>NC_056742.1:234840977-235175977 GCF_019279795.1 Protopterus annectens
TTGTCCCAACTCAACTCCTATGCAAATCTTATTATTTACTGTGTCTATATGATCAAAAGCATTTCTATATATTAATAAAGAAAAGAAAAGAGAGTAGAAAGTAAAAGGGTGTAAGGCAGAAATAAAAAAAATGTAAGAGAAAGCTATAAGAAGTATATACAATAGAATGTTACTTACTGTTTATATTAACATAGTTAAAAATAAAACATATTTACTATTATTTAGTTTTAATTATTATTAGTTAAAGCATGACAGATTATTTACAAACAAGCATAAGCAGTGTAATCAAGAAAGTATAATTAGGAATAGCATTTAAAGAACATATAAACTTTTAAAGGAAAAAAAATGTATCAAATTACTGACCTTATTTTTCCTCTTCAGAAAGAGAAACAAGTTAAATCACAGCTTGCCATTAAATCTCCAGATATTTTGACTAGTTATGAAACAAAACATTTCTTTGCACACAGAGAATAACTTTGATTAAATCTTTTTCAAAATATTTGTTGCTTCTTGGAAATGCAGGAACTATATTTAAAAAGATTAATAATAAAATAAAATGATGAGAGAAAAAAAACATAGTACAACTCATTTGTTTTTAGTCTCTTCTTCTTCTCTGAAGTCTTCCACGAAGTTTCAGTTGCCAGTCTCTTTAACGAAGGACTAGCCCATTCCATTTCTTCTATTTTTCCAAAATCTTATTTTTTTTTGATAAACAGTAAAGCAGAGTTTAAGTCATCGAAAATTTTAGGACCATCAGGAAGGAAGATTTTAAGCTTGGCAGGAAACAGAAGGTATGTTTTAAATTGTGCTTTTTTAAGCTCCCTTATTAGTGGCAGAAAAACTTTTCTTTTAGCTAATACCATGGAAGAATAGTCATTGTCAAATACACAGTTGTTTCATTAATCTTAACAGGAGCTTTAGCCCAAGCAGATTTAAGAACCATCTCTTTATCAAAAGATGATAGAAATCTAACTATAACTGATCTAGGATAGTTTTTGTTAGAGTTAGTATTAGCTATAGATCTATGTGCTCTTTCGATACCAAAAGAGAATGCTTCTGGTAAATCTAAAGTTTTAGGGAGCCATGTTGTTAAAAAAGAAGTAATATTGTTACCTTCAATATTTTCTGGCAGTCCAAAAATCCTAATGTTATTGCGCCTAGATCTATTTTCCAGGTCATCCAGCTTTGTTTGTAAATGTGTATTTTGTTTCAGCAGAAACTCAATGTTGATTTCCTCTTCTTGTATTCTATTTTCCATGTCATTCACAGCTTCTTCTATGCCTGTCATCTGTTGTTGCAGGTCCATATGTAACAAGTCTATTTGTTTTGTAGTTTTTTTCTATGAAAGTGTCTATTTTAGTATCCATTTTATCCATCTTAGCAGTAAGTTGCTGGACTATAATTATCAGAGACTGAAGTTCTTTCTTGATGCTGGAGTCTTGAGAATTTGTCTTACTGGAACTCATTTCAGACTGATAAACTGACAGGAAAATTTCCAAAGTAATTTCTGACAGGAATATTATTAAGATTTCCTTTCTTTTTTAGATATAGTTCAAGAACTATATAAAACAAACATATTTAGAAAGAAAATTACTTCAAAAATTAATTTTTTAAGTAATTAATTCCTGTCAATGTAATGAAATTGGTGGAGCTGAAGAAATCTGCTGCTATCCTGTGTTCATCCTTGGCCACCCATTTCACATGTCTTCTTGACACACTTGATTCAGTCCAATTGGCTATACAACATGATTATGTTTGTCACCCCTCTTTCTAGAGGTGGCAGTCCAAATTCAGCTAATATTCTGCATATGTTTTCACTTTTCACTATTGAAGAAATGGATAGCTATGGTTCTTTTCCACCTCCATCCTGCATATTGCTGTATTTCTATCTCTTTATTCATCCTCTCCTTGCTCCACATTTCAGATTTTTCTTAGCTACCCATTTTAACACCTATAATCTGGTCAAAAAATAGAATCACACACAGCACACATAGGATCATAGGAGATTACTAGGCTATTGACCCGGAGGTCATTTTAAGCCTAGCTGTTTCATTCCAATGTAATACCATAGAAATGCTAGTCAATACCCAAGATTGCAGTTAGTGATGACTCCCCATGTTCAGGAGGGATGTAGGCTCTATCCCTGGTAAGAATTTATTGTGCCCCATCCACCCATTCAGGTTCCTCTTGAACAGTGTCATAGAGGTGCTATACTTCACATGAATTGATAGCCTGCTCCAAAGATGCAGCAGTCGCTGGGAGATAAATCTGTCCCTCCAGCATGTCCTATTTAAGTTGCATGTCATATGTAGGTCTCTGGAATGGGTAGCCTTAGTCCCATTTGATTTATGGATATGCAGTAAGTTCATTAGGTTTGGATCTTGGATTGCTCTGTAGGCCAGGCATAAGTTTCCCCTAAGAAGTCTATATGATATGGAGTATTGTGACAGGAACTTTACTTGGTCTGTGCAAGGCACATGCTGGAGCCCCTTGATCTTCTTTGTTAGAAACCTCTGAGGTCTCCCTAATTGCTGTAGGTGCTTAGTACGGTACATGCCAAATGGGGCATTATACTCAATCATGGGCTGGATAAGTGCTGAGTATAGGTGGTTATAACTTATTTTGCTCTCAAGACAATGCCTTTACTAATCAAGTTTGCTAAGTAGAAAGCTTTCCTTACTACAGTAGACACATGGTGGTTGGAGTTAAGGTCACAGTCAACTTGTGATCTCAGGTCCCTTACCATTTCGTGGGTCTTAGGGTATTGCTGTTGATTTGATAGTGTGAGGGGCCAATGTTTGTGCTGAAGGGAATGATGATGCATTTTTTGCATTCATTTTGAGACCATGACTAATTCACCAATCGGTCTGAGTGAGACTCTCTTGGAATATACTGACATAATTTGGGGATTCAATGATCACACCTAGTTTGCAGTCATTTGCAAACTTGGTTGGCCACAACCTAAGTTTTGACCTGAACTTCTGAGAAGTATATACCAAACAGTAGGGGGCCCAGCACTGACCCCTGTGGCACCCCAATGGTAACAGTGCTGGTTGATGTGAAGTCACCCACTTTGATAGTGTGTCCAGTTTGTGAGCCAGTTGGCAACCCATCTTACAATGAAGGGGTTTATATTTAGTTTGCTAAGTTTATTGGTAATGCCTGAATGTGGGATTGTGTTGAAAGCCTTTGCCAGGTCGAGGTATGCTATGTGCACAGATTTGCCCTCGCCAATGGTCTTGGTCACATTTTCAAAGAAATCCGCCAGATTTAACAGGCAGGATCTGCCCTTCCTAAAGCTGAACTGGGTAGGATCCAGGGTTTGTAAGTCACCTATGTCTTTATTTATGAGGTCCATAATGCTACATTCTATGGCCTTACAGATGAGGCTGGTCAGGCTTACGGGTCTGAAATTCCCTGGGTCTGTTGCTAGGCCACCTTTGTGGAGGGGAATAGCTGTTGCTGTTTTCCATTCCGCAGGAACAAAGCCTGTGGTTAGGCTATGATTGAAAAGGGTACTTATTGGTGATGCTAATTCTTGTTTTAGCCTGTTTAGAAGACAGATTGGGGTGTTGTCTGGTCCCATAGAGGCTGTGTTTTTTGCCTTGGACAAAACTTTGAGGAGCTGCTCTAAAGATATGTAAGGTGGGGGGAAGTTTGGGGGAAGGTTTGCTGTAAGTTAGGAGGGAATAAGGGAGTGAAATTTTCACCAAACCTATCCGCTAGCAAGTTTGCTATCTCTGTGGGGTCAGTGTGTCTGATACCATTGGCCACTGGTTCTACACATGTTTGTGTCCTACCCTTTAGGTTACGTACATAGCAGTAAAAGTTGTCTCATTTGCCTGTTGAGGCTAAGGAAGGTGCTTTTCCATTGTTGGGGCCTTGCCTTTGTTTTCTTGGACAGCAACTTTTTGCATTTATTGTAAAGTTTGTTGATGTTGAATGTCCACCATGTTAATTTGTTTTTAACTAGGGCAATGGCTTTGATTCTCTCTAGTATGGCCAAGTTTATGCACATATGCAAGTAATTGTACACGGCTTTAGTGTAAGCTTCAGTGTAGTTACCACTTCCAGCTTGGGGTGTGGCTTGGAATGCATTTATGCCTTCACCTAGGAAGGTCTAGTTTGCCTTGGTGAATATTTTTATTCTGATTTCACCCTTTGTATGTTCTGGTGTTAGTGACAGCTCTAAGGTGACTGATTTGTGGTCAGTTTTAACTAATAAGGATCCAACAGTTGAGGCAGTGCATCTGTTTGAAATGTTGGTGAGGGACCAGATCCAGAATGTTGCCTCCCCTTGTCGGGGTATGGACAATTTGTTCCATGGCATTTGAATTAACAAAATCAAGGAACTTTTGCACTGGCAAGTTAGGGCTAGCATAGTTTCCCCAGTTGATGATGGGATAATTGAAATACCCCATAACCAGTGTGTTTGGTAAAATTTGTATTGTCTCCAGTTTTGTCAAGTAGGCTTCATGTGCATCATGAGCCATGGAAGGGGATCTATAACTGGCTATGACTTGAATGGGGGCCTTACCCACTGTAACCTGGACCTGGAGTAACTCAATGGAGTTGTCCCATCTAACTGGAGAGGAGGTAAATTTATCTTTAATATAGATTGAAACACCATGTCATAAGTACCAGAAAAAGCAATGGATCCCTTCACTTTTTGGCCTGTACGTTTGGCATCATGCACCAATGCCAACAGACAGTGAGCAGCTCTACAATGCTGTGGTTACCTCTAAGTGCCACTTAACCCCGCTGCACTACAACACATACAATAACACATGCTGAATATACTATAAAGAATAATGTCATTGCATTATCACTGTTTATTTAAAAGTATCACATACACCTGGATTCAAACCCAGTATCATCTGGGCTAAAAAAGAAATGTATCAATGCATTTACACCTGCTGCCACAGACTCAGCTAAGCTGCAAGTGTGTTTGTGTGTTTCATACACTCAATACTAACTCTCGGAATTTTAGCAATGAGGCTAGCATTTGCACACTGATTAATTATGTGCAAACAGAGAAAGTAAGGGAAATGTGTATCTCGCTGGTCTATATCAATTTGTCAACTCACTAATTAGCAAATACCCATTCATTGAACCTCATTTTATCATAGCCGCTAATCATCAAATGATGTTCTGATCAAATTTTAATTTGGGCAAATCAATGGTAGGCCAACCAAGCAACTGTGAAAAAAATCATAAAATTTAAAACCTTCCCAGGTGGGAGGCTATGCTCCCCCACAACTGAATATACCAACTCTGAGATCACACTACAGTGGGGGAAAGGGCAAATTCCAGATGATGGCCAACTGCTGGTTTGCCCTAGGAAAAATTTGCCATTCCATGATTAGCGGCTTCAACAAAAAGAGGTTTGACAAATGGGTATTCTTATTAATAATTCAAAGAAGTGATATAGACCCATATCTTGCATGTGCAAACACTTTGCAAACTGTTGCTCAAACCCGCTACTTACAGCTGTGGTATACAAAATCACTATTAGCATGAATTAGTGCTGTTTACTGTAGGGCAGCCACGGTGGTGCAGCAGTTAGTGTTGCCGTCTCACAGCAAGAGGTTCTCTGGTTCGATCCTCGGCTGGGGTGCCTTCTTTGCGTAGTCTGCATGTCCTCCCTGTGGTTGCGTGGGTTTCCTCTAGGTGCTTCAGTTTCCTCCCACATCCCAAAAACATGCTGTAGGTGGATTGGACACTCTAAATTGGCCCTAGATGTGAGTGAGTGAGTGAGTGAGTGTGTGTGTGTGTGCCTTCTGTGGAAGGTTGAGCGCCGGGCTGGCAACTCAACACTGTAAAACTCCATTGCCAATCATGAGCGGACAGGTGATTTGCTGTTGCGACTCTAACCAGGAAAAGCTGAAAGAAGATGAAGAAGAAGTGCTGCTTACTGTCCATTTACTCTTTATGCCAAGAAATTACATGTGGAAACAAACTGAAGGTCCTATCTACTAACAATATGTCACATATTTACAATGCAGCCATTTGTTGCCTCTCCCCATGCACTACAACCCTAGTCTTTCAGTACTTGTTCACACATATTTCAACTACATTACATAAATTAATAACAAATGTGTGATATGCAATGAACATCAATATGGTAACATGCAGAACTAGAACTATCTTCACAGTTGAGCATGCCTACACATCCATCAACTGACCCTGGGAAAAATCGACCCATAAGCCTAACCAGGCTTATCTGCAAGGCTATGAAAAGAATCATCATGGACCTTATCTGCAAGGATAGAGGCGACCTTCAAACTCTTGAACCGACCCAGTTTAGTTTCATCAGGGGTAGAGCTTGCTTAATAAATCTAGTGGACTTCTTTGAGAATGTTACCAAAGTCCTGGATGTGGGAAAACAGTATATACCATCTATCTTGATTTAGCCAAGGCCTTTGACACAATCCCTTATTCAGGTATCATAGAGAAACTCTCCTATCTGGGAATTAACCCATGCATTACTGGGCCCTTTACTGTTTGGAAACTAATTCCTGGAAGTCCAGGTGAAGGTAGATGGCCTGTGGTTTACCAGTTTTGCAAATGACTGTAAATGGAGCACAATCATATAGACCCCCCCACCAAAGATGTTAACATATTACAGAAATGGCTGACACAAACAAATGATTGGTGCCAAACTCATGGACTAAAACTTAACAAATGCCTCATTGTCCCCATTTGGTAAAGAAGTAGCCCCCACTAATTATGATGTAGATTGCTTCCCTCTATGCTCAAACTCAGTGGTGAAAGACTTGGGAACACATGCTGATAGCAATCTAAACTTTGTTCACCATGTGCCCATAGTAGTAAGAAAAGCATTCTACATTGTGCACATCATAAATAAGAGCATCACGTCCAAGACCAGGGAGTTCATAGCTCCACTGGACTCGACCCTTATCAGACCATTGAGTACAATGCTCCCTTTTGTATATACCTTACCAAGCACCTGCAGCAACTGGAGAGACCACAGAGGTTTCTGACTAAGAGAATCCAGGGCCTGCAAAACATGACATATATGGAAAGACTGAAAGTCTTGTCACTGTACTCCGTATTATACAGACTGTTGAGATGTGACTTGTGCCTGGCCTAGAGAGCAGTCTCAGACCCTGCTCTAATGGAAATGCAGCACATCCACAAATCAAATGGGACAAGAATAACTTGATCCAGGATCTCAACCTAGCCTGTGACATAAATAGAATATAATGGACAGACAGATATATCTCCCAGCAATTGCCACTCTTCCGAAATAGGCCCCCAGTCCATGTGAAGCAGAGCTCCTCAATGACCTAGTCAAGCGCAACATTGACAACTGACAACTGGATGGGTGACCACAAATTCATCTCAGGGGTGGCACCTATGTCCCTCATGGACAGGGACAGTCAGTGCTGATCACAAGAGCTCTTTGCTAACAATGACTAACTATGGTCAATAAGGGTACTCTGTTTTTTACATGGCTAGGCTTGTAAAGATCCTAGGGCCATTATCCTAGTAACGTCTTATGAACCTACGAAACCAGGTAGGCCTCCCAACATCTCTCCAACATCCCCTGCTGATGTCATCCACTATAAGTTATCCTGTAGCCTTGTAAAAGTCATACTTGTGCTGTTGTGCTTGAGTAAAGTACTGAGTTCTGTAGTCTATGTACTTAGGTAGGGGGCTCTGTTCTCACTGCAGTCGTGTGTGTGTGTGTGTGTGTGTGTGTGTGTGTGTGTGTGTGTGTGTGTGTGTGTGTGTGTGTGTGTGTGTGTGTGTGTCTATCTAGCTAGAAAAGCATGTGTGTGTATCCTATGGATCTACTTCACAAGCTTGAAGTTTCAAAACTTCAAACTTCAAATGGTCAAAACCATAAGATCAAAGTTTTGAAACTTCAAAATTGTAATTAAAATAAAAATAAAAATAACATTTTCTGTTATGTTTTTGCAGGGGCAAGACCCCCTGCACCCTCACACCCCCTGCTAAATAAATATACCAACTTTGAGATCGCACTACAGTGAGGAAAGCAGTAAGTTACACATGCTATGCTGTATGGCGATCTCCATTCAAAACATTCGAAGTTTCATAACTTCGATCTTATGGACTCGCCCATTTGCAGTTCAAAGTTTTGAAACTTTGAGCTTGTGAAGGGCATCCGTATCCTACAGTTACCACTCCACTCCCATGGATTGACACTATTTTGACAGTTGCACATGCCTACACATCCATTTCATGCAGGCATACCAACATCTTCTCTCCAACATCTACTGTTGATGTCATCCACTATAGGTTGTTCTGCAGCCTTGTAAAAGGCAGACTTGTGTCATGGTGCTTGTAAAGTACTGAGTTATGTAGTCTATGCACTTAGGTAGGATGTTCTGTTCTCACTGCAATCAACTGGGTCATGTGTGTTTGTGCACTTGCTTGGCATTAGACAGAGCCTTTTACAACAGGATGTGGGACACTGCTATTACCATGTTCTCCTCATCAGACACTGCTGATTTCACCACCTAAAAAGTGTTGTCAGAGACACGCCAAGTCAGACTTAGCTGTGGTGCTTGCTTTAAATACAGAGTTCTGTAGTCTGTGTAATTAGATAGGTAGGGATTCTTTTCTCACCGTAGTCAACTGGGGTGTGTATTTGTGCAGTTTATTGACATTAGAGACAGCCTTTTAGAGTAGCATGTGGGGCACTGATATTACCATAGTCTCCTCACCAGACACTGCTGATGTCATCACGTAGAAAGTGCTACCTAGGACACTCCAAGTCAGACTTCAGCTGTGGTGCTTGTCTTAAATGCAGAGTTATGTAGTCTGTGTACTTAGGCAGGGGTTCTGTTCTCATTGCAGTCAATGGGGTTGTATGTGTTTGTGCACTTGCTTGACATTGGGGCATTTTATACCAGCATGTGGGACACTGCTGTTACTATTTTCTCCACACCAGACACTGCTAATGTAATCACCTATATCTGACTTGTGGATGTGCACTATTCCTACTATGGCAGGGTCAGCGACTGACCTGGAGGCCAGGCAGAAGTCACCTCATCCTATACAATACAGATTACAGTGACATGGCTTCCAGTCTGTCCACATACAGCATGGCATAGTTTGTAGGCCCTGTGTTTTCTTTTTGAGAAACCCCTGTGGTCTCTCCAGCTGCTGCATGTGTCTGGTGAGGTACATGCAAAAAGAAGCATTATACTCTATTAGTGTTCTGATGAGATTTATATGCCACAGTGGTACAGCAGTAGCATTGTTACCTCACAGCAAGAGGTTCTCCCGTTCCATTCTTGGCTTGGCTTGGGAGTGCCTTCTGTGTGGAGTCTGCATGTCCTCCCCGTGGTTGGGTAGCGTTTGAAAGCCATGTGTGCGTAAATGGGCTTGCCTCCATTGAAGGTTGGGCATCGAGCTGGCACCTCGGCGTTTCGTAAAAAAAAAAAAAAAATCTACTGCCAATCATTAGCGGACCGGAGTTCTGCTGTGGTGACCCCTTACTGGGAAAAGATGAAAGACAAACAACAACAACAGTGTTCTGATGAGATTTGAATACAGTACTGTTATATAATCCTCAGAGCTTAATATGATGGTGTGACTTATGTGCACAACGCAGCCTTTCCATATCACTGTGGACACTTGGTGGTCAAAGTTCAGAATGTTATTTATGTGTGTTCCCAGGTTTTGTCTCACTGGTTTTCAGCATAGCAGGAGTGTTGCTAATGATGTAATTAGCAGGGAATTCCACTTTGCCAAAGGACAAAATAAAGACAAATTTTTGAATTTATTTGTAGACCGTGTGGCTTTGCTACCAAACATTTTTTTGTGTTAGCCCCTCCTGTATTATGCTATCATCATTGGTAAACTCAATGATTGTATCCAATATGCAAGAATCAGCAAACACGGTAAGCCAAAGGCCATATACTTTAGCTTGAACTGTCGAGAAATATATTCCAAACAGCAAAGGGGCAAGCACAGATCCCTGGCATATACCAATGGTGACATTTCTACTGATACAGTATGTGTTCTGTTGGTGAGCCAAATGGGTACCAATCTAGTGATGTAAGGGATAATTACCAGCTGGGAGAGTTTCTCAATGATACCTGCATGGAGGAGTGTATCCAAACCCTAGGTTAGATCAAGATAGGCATTATGCAGTGTCTTACCTTCATCCAGGCCTATCACACAGAATCAGTGGGCTGTGACAACATCACAGATCACCTATATCATGAGTCAACATATACACCTTCCTGACACACTTAAATATACACTTCAACACACTCTCCACACAGACTATGTTCCCATAGAAGGGTGTACATCAACATGCATCTAACTGAGTTGGGGGAGACAGCACCCAATGCATGCATGTATAGACATATCCTGACTCTCCTTTTCTGTGAGGTAGACAAACATGTCTTTGTGAACCTTTTCTAAATGGACAGGATTTTTCTGAATCCAAAGAGGCTTAGGGATTTTCTTCTTCTTCCTCAGCATAGGCTTTTGGCTATACCTCCTGTACTAGACATTGTTGATGTGATTTCAGACTCCAGTATGGCCCCTGATTCTCTGCCTCAGGCCCCTTGTAAGCCAGACGGATACTACAGGGTTCCTGATTCCCACAAATTCCTTTTCAAAAATCCTGTTGTGGACCTTGAAACCATTTCTCAGGGGCCCAAGGGCATTAAGGCTTCTACTGCAAAAAATCCTACCCCTTCTGATAGAGACTCCAGGGCGCTGGATAGATGGGTTAAAAAGGATTATACTTCTGCAACCTTGGCAATCAGGGCTTTAAACTGTCAATTCCATATGCTAAAATTTCAGTAGCATATCATGGGACTGCTTAAACAGAAAATGATGTTGATTTCTGACTGTGTGGAAAATAAAGATTTACAGGATTTATTGCATTCAGCTGAACAAGTTGGAAAACATACTTTGCAATGTGGTTTTTGGAGGCCTCTTGCAGGGCAGCTGTTACTGCGTCTGTGTTTAGAAGACATGTTTGGTTTAAGGAGCAATCTCTGCCTGATCATGTTAAAGCAAAAATGTTGGATGCTCCTTTGCAGCAGGACCATCTGTTTGGCAATAAGGCTGAAGAAGTTCTAAAAAAGATGGAAGATAAAGCTAAATCTATGCAAACTGTGGAAGATTTCTTACAAGTACAACCTCCAAGATTTAGTAGGAACTGGCCTACTAAGAACTGGTCCTTTACAGTTCCTTCCAGAGCCACTCAAGCCAAACCCAGACATTTCAGAAACACCAGGTTTCAGTCTCAAGGGACTTTCAGAACTATGTAATGGGGTGCCTCCTCTTCCAAATCTGGAAACAACAATACACCTCCCTATGGTAAACAGTCTCAATGACTTTCTTTTAGAATTACCAAGCACTTGCCTTTTAGCCGCCCCTTTGGGGGGAAAACTGGCACTTCATGCAAAAAACTGTCAACTTATAACCCAGGACAAATGGGTTTTAAATATAGTGTCCCAGGGATACAGATTTCATTTCCACACATTGCCAACTCCAAGCGGATGACCAGACCTGCCCCCAAATCAGTGGGCAGAGGCTCAAAAACAAGTACTTTCCCTCTTAAACATAGGGGCTATTCAACTAGTACCAGAAGAGGAAAAGGGACAAGGTTTCTATTCCAGACTTTTCCTGGTACCCAGAAAAGACAAATCATGGCGTCCAATTCTGGACCTGTCTACTCTGAATACTTTCCTGGACATTCTAAAATTCAAGATGCTGACTCTTCACCAGTTACTTCCTATGCTAGGCAAAGATGCCTGGCTGGCAACTCTAGATTTAAAAGAGACTTACCTGCATATCCCAATCAGGAAATCTTGCAGAAGATACCTCCACTTCAAAGCAGGCTTTTTGCATTATCAGTTCTCTGCACTGCCCTTTGGCTTATCTACTGCACCCAGGGTCTTTACAAAGTGCCTGGCTCCAGTAATTGCATTTTGCAGGCAAAGAAATATTCAAATATAGCCATACCTGGACGATTGTCTAATTCATGCAGAAAACAAGGCCATTCTTCTAAAACATCTGGCGTTTGTAAAAAGGGTTCTAACTTGTCTAGGGTACACCATAAATGAAAAGAAATCACAACTAGTACCCTCTCAAAAAATTATATTCCTGGGTGCAAGCTTGAATACAACTGCCCAGATGGCGTACCTTACGTCAGAAAAGCAAATTCAGTTGATGACTTACTTCAAACAGGTGGCCACAAAAACTCTGCTATCTGCAAGACAAATACTGCAAGCCTTGAGGTTCATGGCCTCCTGCATTCTTCTAATTCCATATGCAAGACTGCATATGAGGAAACTTCAGTGGTACTTAAAAAGTTTATGGAATCAACATTTTCACAGCCTGGAAACAATTATTCCTATCATACCTTGCCTGCAACTAGAGTTCTTATGGTGGGCAGAGGCCTGCCACCAAAACAAGGGACTGCCATTCACACTACCCCTTGCCGCCCAAACCCTAACTACAGATGCATCAGATTATGCATGGGGGGCTCATCTGGCAGGGAAGTGCATTCAGGGCAAATGGAGCCCGAATCAAATGCACCTTTATATCAATCAAAAAGAAATGCTAGCTGTACAAAATGCACTGATAGCTTTCAAGGACTATCTTCATCCAGGGCAACTAATGGTAAAAACGGACAACACCACAGTTATGTGGTACATAAACAAGCAGGGGGTAACACATTCCTACCCCTCTGCAGACAAGCCATGGTATTGTGGAACACCGCCTTGAGCTATCAAGCACAACTACAAGCTCAATTCCTGCCAGGAAAGCTGAATATTTTGGCAGACGATCTAAGCAGAAATCTCATGGACCCACATGAATGGAAACTGGAACCATGGATTTTCAACATGTTGACATGCAAATGGGGGAGCTCAGACATAGATCTCTTTGCCTCACCCCAGAACTACCAGTTGGACAAATTTTGCAAACAGGACAAACCAAAAATTATTTTGCTTGCTCCAGACTGGCCTCGCCAACACTGGTACCCACTCCTATGCAGTCTGTCACAAATTTCTCCATGGCACCTGCCTCAGACACCTTCCTTACTGTCTCAGCAGAACAACCAAATTCTGCACCCTCAGCTCCAAACATTGAATCTTGCAGCTTGGCTAATCACTTAAATTCCCCCTTAGCATCACTCAGCAAACCTGTGATGGATGTCATTTTGGAGGTGAGAAGACCTAGTACTAGAAAATCTTATGCTGACAAATGGAAAAGATTCTGTGCCTGGAATCAATCTCAAGGGATGAGCACAGCAGTGCCCAATTTACCTCAGATTTCACAATACTTAACTGAGATGCTTCACAAGGGCCTATCTTTTTCTTCCATAAAAATCCATGCCTCAGCCATTTCAGCTCATTACAACACAGAACCCCCCCCCCCTTCTCTCATCCTCTGTTAAAGCAGTATCTCAGAGGGGCCAAAAACTTAAGGCCACCCAGGTGAGCTCCAACCCTGCCTGGGACCTTAACTTTGCATTGGAAAAACTCACTCTACCTCCTTTCGAGCCAGCTGCTACTGCAGACTTATAATTCCTGTCCTGGAAAACAGCCTTCCTTTTAGCAATCACTTTGGCTAGAAGGGTTTCTGTTTTTTTGTTGTTTTTGTTTCTGAATTATAGGCCATTATGGCAGTGGAGCCTTTAATCATTTTTCATGTGGACAGGGTGTCACTCAGGACCAACCCATTCTTCATGCCCAAGGTGGTATCCAGTGTGGCTCTTAATCAGTCCATTCATTTGCCAACTTTCTTTCCCAATCCACAGAACAAAGGGGAGTTGTACACAGACAACTTAGATTTTACTTGGACAGGACTAAATCTTGAAGAAAATCTGAACTGCTGGTAGCATTTGCTGCAGGGGCAGAGGGAAAGGCTATTTCAAAGCAAACCATTTCCAAATGGATAAGCCATTGTATTCATTTCTGCTATAAGCACCATGGAAAACCTATCCCCCAGGGGATCAGATCCCATTCCACCAGGGTTGCATCTACTTTCACAGCCTTTCTCAGAGGTGTTCTTACCAGGGATATTCTAGAAGCTGCTACCTGGAGTTCAGTTCATACTTTCACCAAGCACTATCATTTACCAACTTTCTCTAAATCCAGAGCTGGCTTTGCCACTGCTGTTTTACAGGGCCTTATAGCTGGTCCTAATACTGTATAAATCCATCCTCCCAACCTTTGCTTTGGGAATCTACCCAAATGTAATGACTGCAACAGTGAAACATGAAGAACATAGTACAGTTGTATACACTTACCATAAATATAGATGTTCGAGTGTATTCTGTTACAGTTCTGGTTACCCTCCCTCCAGCCCCCTGTTTTTTCTCTTACTATGCCTCTCCTTTATTTTTCTACACTTAAAAGCCTTTTTGGTGTATTTGCTTTTGTTTGGAGGTATATATTTTTGTGTTTAAAATTATTTATATATTTTGCTCCCCATTTGGGGGGCACCTGACATCTGGGGCAAGAAAAACTGATGTAATGGCATTGGCTGCATGTTTTATACCCCTGACAACCTGACGTCATGGAAGAAGGGACAGCAACTGACGCAGGACCCAAGACTTTGTTAATCAGGCCGACTGAGGGCAACCTGCCAGCAGATTACCCAAATATAATGACTGCAACAGTGAATACACTCGAACATCTGCATTTATGGTAAGTGCACACAACTGTACTTTCTTTAAACATTTGATGGTGGGTTGGGGATTTTGATTTTATCCAAGTTTTCCAAGCAGAATCTCTCTGATACATAAGGGAATGAGTGTCTTTTGTAAGCCAGGGAGCATAATTTGATTTTATACTGATTTTCTGAAGGGGTGTTAGTGAGTTGAGAATGTCTAAGATGGTGCTACATTTTAGCATGGCATCATTAAGGGGAAGACTATGCAGGCAGGACCAGTTTATTGACAATAGTCTTTCGTTAAATACTGTGGAGTTGAAGCTAGGGAGCTTATGGCATAGGATCATAGGAGGTTACTAGGCTATTGGTCCTAAGGCCCTTATAAGCCTAGCCAAGAGTTTAGCCCATGTTTAGACAAATCAAGATGAGGTCTGTATAGCTGAGAAGAATGTCTTTGGGTATAGATGGGTAGGTGGTCACTTAAGATATCCAAAGTGTACTGGTGTTGCGATAAGAGGTCTGGGTTAGTAGTCAGTATCCAGTCAAGGGTAGTACTGGAGTTGAAATGTTTATTCAAGCAAGTTGGGGTTGTGATGAGCTGGGTAAATCCAAACAGATTGATGCTTTGGGAAAGGAAGTTTACACTTAGTATTTTCCAGTCAATATTCACATCACCCAGTATTACAGTTTCATTGGATATGTTTTGTGAGAGCCATGACAGTATGTTTTCATAATAGGGATGTTTTTGCCAGGAGGGATATAGATGGAAACAATAGTGCATTTTTGTAACTGTTTAGGTGGCAGTTTAGTACTAATAGATCAGCAGGGTAGAATTCAGGTGGATGGGTGGGTAATGGGGAGAGGTTCAGCTGTTCAGAGTATATTGCTACACCACATCCTTTTTTGAGACTCTATCTTGGTGTTAAATATTGTAGCCTGGGGGTAAAATGTCATTATTTGAGATATGGGGTTTTAGCCAGGTTTCAGACAAGGTTAAGATATGTGGAGCATAATGGGAAATGCACATGTGAAGTTCAGTGGTTTTCTTTAGTAGACTTTGTATGTTTATAGATAGAAAGGATAAGGTTTTAGGGGAGGAGGAGAAAATGGTTGAAGAGAGGGGAGGGGAGATAGGGATGGTGTTGAAAGATTTAGTTTTAATAGAAGTGGATAGAGATGTGGAGGGACCTGGATTAGGGAGTATGTCACCAGCTAGAAAGGTAATTCTAGCAAGTGAGATGAGTTTTGGAGTATAGGAGCTGTAGATGTGATGTTTCAGTTTGAGTCTGAGAAAGACAGGGGTTAAGAGACAAGAGCTTCGTTTTGTAGAGATGAATACAAGAGAAGTTAAATTAGAGAGGATGAGACAGAAGAAGGCAGGGTGACATTATGGTTGGATGCTAGGAAAAGAGTTCATGCTGGTTTTAGATAAGAGAGGTTGGTGTGATAAGATGTCAAGTAGGAAGAGAAGCAGAATAGAAGTTGTCAGTATATTGAGAAGTATGATTTGAAATGAAGGGGTTGGTAGAGGGTGGGCTACAATGAAATAGGAGTGAGGGTAGGAAAGAGAAGGGGAGTGTTTGAGAGGTAACTATGAAATAGGATGGAGGTAGTGGAAAGTGGGGATTGGGAGAGGGTGGGTACTTTGAAATAGCAGAGAGATTTGGGGATGAAGGAGTGAGATTTGACTGAAAGCAGTAGTGGAGGACTGGTTGAAGATAATATAATACTAGAGAGTGGGGAGTAAGAGGGAGGTAATATGAGATGTTTTGGAGGAGTTTGCTTGGATTGACTGAAGATGATGTAACACTAAAGGGAGGAGAGTAAGAGGTATGTAATATGGTATATGACTGGGGGAATCATCTGCTTGGATTAGTGGATGGAGAGTAATTTCCAATAGGTTGATGCTGACTGGCTGATTAGGGGGTTGGAGGGTAGGTGGATAGGGTATATATATGTGTAAGGAGTTTGGGGTGGGTGGGAATGGGGGTAGAGTAGGAAGTGGAGTGAGCCCAAGTGTAGGAAGGGCAAATGGAGTGGGTTGAACCTGACCCCAAGAGAAGCATGTTGGGCCTGATCCAGAGAGATGGACTCTTCAGGAACAATCAGAATGGTTTTCTAAATTAATTATAAAGCAGCAGAGTAAATTAAACAGAACAGAGATAGAGTTTTATGTTTGAATAGCCTTAGGTGGGCAAGGTGGGGATGAATAAAAGTGTACAACAGTAGTGGAGAAGTACAAAGTAGTGAGTTGTAGAGAAAATGTGGGTTAGAGATGGGCAATGATGGTTAGGGTGATGAGAGAGGAGCACATAGGCAGTAAAAAATAAAGAAAAGATAAATTTTTTTAATGGGGAGAAAATAGGCTGTTATATCAGTGGGGACAGGAAAATATGTGGTGAAAAGCTGTGGAGAGAAAAAAGCTACTGACTAGGTAGACACAGGCAAACTAATGCAGCCTGGAAATGCATAGTAGAGACTAGGGCTGACCAGTTACCAATTAAGTATAAAGTTAAATGGACACCTACAGCTATAAAAGTAATATGAAATGGAAGGGCTGGATCTTCAGCAGGTAGCGGCTCATGAGCAGAGTTTGCAGTGATGTAAATAATTAACCAGTGGCACAATCTATGAAGAGTAAAATAAGTTAAGTGTTAGAAAGTAGCATGTGCAATATTACAAGCAACATAATTTCTCTACCATTGTTTAACAGTGTTATATTCAGATGTAGGGGGGAAGGTGTTAAGATAAGCAATTTTCTAAGTTTCAGCATCTTACTCGTTAAGATAAACTGGTAAGAATTAAAAGTGGTTGTAAACAAAGACATTAATATCATACATTAAATGTTGTAGAGCCCTTGGCACATTATAAATAGTAAGCCATTTCCCCCCATTGCTAGCTAATTTGGAATGGTAAAGCTGTATGCAGTATGGCTATATTGATAATTATCCAGTTAAGACACTCTAGAAAAAAGTAGTACAGCCAACACTATCATTCTGTGGTACCAGTGCAATATTTTAGTCCAACTGTAATATTTTGCCACATGGAGCAGGAATGAAGCAAGAAATAGAGTTATTATATGACTCACTCTAACAAAATCGCTAAGCAGAGCTCAGCTACCATGTTCACAGTGGAAAAACAACAGCTCTTTACAGTTTACAATTGTTTCTATGTGATTCTGTGTAACAAAAGTCACTAAAACGAAGCTCTGCTACAACATTCACAGAGTAGTGAACAGATCCTTACAATTTACAGTAAACAATTTACAGTATCCTTATAAATCCATTTTAGTATCACCAAAGCTTTTCTGAGTAATATGCAATTGTTAAGCAAAAGGTGTAGTTACTAACACTGCATTCTATATCCAGGTTTGACTCTGGCTAGTCCCCAGGCATGTATACATCACCAAACTTGCAGAACAGCTTGCTAAGTGTGAGGAGAATAGGAAAAAATGGTGGGGAACACTAACTACAGTTTTTACAGTCACAATGCATGCTAGGAGAGACAGGAATGGTAACAGAAGGGAGATTAACGTGACTATGGGAATAAATAGAAAGAAGCTGGAGTGGACCTGACCCTAAGAGAAGCGTGTTGGACTTGATCCAAAGAGAAGGACTCTTCAAGAACAACCAGAAATGTTTGCTAAATTAATTATAAAGTAGAGTAAGTTAAACAGCACAGAGATAGAGTTTTATGTTTGAATAGTCTTAGGTGGGCAAGGTGAGGGGGGAATAAAAGTGTACAACAGTAGTAGAGAAGTTCAAAGTAGTGAACTGTAGAGAAAAAGTGGGTTAGACATGTCTCCACAACAGCATCTGCAACCTTAATCACCATAATTTCCCTCTATTTAGCATCCTTATCCATTTTCAAAACAATTTTACACTGTTCTTTATCCTGTTACTTCTGCTAGCCTTAATCTTGGAGTTCGTCCAAGCATTAGTGACTGTCCACTGGTGCCATCTAGTAATAGAAAAAAGAACAGGGGAAGTTCCCAGATGCCCTGGCCAAATTTCTCTTAGTAGTATAAATACCATCTCGGGTCTCACCTGAAAAAGGCCACTAGCCTGGTGGGATTAACCTGGGCAACAAAGGTAAATAAATAAAAAGTAATTCCCAATATATAGTATCACATAAGATGTAGCTCTGACTCCTGCCTCTTGTCGCAAGATTATTAGCACAAAATGTAAACACTAATTGGGAGGGTTATGGCAACAGATATAGGTCTGCAAGCTTCTGTCAAACTTAACAGGATCTACTAATTTTATCAGGTAGAAAATATACACAGGAAATAATTAACTCTGGAAAAAATGCTTCCTAGAGCATAATCTCCAGAGATGGTGATCTGCAGCAGTTAAATGTTACATGTTGACTGGAATAGGTGGTAGTAAGTCTCACATCTGGCTTCAGCCAACTAACAAACTACTTGTAAAGAAGCTGGGAATTCAGATTCTATTTATGCCAGCAGTCCATCTGTATATGCTTCTATGATGCACTTTTTTGCAAACGGCATTGATGAAAAATGTTGTCATGCAGTGCACATTCTCAAGATAATGTCTGCAGACAAATATTCTACACTTTTTTTCCATTCATGTTTACTGCTGCACAACCTTCTCCTATATATGCCTGACTTGTAGTCTAGACAAGAAAGCAAATTAGACTAGAGGCAGAGTTGACTGATAAAATGTTTAGGGACTATATGCCACTGACCATTTGATACTTCATAAAAGAATCTCAATTTGTCATAATAGCACCTGTGCAGAACAGTTTCTGGGCCTGAAAGTGATGGAAAGACAAATTATCTGAAAGGACTAGGGGTGTAATTCTAGGGAACTGGTACCAGCATAAATGTTAATCCAGAATCACAGTGATGGGGTTGCAGAATTAAGTGTTGTTTGGTAACCGTGTACTTTTTTTCCATTGTAAATGCAGTTATGTGAGCATATGGACTTTCGCTAAGTAATGGGCTTTTTTAACCATTTAACAAAGTGATCATTGCCACAGTATTTTGACATGCAGTCATACAGGTAGGTCAGTAGACAGATGCACAGATATTTTATAGATAATTCTAAGGGGGGTGATGCACACATTAATCCCTTGAATATAGCATGACTTAAAGGTGGAAAGTAGGCATGATTAAAGATCAAGTTTAGAGATCTACCTTACTTTTCCAATCTTCTAAAATGGTCCGTTTTGTAGTTCTTCCTACATTTCTGCGGACTGCCAATGTACTGAAATACAGTGCAATTATTGAATAAGTAGAAAAATATTTTTAATAAACATTTCCGCTTGTACATTCTGATGACCAATGCACTGAAGACTTTACTCCAGAGGAATGCCATTGCGTGATGCATTTTGATGACATTGCTCTGGGTCTAGGACGTTCCTCTGCATATTTCAAACTCCTCCAAGGACTGCTCAGGAACATTGCTCAATTGAAGTTCCCAGAGAAGCTAAGGTAGTGTAAGTGGGAACAGCTAAAAAACATACTTTTCTGTTTATTCAATAACTGCTGAATATTTCAGTGCACTTGCAGTCCAAAGAAAAACAAGTAGAATGTGAAAACTGCCAATTTCAAAAAAACAGAAAAGTTTAGGAGGGTCTTGGAACTTGATAAATGAGTAACATTACTGTGGGTATATCACTGTTTCTTCATATTCACTTTACAAGTGAATTAAAGTTATGGCAAAAGTGTTCATTTTGTCCCTTATTTATATGACTATTGGTAATTAAAAAGTATAATTACAGGTAGTCAGTAATGCCCAGTTATTAATGCACCATAAAATGGGTCAATACATTGGCTTGGATTGTGCCTTGCAATAAACAGATGCTGGATGACATGGGTTCATAGGCTCACAGGTTCAAAGGGGTTACTAGGCTAATGGCATGGCTCAAAGACCTTCCCAAGCCTAGCCATATTTATCCTGAGTTTCCCAATTATCAATAGTTAGGTGAATGAACTTCACAGAGGTATGAGCCTATAGTATGGTAATTAATATTGACTGCCTCTGTCAATGAGGGACATGGGAACCACTCCAGAAGTGAATTAACGATTACCCATCCATTGACCTAGATTGCGCTTGAACAGGGTCGGGTTGATGCTTTGCTTCATGTAAATGCGAAGCTTCCTCCAAAGGAGTAGTAGTCTCTGAGGCACCATCTCTCTCTTCAGCATGATTTGGTCATGCCAGAGGCTAGCATAAGATCCCTGGAGTGAGTGACTTCATGCAGTCTGATTTATGAATGTGTAACATTTCCATCAGGGCCAGATCAGAGACTGCCCTGTAAGCCAGATACAGATTGCCCCTTAGTAGCCTGTAGGAGGCAGAATACAATGACAGGTCTTTTCAATATTTTCTTGTAAGACTTGTTTTGTGTAACCTGTATTTTCCTGGTGAGAAAACTCGGGGGTCTCTCCAGCTATTGCAGGTGAGGTACATGCAAAAGGGTGTGTTGTACTCAATTAATGGTCTGATTGAGGGCCGAGTACAATGGAATTATAACATTCTTTGAGATGGATGCCATATGAGATGTGCCAAGTAGGACTTCCTCACAACTGTAGACGTGGTGGTTGAAGTTCAGACTGATATCAACCTAAGTACCCAGATCACATACCACTGGGTCTACTCTTAGAGGATGCTGTCTACATTGTAATTAGCTGGGGTGTTAGCTTTTCTAAAGGGAATAATTATGCATTTTTTGCACTTAGTTCAATCCATGGCTTTGGCACCAATCATTTGCTGGCATTAATCCTCTCTGCAGTATATTAGTATCATTCAGGGACTCAGTGATTGCTTCCAATTTGCAGTCATCAGCGAACTTGGTCAGCTACAGGCTGTCCATGTTTGACTGGACTTCTCAGAAATAAATTCCAAACAGTAAAGGGCCCATCACAAAACCTTGTGGGATGCCACTGGTGACTGGCCTTTTGTAGAGGTGAATTCACCCAGTTTGACAGTGTGTGCCCTAGTCATCTGGCTACCCAATGGGTGACACAAGTTAATTCCCAATAGAGACAGTTTCTCTATAATACCTGAGTGGGAGATTGTCAAGTGCCTTGGCCAGGTCAAGGTAAGCAGTATGCACATTCTTTCCCTTGTTCATGACCTTGGTTGTCTTATTGAAGTCAACCAGGTTTAACAGATATGATCTACCCTTAACAAATCCAAACTGGGTTGGTTCCAGAGTTTGCAGATTACTCATGTCCTTGTTGATAAGGTCCATGGCCCTGCAGATGAGGCTCGTCTGGCTTATGGGTCAATAATTCCCTAGTTCAGCTGATGGTCCCCCTTTGGGCAGAGGGATGACTGCTGCTGTCCTTCATTCTGCCAGAATACAGCCTGCCCGGAGGCTGTAGTTAAATAAGGATCCAAGTGGGTCTATTAGGTAATGTTTAAAGTTGTTTAAAAGGCAACTTGGGATGTTGTCTGGTCCCATCGATGCCAGGTTCCTAGCCTTAAGAGAGTGCAGAAATGACCTGCTCTCTTGAGATAGCAGGCTGAGGAACAGTTGCAGGTATACTTTGGGAGACAACTGTTGGGGATGGGGGTGAAGTTTGATCCATATCTGTCAGCTAGCAGGTTGGCTATTTCTTCCAGATGAGTATAGGTGGTGCCATCCACAACCAGCTCTGTGCACAGATGGACATTCCCTTTACGATTTAGGAAGTGGTTAAAAAATGCCTTGTGATTTCCCTTAGCTAGGGAGGTTATTTATTTATTTGCTTTGGAGGCCTTGAAAATATATCTTATGTGTTTGTTTAGACTAGTGAGGGATTTCTTCATCTGCTGAGCCCATTCCCATTTAATTTTGAACATCAGATTTTGTTGGCCTTAGGTGTGTGTGTTTGTGCCTTCTGTGGAAGTTTGGGTGCCGGGCTGGCAGCTCGACACTGTAAAACTCCACTGCCAATCATTCTGCAGACCATTGTTCCTCTGTGGCAACCCCTAATTGGGAAAAGCCAAAAGAAGATTCTTTTGTTGTCTAGCTTGTTTATACCAGGGGTCCACCTGGTTTTAATCTGGTCCTGTACAGCCTATTCAATACAACTGCATAAGTGGTTATACAGGGCATAGGAGTCGGGGTTTTCTGGGTTTGGGGGAAGCTTTGAAGTTTCTTATGACATTGCTTAATAGGAGGTAATTTATCTGGGAATATTTCTTAAGCGTTTTTGAGCTTGATGGGGTATCTGGCATTATAATTATTTCAAAAGAGACTGACTTATAGTCTGATCTTACCAAGGAGGACATCACACGGGGGGGGGTGCAGTGCCCCCCACATTAGTAAATTTGTTAATTGACATGGAGTAGCTAACAGTGTCATACTGTTTGAGCAGTCTCAATGTGTACTTATTCTTTATGAAGATGGGTACACCTCCTCCTTTGGTTCTTTCCTGCTCAGTTTGTGGTCTCAACATATGGAAGGCATTGTAGACCTGCACGGCCAGGGTATTTTCTGCAGCTTTGAATCATGTCTGAGTGACTGCAAAGGCACTGGCATCTTCCAATGACAGGAGTGCTTCCAAGGACTGCAATTTCTTGTTTAGACAATTAGAATTGAGCAGCAGTACCCTGAACTTATCTAGACAGGATTTTGTTACACTGAGTTTTCAGTTATTTTGACACCTCTTAAATAAGGCAGAACAGCAGTAGCTAATGTCTTTGCCATTATCCGAAAGCCTAGAGGAGACAGGTGCAGCCCATCTCTGGCAAAACAGCATGGTCATTGGACTATGTCATCCCAAGCTCACACATATTGGATCCCCTGAAGTTAAGTCAATTATTAAAGTCAATCATTTTGTGTTTGTATTGCGGCATCATCCTTGGTGAGAGTAAAATGTTTCTCAAGGCTAGTCTCATACTTTCCTATGACAAACTGACAGCTCAGTCATATCTCTAAATATAGTCAAGAAAGGTATGTCTCACGTGTTTCACACCAACATGGACTATGCAGAATCATACTGGTACTTGTGGCTGACTGATGAATATATGTGACCTGATGGATCCTGGCACCTGATAAGCAGCTTACTGTAACCCTCTGCTTACCCAACCTGGTGAGGGGGACACCTGTATGTCCCACTATGGAGTCACCTATGACCATTATGTTGAGTTTTGTGGTGTTTAGCCTTATGGGCCTGTTTCTTGAGACACTGATGTGTGTATTATGTGCTGTGGTTATTTGTTTTGTTGTGTGTATATGTGGTTTCTGAAGGCAACGTTTGGGAGGCATCTGGGCTTTTGGTAAGTTACTAGTGAGTACCTCCAATATATGTGGGTTTATGTGACAAGTTATTTAGTGTGGGAAGTGATGTGTGTGTGTTAACAATCATTTGGCATTCAATTTGTTTTTATGTGAGAGTCTTGCCTCCAGTTTCATAGTGTATCTACATTTCTCATGTAAAGTATTTGTTTCAGGAGTAAGTGGTTGTCAGTATACATGAAACAACTGCTATATTGCCTCAGGATGCCCACAGAGATGATAGGACACTGTCATTCCATGACAGCAGGTTCTTACTGTGTGTTTTGTCAGGGAAAGAAACTGGAAAGGCCACAGAAATACCTCACTAAAAGAATCACAGGCCTAAAGCAGATGCCCTATGCTGACCACCTAAAAAAACTCCAGCTATACCCTGTCGCATATCATCTACACAGAGGTGATCTCTGCTTAACATACAAGGCCATGTCAAACCCAGAGCTGTTGGACATGCTACACTTAAAGAAATCCCAATCCCTCAGAGTCACACGCTCCAGGGATCTAAACCTCGTCATCACAATGAACAAAACATCCTGGAGGGATAGGTTCCTGACCCAGAGACTCCGCAGACTCTGGAATAGACTGCCCATACATGTCAAGCAGAGTGCTTCTTTGGCCCTTTTCAAAAGGAACCTTGACGATTGGATGGGAGATAGGAAATTCACCCTGGGGAATCACGTCAGTTGCCCTACTAGATAGGGGTCCAGGAAAGTAATATTGTGGAAAGAAATAGCCAGGGAATTGTTATGGTTAGGCTTGTATAGGCCCTAGGTCTGATAGCCTAGTACCAACCTATGAACCTATAAATTAGACTGGACTGTGCTGGTAGTCCAGAAACTATGAGTGGGAACTATACTTTGTGTCGTCTACTATACTTTGTGTAGTCTAAGGTTAACCAATAAAGCCACACTGCTCAGCTCTCAAATGATTTGCTCCTAGAGCAGGAGGGAGCTGGGAATGGTTACAGTGATAGTTATTCAAGGAAAATTTTATCTTCAAGGCATTTGAGTCTATACAGTGCAGTGATAAAGCTATCTAACAACTGGGAAAGCACACAATGAGCCTTCCTCCAGCAATCCCCAACTCCGATGGGCTTAGATCAACACCCTTCCGCCACAAGAATGCAGGAAAAAAAAACCTTCTTACCATGACTGGTTTTGGAGCCCAAGTGTAAGCAACCACACAATCTACATTCAGCAGCTCTGAATCTAGTAGATACAATGTAACTAGGCACATAAAGCAACAGTACACTTTAAAAAATGCAAAATGCTGAGGGACATACGTGGTTTTTGGTTTGTTAAAACTAAATTATCAACAAAAAATCATGCCTCCAATGTTTAAAAAGACCCATTCTGTGCATACCCAACTATACAGATCATACAAAGACTGAAAAGGAAAATTTTAATGATATCCATTTTTAGAGTTGCCAACTTTTCATGTCAAAAATTCTGTACATATATGTGAAAGCAAAATGCGTATAATTTTGGTACCCAACATGCAAAATTTTGTTTAATGATGTTTAGATTGAACAGACATGATCAAGCGATTATTACGATAAAGTACTTTTTACAATATCTGTGCTACTGTATTGTACAGTATTTTGCCAAACAGAAGGTTTTAACTCATTTTCTCACACATAATTTAACAAATGTTACCTTGTTAGCATAATAACTGCTGTAATAACTGTATCTTCAAATCAATATACGACTATACAGAAAATGTAAGGAAACAGACAAAAACTGTTGCCATGTTTCAACTTACAAATGATAGTCTGCAGATGTCACAGTGATGTACTGTGACATACTTCAAAGCAATACGTATCATAGACTAGGACTGTTCCATGACTACTGTCTAATGCTATAATTTTTTTTCTTCTTAAATTAATATTTCTGTTCACTTTTTGCAGCTCTTGGCAACGACTTTTCTCTGGTCTAATGCTATAATTATTTTTTCTTCTTAAATGAATATTTATGTTCACTTTCTGCAGCTCTTGGCAACGACTTTTGTCTGGATACATAGTCAAAAAACTAAGAACACAATAAATCAGAGTTGACTTTTACACACAGTTCAACTTTCACAAGCTCAGGTCTCATGTGATTTCTCTCATCAGTCCACAAGTTGAGGTGTATTAGAGTTTGAAGGCTATTAAGGGTGCTTTATCACAGCAAATTATGTTAAACAGTACTAAATTCTACTAACTTAAATGCTTACACAATACTGAATTCAACTAAATAACCCCTAAACTAAGGGCTGTACCACTGAACTCCTCCAACTACGGTAAAAGATGTCGCCACAATATATCTTGCTTTTGTTTCCAAATCTCATCACAAACAGATGTCTCAATGCTCAAAAACTTTCCCCCTGGTCTTATCATTGCTTGCCTGGCAACTGAGAACATTAAAGCATGACCTATAATTAGTATTTTCCCTTGCCCTATAAAGAAAACAAGAAGACATTACAGGAGTGTCAACCAAACTAATCCTTAACTACCATATGTAGAACTTGTAAGCTTCAAAAGCTACCTGCCTTTTCCTTTTAACTAAACTAATAGATTTGTCCTTCTGAATCAAATCTGAGGTCCCCCATCTGAAAACAGTGTGATTAATACTTCTGTATAATAATGCCATGACTAAACAAATAGGACTGAAGAAGGCTTGCAAATATAAAAAGAAGCAAGTCTGGTGATTTCAAGGAATCAGTCATTCTCCTCAGGGTGAATGGAAAAGTACTTTAAAATGATTAGGCAACACTGGCAAATCCACTTGCTGAAAAGTTTTTGTAGACTTCAGTCTGGCATGCTTTGCTGCTATCTCAAACCATATTCAGTTCAAGTAAGCAGTATAAGACTGGTTAAAGACAGTTTTTGCTGTTAATCAATGACACCTACACTGAGCTAGCCTCAAAGTACATTGCATATTGTGAACTGTATACTATACTGAATACAACTGTATTGTGCCCATGTAGTAACCCAGACTAATAATACAGCAAATTATGTTAAACAGTACTAGACCTTGCCAAGGCCTTTGACACCATCCCCCACTCTGGAATCATAGATAAACTTACTAAGCTAGGCATTAATCCCTACGTCACCCAATGGGTTACTAACTGGCTTACTGATAGAACCCACACTGTAAAAGTAGCAGACTCCAAATCCAGCTCCAGACAAGTGACAAGTGGAGTACCTCAGGGTTCAGTCCTGGGGCCGCTCTTGTTTGGCATCTACTTCTCTGAAGTACAGGTCAACACTAAGGGACCCTGGCTAACAAAGTTCGCAGATGACTGCAAACTGGGAGCCATTATTGAATCCCCAAATTATGTGGATACTCTACAAAAGGGCCTTACAGAAACAGATGCTTGGTGCCAGAGCCATGGGCTCAAGCTCAATGCCAAGAAATGTATAGTTATCCCCTTTGGGAAAAAACATGTATCCGTGAATTACCATATAGGTGGTAGTACACTAAACACCGAAAGTGTGATAAGAGACTTAGGGACACAGGTGGACAGTGGTCTCATCTTTGATAACCACATTGCCACAACAGTCAGGAAATCCTTCTATGTGGCACACCTCATCACGAAGGAATTCCAGATGGTTTTAGACATTTGCACTTGATCACTTACAAACAAAAGTATTAACAAAAAAAAATAGACAAGTTGCAACTTCCTGATTTACAGCCTTGTGTTTTGCTGCTTAGTAACTATTGGACCAATTACTGGCACCTGTCAAATGACATGGTAGCATTCATAACAAGCTACTGCTGTATTATTTTGACAGACACAAAAAAAAAAAAAAAAAAAAAAAGAATCCAGTGTACTACAGTATGCCAAGATGAGTCAATTCTAATTCTCCTCTTCCATCAATAAGGTCCTGCATACTTGCCTGAAAAGGAAATATTCCATTATGCAAGGTTTGAAATGAAATTCTAAATAAGGATTGTGTATGACTCAATCACCTTATGACGGTTTTCCAGAAGATATGGGTAATAAGAAATTTCAGATTGTAAGCTCTCCTTTGAAATCTACTACAGGCAGTGGGAAAAACAGAAATGTACACCCTTGAATGTTAAACTGTGCTACTACTACACAATCAAGCACTTTGTGGATACTCTGAAAGACACAGCCATGCAAAATGGCAAAGCTCTGAAATTATAACGGTCTGAGATGATGGAAAATAGATTTAACTATCCATGAGCATAAGGAATTTTTGCATGAGGATGGATTTCCTACTGGTTTACCAAAGTCACACAGTCTCCTTGGTACACAGTGAAGACAAGACAAAACTGCTGGAAGTGACCATCTGAAGGTTTACTACAAGGTGTTCATTTAGAAGTTTGTCTCCAAAGGCAACTAGTCTCTTCCTAATTCAGCAAAGGGACCTCTGTGGGGTGGTGAGCACGTGTCTGTGTATGTGGGATTACAACACTGTGGCTTTTGTACTCACATTTAGCCTTGCTCATCCTAGGTTTACGTTTTTTTTCATACATTTAGACTTGTTGATAAATACATAGACAATAAAATGACAAAGCCTATCAAATGATTCAGCATCACTAACTCAACAGGGTACAATATCTGAAGAACTTTCATTCTGAAAAAAAAGTTAATGCTCAGAGGTTGCAGTTTAGGAGGAGACCCAAGAGGCTTGAGGAAAAGCAAGAGCAGATGTTGTGCCAACAATATATTCTTGTCTGATGTAAATGACTTCCATTCACCCTGAGGAGAATGACTGATTCCTTGAAATCACCAGACTTGCTTCTTTTTATATTTGCAAGCCTTCCTCAGTCCTAGAGATGGGGCCTCTACTTCTGATTCTGTCTCTGAATGAATAAGCAGGGAACAGGGTTGCTACTGAAAATGTTGAGTTAAACTGGCTTCTGGAAAGAAGTACTGAATTTGGCAGCATTTTCACAAAAGGAAGTAGAAGCTTTCAGAAATTTACTTTTAGAAGTAAGTTTTCTTTGTTTCTTTTTTTTTTTTAACATTTTCCACATACAATTCTTACTTCTTCACAAATAAGTACATGGCTTCATATGAAAAATCAATAGTGCACAAGGATATGACTAAAGGTATAGTCCTGGAAGCGTGAGCTATATAATAATCTACTGACATATGAAACTAGAAATGGGTGGCTACTCTACAATTAGCACAACTACATTTTATAGAACAGTACACAAAAAGTCCTCCTCAGTCTCCTCAGATACTGCTATTCCTACATGTAGATTAAAAAGACTGCAGTTAAGTAACATAATTTTTTAATCAAAAGCATCTTTTCCTTTAAAATACTTGTCTGAAGAAATGAGACAACAAGAACAGTCAAACACGGCTTAACACAACTTTCGAAAATAAAACCATTATGAATGGAACACAACTTCTGTGACCATTCAGCTCAACATAAAGATATATAACTTGAGACAGCTGGCTTTGAAATTGTTGTGCATCTCTCACACAATCTGTTTTCACTGTGCAGTAATCCATTATGTGATACTTTTAAACCCATTAGTATTCTGAATTCTAGCTATCTACAAGCCCCACAACACAAACCACCCTAAGTGATACAAAGTGAAGATAATACAGTCTCACAATTGTACATGACTTGTAAGTCTGGCAGACTGAATTCTTTCACTCAAATTGCTCAAGAATGCAACTGGAATCCTAACTGCATAACAGATTCTTAATGGAAAAACATTTTACCCATATCTTTGTGCTAGTACTTGGAAGCTTTCAAGCTTTATTTCAAATCAAAGAGAATATTTTATTAGAGAAAGTATTTATTAAAATAAAACAGCCTAAGTACAATGAAAACAAATAATTATTAAAATACAACAGTTTGGATAGGATGGATAAATTAAAGGCAGAAGTGACAGCATCAAGATGTAAAAAATTGGTTATAGTTTTTGGTTCCTTTCTCTAAGACCAGGGTCACTTTATGCCCTTATTAACTGTACACCTAGTTTTAATAACTAACTGTATAACTACAGGAAACACTAACATAATGTTCATCTTTCAAGAAAATAAAACAAAGTCTAACCATGTTTTCTGTTATGTAAAATGTTTTATTCATGTAAACTGAAGACCTGTTAAGAACAGAAAAGGATACCATCTTACCCAACATGAAACAAAGCAATGGTTTGAATGCTGTCTTTCTCACAGTAGTTTCACAAAAAACAGGTCCAGTGTGTATTCCAGTATCTTCCTGGAGCAAAAATCACTTTCCACAAAATGCTATATTCACTTCTGATTTAATGTTCGTGATTTAATTTACTTAAGAGGCATGAAGTGCTACCTGCGCCTTACCTCAAATGCTTTCCACATTTCTCATTGTACTGTGGATGGCAATGCAAACAGTTCCACGTTGTTAACAAATAGAAACTAACATATAATCTTGCGGTAAAAATTTATACATAATAAATAAATAATCAGTATGGCCCCATACCATATATGAGAATTTACTCACCATTAAGAAATAGTTTCACGTTTCACAAGTAACAATAAATATGTGTACAAAAATATATAACTGAATACATTAAGTATAACTTCCCTACTCTCAACAGAAAACCAATTTTGGAGTCACATATAAGATACTCCTCTACTGCTCTGCAGAAGGATCCAGTAAACTGCACTCATTAAATGTATACTGCAAAAACAAAGTGACAATGACAAAACGTTACAGTGATGAACACAAAAAAGTTATTCAGTTGATCCCAAGGTTGTAACTACAAACGTGTTCTAAAAAAGGACTTGGATTTTGAAGGTAGCACGGTTGGAGCCACTACTAAGAATGCTGTCCTGAGATCTGTTGATGCATTTGCAGATAAAATCCGGTCTCTGTTTTCTTCATACTGTTTTAACATTTTCTGCAAATCATGGTCAGCAGGGATAACCTGAGAAAGATGAACAAAGGAGATGGAAAAAAATATTGTCAAATGTAGTTTAGACACTAAACTGATATTCTGTAATAATTATACGTAATACCTATTGACATAGAAAACAAAACAAAAAAAAAATTGTATTTACATGCATTTTTGAAAACAATATAGGATATATTTGAAGCACATACATTTTCATAAGCTACACAAAAATATAACAGCTCAGTTGTACTTTAGCATACTCAAAGCATGTAATAAAACATAAGTGATCAGAACAAAGTACAAGCAGTTTATGACAACATTAAACACAGAAAACTACACTGCTTTAAATCTTGGATACTGGGAAGGCAGTAATATAGTGCAGATGCTGTATAGCCTTTTTATAAAGATCATTATTTTCTAAACCAGTAACAAAAAGCAAAACAGAAAAAAATAAGATAAATGTTGAATATGCAATACAAGACGTATATATCATGCTAAATAACAGACTTTTCTATCCAAAGCATGCTATGAATGACTAGCACTCTTTGAAAGCATTCTCCTAACAGAACCAATGGTAAAAACAAACACCAGCTCTAAGGACATAAAGCTATACCATTACATGAAAAGCATCAAATGGTGCAGCAAGTACCTAATATACCATATTCCCCATTTCTGGAATGGGCTGCCCATACACATCAAGCAGAAGGCTGTCATCTTAGCACAAAACACCAATATTATAGAGAACTGCAGGAGCATTCTAAGAATTATGCATCACTGGAAGTGGGGGTTGGTGTAATGGTTACAGTGTTTACCTCAAAATCACAAAGTACAGGGTTTGACTCACCTTGGGAAGCATGGCTAGGCTTAAAAAGGCCCTCTGGGGTCTTTAGCTTAGTAATCATCTATGAACCTATAAAAACTGTTTGGATGACTGAATGGGTGGTTGCAAATTTTCACCCAGGATAGATGGGGAAAATCTACACAATGGGTGACACAATTAGTCTTCCATCAGTACTGTGATGCAGCTAAGCTTCCTGGTGGTCCCCTTAGTTATAAGCCTAGTGAGAATCTATGAACTACCCCAGACTTCTGTTTCTTATATACAAAACTAGGTGGCTTCCAGCCAATACATAACTGCAGATAAAATGATCCCTAACCAAGAAATATATGTTCATGGTATAGTGGTGGCAATGCACACTTTACTTTGCTGCTAGAGGATCATGGCTGTCACCTTACCACAAAACACCAAGATTATAGAGAAAGAACAGTTGTGTAAGTAAACTTACCATAACAGAAGATGTTTGAATGACCACTGCTGCAGTAGCCTGAGGTATATGTGCTATATCCTGCAAGCATATAACAGCCATCCAGCTTCCAAAGCTTCAGAGCACCTTCCACATGCCCAAACCATTAGTCAGCTGGAGCTGAGCTGATTAAAAAGACAGGTTTGGGCAGCAAGCCCTTCAGAGCTTTCACAAAAACAGAGAAGAAGGCTGAGCCCTGAAAAGACATTGCTAGGAACAACAAAAAATAAAAGTGAACATCCTGACAAAAACAGCACATCAAGAAACAAGGGAGATGGAGTGGCTACAGCAGCAGTGATCATTGGAACATCTAATGTAATGGTAAGTTCACTTACACAAATGTACAATGTTCTTCATATTGATCAGCAAAGCCGGACAAAGACCTAGAGAAGGATTCCAGCTTATACTGCTTTCTAAAAGTAAATATAGATAGCCAAATTGATGCTTCTACAATACTTCTAAAATCCAACCCTTTCCAAAAAGCCATAGATGAAGCTAAGGCCCTGAGAGAGTGGGTGCATTTTTTACAATAACAGACAAATTTAATTCAATTAAAACTAACTGGGAACTAGAATGCCTATCCAGAAGTGCATCAGACTTGCTGCAATGGTACTGGTCAGTGAGAAGCTGCAGAGAGCTCATAATCTACTGGAAAGTAAAACCGGTAGCGAAGGACAAAAATAAAATACAAATCTGCTTCACAATGAAACATTGCGCTAAACTAAACATACAGGAGTACTTTAAGATGATAAATTCAGGCCTATGTGCAGAAAAATATTAACTCCCCATTTCTGAGAAGTGTTCTTACTGGTTCTGTACTTCAAAGTTTGACTCAGTCCTTATATAACTGGAACTCATAGAGTTTTTAATATAGAATGAAGATTTGAAAGAAGAAGCAGGACAGCTTTAAAAACAAAATAAAAAAATAAAACATATAATTTGAAAATTTAGATAACGATCCAAGCAGCAACACTTAACCCCTGTTATAGTCAATGACTGTTACATATAGATGGAAGTCAAATACATGTTAATTGACGAGTTTCACAGGCTTGATTCCGAAAATGAGAGAATGTATACTGTCAACTGAGGTTATAAAGTGGTAGTGCAAATAAACCCATAGAAAGCAACCTAGAAAAAAAAGAAGTTATATACTCACCATAATGTTCCATGTGAGTTGTTCATCTTGTCTTCATTCTTACTGATGGGTTCAGAGCCGATCCTTGGCTCCAACTCGGCCAAATACAAAAGCTCGTGGTCTTCAACCAGCTCGTGGCCTGTGGCCTATTCCTTATCCCATGATGCACTAGTGCTTCCCTCAGATCTTGTTTGCTGCCAACAATGGTATAAGCCATCTCGCAATATAATCAGCACAGAATACACTAAATAAAGATTACAGCCATGCCTCACCTCAGGTTCTCGATCCTCACGAAGCCTGGAATGGGGGTTGGAGGGTGGGACGTAAGAATGCAAGCAAGATGAACAACTCACATGGAACGTTATGGTGAGTACATAACTTTTTTATGTGAAGTTGTTCTATCTTGCCTTCATTCTTACTGATGGGATAGCGTCCCAAGCACCATCTTCTTGGGTGGCTCACGGGAGTATATTCTTCAGGACAGTGGAACCAGAGGAAGCCCTGTCCCTGAAGGCCCTATTCCCTTTTAATGAGTGATAAAGGTATGAGGCCTTGACCAAGTAGCTGCTGCACAAATTGTATCTATTGGTAATTTGGCAGAAAAAGCTGAGGAAGTGGAGACAGCTCTAGTTGACTGGGCCTTTATCTTGTCTTGTAATGGTGCATTCACTGAACTATAAATAAAGGAAATAAAATCTGATAACCATTTAAATAAAGTGTTTTTACAACAGGAGCACCCTTCATGGAGTCTGAGAAGGAAACAAAGAGTTGATCCGTTTTCCTGAAATCCTTGGTCCTGTCTAAATAGAAGCGGAGCTGTCTGTGAACGTCAAGCTTGTACAGCATATACTCTGTCTTACTGCCACACTTGGGGAAGAATACAGGCAACTCTATAGACTGATTGAGATTTGTTTCTGAACATACCTTTGGTAAAAATGAGAGATTTGTCCAGAGAGACACTCTATCATTATGAAATATCATATAAGGGGGTTTTAATGGACAAGAACCTGTAACTCTGAAACCCTCTGAGCAGAAGTAATAGCTACTAGAAAGATGGTTTTCCATGTGATATAATTTAGGTCACATGAAGAGGCTGGTTCAAAAGGTGGTAGAATTATTCGTGATAGAACAAAATTTAGATTCCACAGAGAAATAGGGGGATTTGATGGGTGGTCTTAAATGTATAGTGCCTTTGAGAAATGCCTTCGAGAGTCTATGTGACATGATATTAAACCCTTCCTCACCAAGATGGAAGTTGGAGATTGCAGCCAATTGAACTCAAATAGTTGTGGCAGCTGCTCCCTCACTGAAATGTTTTGTCAAAAATTCCAAAATAGAAGCTATTGGAGCTAAATAAGGATCAATTTGATTTTGTAATGCCCATATTGAGAATCATTTCCATTTGCTGACATACAGCTTTCTAGTGGAGGATTTGTGAGAGGATGTCAATATATAGCCTGGCTATGTTTGGAACTGGAGCAGCCAAGGTGTCAATTTGAGGGACTGAAGGGACGGATGAAGAGCTCCCAATGAGTGAATCAGGAGGTCTGGAACTGGGTCCAGGATCCAAGGTTCTTCCAACAGATGAGGCCGAAGAAAGGGGAACCAAATCTGGTGAGGCCAGTAGGGGGCTATCAGAATTATGGTCCTTCCCAGAGCACTGGCTTTCTGTAAAACCTTGGGTATCAGAGGTAATGGTGGAAAAGCATAAAGGAGACCTGGGGGCCAACTGTGTACAACTGCATCCCTTGGGGCTTCCCCTGCCGGGGGGATTAGGGCAAAGTAGCCACTGCATTTCGTGTTTGTGGGTGTGGCAAAGAGATCGCAGGAAGGCTGACCCCATATGTGGAATATTCCTACCGCCACTTCTTTCTTTAGTTACCATTAGTGAGGCAATAGAATTGCCCTGCTCAGCTTGTCTGCTATCATGCTGGACTTTCCAAGGATGTATGTTGCTATCAGAAAGCGCTGGGTGGAGTTTGCCCATTGCCATACTCTAAAGGCCTCTAAATATAGGGGGTAATATTTGGTTCCTTCTTGTTTGTTTATCTACCAGACTACTGACATGTTTTCTGTCTGGACTGCAATGGTCTCCAGAGGAAGAGAGTCGTGAAAGGACTGCAACGCTAGAAATACAGCTCTCATCTCTAGGACACTGATATTCAGTTGAGCCTCATGTTCTTTTCATGTGCCTTGGGCTGTTCTTCCTGATAATGCCCCTCCCCCAACTCTATCAGGGAAGTGTCCGTGGTCACTATGGCAATCGGGCTGGGGAGAAAAAAGGGACATCCTATTGTTACACAATGCGATGTCAGCCACCACTGAAGGTCTTTCTTGCATGAATTCATGATTATAATCTAATGCGATATCGTGAGTTCCTGAAAGGACCACTGCTTGGAAAGGAGCCATTGTAGTATCCGCATATGTATCTGACCCAGTGGAATTGCAATGATTGCTGCCGCCATTGTACCCAACAATTTGAGAACCATGGAAGCAGGGGCTTTTTCTTTTCAGAGAAGGGTTAGAACCTGTGGTCGAAGAGCACAAACCCTTTCTGATGGAAGCTTTAAGGTCATTGTGGTGGTGTCCAGATCTGCTCCTATAAAAACGGTATGTTGTGATGGCAATAAGACAGATTTTTCTAAATTTATGGTAATTCCCAACTGACAACATAGATTCATAGTAGTGTCCCTTGCTTAAATGAGCTGATGCCTGGTGGTGGAGGTTAGCAGCCAGTCGTCTAGGTATGGAAACACATGGAATCCCAAACATCTCAGGTGAGCTGATTTGGTGAACACTCTGGGGGCTGTTGTGAGACCAAAGGGCAGTGCTTGAAATTGGTAGTGACTGGCCCCCAGCCGAAAGCGCAGGTGATCTCTGGAAGGTTTGTCCATTTTTATGTGGTAGTATGCATCCTGGAGATCTATCGAGCACATCCAATTGTCTTTTCCATGAAAAGGAAGTATCGACTGCAGTGTAACCATTCGGTACTTTGTCTTCTTCACAGATTTGTTTCTTTTCCTAGAAAAGTAAGTATCAACTGTAGTGTAACCATCGGAACTTTGTCTTCTTCACAGATTTGTTTAATCTGCTGAGATCCAAAATGGGCCTCCTGTCCCGTTTTCTTTGGAACTAAAAAGAACCCTGAGTAAGTTCTGGATCCTATCTGATCTGCGGGGACCGGCTGGATGACTCTTTTTTCTAGCAACCTTTGAATTTCTATGGTTGCTTGTTCCCTGTGACTGGGTGGAACGTCTGGGATCTTTCTTATTGAGGGAGGTAGGGTGGAAAAGGGAATACAGTAACCTCTGGATATGATTCTTTGTACCCAGCTGTCATTTGTTATTTGTAGCCAGGCGGCTGGGTACAAAGATAAGCGTCCCCTGACTGCCTCCAGAGATGGATAGGCAGGCCTCCTCTCAGGAGCGCTGAGAGGGCTTCCTAAAGAACTGTTCTCTGTCACCCTGATTCTGTGGACCCCCTCTGCTGTGTGGATAGCGTCTTCCATTACTGTCCCCTCCTCTGCCTCTGGAGGGGGGTTCACCACGTGTGTCCTGAAAAGCTCCTTGAGTTTTATGGAACCACATCTTTCCAACGGCAGAGTCTTTCCCTTTTATTCACACCTGGTAAGCGTTTCTTTTACTTTGGGTCCAAAAAGGGATGAGCCATCGAAAAGGGTGTTGATAAAGGATGACTTAAAGAGCTCTGCAAAGGAACATAAGCGCATCCAGGAATGTCTCCTAAGAGCAATTCCTGTACCTGCTGTGCTGCTCACTCCATCAGCTGCATACGAAACCAGATCCATGGATGAGTTTATTAGGGAATTAAAGGTGGAGAGCTGTGAGGATATTTTGTCTGTGAGCTCCGCAGCTACTGAAACCTGCAGAGTATCTCCTAGCTCTTTTCTCTTTGCAATCTAGAGAAATGTGTAAGATAATTCAGCGACCTTTGAGCAAAAGTCGCTGAAGTAAACATGCGCTTTCCATATCTGTCCATGACTCTCGAATCTTTATTCAGTGGATGGACCAATGTCAAAGTTTCGGATAACTCCTCCTTGGTGGCTGCAGCCGCCACCATGGCATCAACAGGGACTCCCTTGGTGAGAAAAGCCTTGCCCTGTGGTGAGGTAATAAACTTATTAGGCCTCCTAGGGACAGGTTCCACTGTATCTGGAGACTCCCGCGCCTTTCGACAAACTAAGTCCATGAGTTTGTTGAAAGGTGGAAAACCCAAGAGGCAGAGGGGTGAGACCCAAAAGCCTTCAGGTAGACTGACTCATCATCAGTAGGTTTGATGGGCTGCCAATCACCCCTCTGTTTGAGAATTTCTAAGATATCTGTGAAGGAGATATCTTCTGAGGGTGACCGTGGGGAACCTTCTGAATCATCCAAGTCAGTGTCTGAAGTGACGGATTCCTGAGGAGAGTCCAGATGCTTCCTCTTGCGTAGCCTCTTCAAAGGGACCTCCTCAGTGGGAGCTTCTGGTGAGGTCTTGGAAGAGCAGGGATCATCCAATGGGGCTTCCTGAGGCTCTGGGTCTCTACACTTTTGTGGAATCTGTGATGACGAGGTAGGCACTTCAGGGGGAGAAGCTGCTGGTCCTGATGAAGTAAGTGGTTGTCCATGGGGACAATGCTCTCCTCATGGCATCGAAGGCCCCTTGGCTCCGATGCGAAGGAACTCCTGGATCCAAAGATAGTCGATTCCCTCGGCATGAAGATGGTAGGTGCCAAACTCATGTGCACCGAAGCCCCGAGAGGCAAAGTCGGACCCGAAAGATCGGTTTGACTATCCTCCCCGGACCTGACCTGCGAGTGTCGGCCCCTAGACTCCTCGGTTGGCACCGAAGTAGTCTGAGAGGTCAGAACCAAAAGTCCTGGAGCAGGTCTTGGTACCGATGGCTCCAATATCATCAGTTCCGAGCACTTCGGCTCCAAAACTTCAAGCCGGATTGGAGGAGGAATAGATATGGGGGGGAGGAAAGTTGGATGGTTCCTAAGCCCTAAGGGTTGCCCCCGACAAAAGTTTGGCCAACTCCAGTGACTGCAGAAGCCTCTGCATCACACAATCCACATCCATGTATGATAGGCTTCTTGAGGACGGAGACGACGGAGCCAAAGCAGGTACAGATTGCAATACTGGAGATTTCAGAATGGGAGATACCAACTCCAGTACCGGGGACCAGCTTCTCACTGGGATAACCGTTGGCTCTGAAGTCAGTGGCGCCGAGGTCGAAGGTCTGTCAGAATTCGACTTACTAGATGACGGAGACTTTTCCGGCTCCGAAGATCCAGTAGTGGAAGATCTTTTAGAAGGTTTAGATGGCTTGACATGAGCTGTATGACCTTGTTCCAACAATTCCTGAAAGGAAGATTTAATCATGCCCCTAACAATCAACTTGTTCTTCCTTTCTTGCAGTACTCCTGAGCTAAAGGAGTGGCAGATGGAACATGTTTCCTGTAAATGTAATGGACCTAAACAATACACACAATTCGTGTGCCCATCAGTAATGGACATTTTCTGTCCTTAGGGCATTTCTTAAACTCTGAAGGCTTAGACTGTTTAGCCTCCTTGTCTTTGTCTTGTTGAGACATCTTAAAAAAGATAACAAGAAAAAGTCTGCTCACAAACACACAATACAGAGATCTCTAATTTAAATGAGCTTATGACAAAAATTTAGCCTTCTAACTTAAACAGGCTATAACAAAAGATAAATATAGTAATCCACACTACTAAGAAGAAACTAAATGGCTAAATATATATCAATATTCACACACAGTTACCAATAGAACAAACACTCTGTACAATAACATTTCTAAATAATATTATTTGAAAAAACCTAACAGACTATCACTCTATTAAGGGGAATAGGGAGATTAACAAAGCCCTTCAAACAGGCCATGAAGAACTAGAAGAAACAGAACACACTAGCGGAAAAACACGAAGTGTGAAAGGCAATATAAAAAGTAACAACTATCCTAACTAAACAAATCCTATCTGGAGCTATATAATTCTAAGTAATAATAAGAAAAAAACAAATTTTCACTGGCCAGAGCTGGTGAATCGCTCAATCTGTTGCAGCAGCAAACAAGATCTGGGGGAAGCACCAGTGCATCATGGGATAGGGAATAGGCCACGAGCTGGTTGAACATCTCGAGCTTTTGCACTTGTCTGAGTCAGAGCTGAGGATCGACTCCGAACCCATCAGTAAGAATGAAGGCAAGATAGAACAACTTCACATCACATTTTTGCTCCCTTTCATTCCAATGTTGAGTGATAGCCAGAGCACCAACACAATGACATCAACAACCCTAAAAAGTCTTACGGACAAACATGTATGCAAACCAGACATGAAAACTAAGGGATCAGAACTTGATACAACAACATGTCTAAATGTTTAGACAATGCCACAGGCACTTCTAACTATACAGGAGGATATGGGTATGAATCAACTGCTGGAAGCAGAACAAAATGCATAACATTAGGCCACTAACGCAATACAAAATGCTTCGTTGCTTCTGCTTTTCTGGATGAAATGAACCCTCTGAATTGACAAGATAAGTATAAAATAAACTCTCTGCTATGTCACTGAAAGAACACAGAAAGACACACACAGGCATCCATATTCAACAGATGTATCTATTTTGTCACAAAAAAAAAAACGACAAGCTGTAAATAAGTTTCTGAGTCTAGAAGCCACAGAAGAAAGTTTATGTTTTAGAGACAGAAGTGTCTCATGAAAATAAATAAATAAATAAATAAACTACACCTTAAGAGTCAGATGAAAGAAATGTGGTAAGTTACCCATAAGTTGAAAACAAAAAGGATTAACTTGAGGTGCTCTTCTCAGAGAGATATTTTAATACTGGCACCAATAGCTTACATTTCTGTATCACAGACTGGTGGTAACTAAGACTGCTGAGGATGTTTCAGCCTGCTGCAGGATGCAGATCAAACTGCCTTACATAATCCATACTTGAAAATGTGGCATTTTCCACCCAAAGGCCTGTAATAACAGAATAAAGTCTCTAATCCCATTTTTTTCTGTTTCCCTTTCCCCTTATGCCTGACATCCATCAATTCACCAGCATCTATTGTAGGGGAAGCCCAGAACCATGGAGAAAGGCATCCAGAGGGTCAATCATTTACGCAGTCATGCAGTTGTCTGTGCCCTCACCAGCTTCCCAGCTAAGAGGGCATCTGAATGGCCTACCCTCAACCCCCTGAGTGGGGGGAATGACTTATCCAAGTCAAGATGGGGACCCACAACACATCCTCCTTGCAAGTACACACTTTCATGTACCTGTTAATGACAGCTACCACTAGGCAGTGGCTTGATGGGCTAAAATCCATCCCAAAGGAACATACGCAACTCAATTCCTCCTCCTCTAAAGGACTGTTGCAGTATACAGCATGCTCCAGTCCCCTCCTTCTCGGGGATGGGGGATGCCCATCTTCTCCTGCCCAGTCTGTGAAGTACCTAATGCAAAAAATGAACTTGAGTAAACTGTGCCTTAATCCAACAACATTACCCAGGACCATATTCCTCAGCCTTGTGGACTGTGTGATCACGCACATCTGCTGATCATATGCTTTGCCGATCAAAGTGTGTCGACAAAACACATGCAGACTTTACAGCCTGCAGACCATATTAAGCACACTCTCTTGGATGTGTGTATGTGTGTGACTGTAAATAAATAAAATAAAACACTACAAATATGCTAGGAGTTTTTTTTTTAATTTAAAACATCTCGTTGTAAACATTTTCAGAAACGTTTGCAGTGGTAAACATGGTGTGTACCTGGCTACACTTTTCTGTCTTTAGGAAATGGGGAGCTAATTTTCTACCAGGAACACATGTCCAGCAACAGAAATGCAGCGTCTTTAATGTGGCAAGGTTTTGTGGAGTGATACACCTCAGATTTACAAAATAATTGAACTCTAGCAGAAATATATTAAACATACACTATCTGTGATTTTTTTTTTGGTATAATCAGTGGCATCAAGAAAGAATTATAAATGACACTGCATATAATCATATGTACACTGATAATTCTGCCATAAAGCAACAACAACCTTAAATAACTTATTAGATAAATACATATCCTCTAGAGATACAGTTAATATAATGCAAAGAACAGTTTCTTCAGCCTAAATCCAGAGGACTGCAACAACAAAAGCAAGTGAGCTCTGCCAAGGGAATATCTGAAACTGTCTCTGATAAAGATACTAAAATCAAGACGGATATAGACATAAATAAATAGACAGATATAGATATGTAGTAAAAGGTAATGAGAATTACTGTTGAGTTTCTTTACACCAAGCAAACGTGGTATGGCTAACACTAGTGTATACATGGATGTGTACGTACTGTTTTTTTTTTAGATGCCTTGTGGATGAATTCTGTGCAGAGTTTGTTTGGCTATGCCCAAAGTCTTCATAAACATACACATACATACACACACACACACACACACACACACACACACACACACACACACACACACACACACACACACACACACACACACACACATACATGCACTAAATAATTAGGGGGAACATGTACTGTAGAAATAAAGTACAAACAACTGTGCAAATAAAAGAAACAAACACAGCTGAACCAAGAATATAAAGTACCTAGAAAAGAGGATAAATATGCACAGAATTTTGAGTGTTTGTGGAAAAGTGAATTATGACACTTCCAGGGTTAACAAATTCTTACGAAATCACTAATCATTATCTAGAAAATGATGCATAAACTCAGCATTTCTACAGAATATGTACTTGAAACAGAAAAAAAGCAGAAGAACCAAAGCTAGTCTTGAATGGTACTAGTGTGAATCTTCAGCCAGACAAAAACAGACAAAAATTGGTAAACTGTAAACAGCAACTAGACTGTCATAGAGAAATAAATACAGTATTATGGAAATAACATATATGTTCTTATCATGCATGTTTTAACAGCTGTTTTACAATAAGACTCTTCTTGATGGTCACTGACAGGTACATATCATCAAACAGAATTTGCTAATTTTTTCTTGTAAAATCACAGATTTGTGGATGTCTGCTCACCTGCAATGATATGTCAAGAGGCATGACGTACTGTGGTTATAGAAGTGCTTGTTTGGCCAGATCTGCCAGTTTGTCCTCTTGCTATGAAAAGCATCTTTCTACAAGTCAAGAAATAATTTCCCTTTTGGGATAATATGAATTCTCTCTTAACAGTCTGTTTTTAATGATAAATATATGCTGACCAACTCTCTTATTGTATTTAATACACCTATTCCTACTTATGTCATGAAAATAAAGTACCCTGTTTCATGAAGTATCTTAACATTAGCAAGAAAAGTCACCACCAACTTCTGGATAAACACTTTGATAATTAACTAACAACTACTCATCACATTTCTTTTTCTGTTTAAAAAGCTTTGCCTTACAGTAGACACCACTGTAAATACTTTAGTTGTTGTTTACTATTGTTCTTCTAGATATGTGTATTTGTTTTATAATACTTCTATTATCATACATTAATGTTTTGTTGTTAAAATTTTCAGTAAAAACAATTGAGGAAAAAAAGAAATGACCCCACTTTGACATTACAATATTAAACAAGCAATACAAGAATATAAATTTGTTCATCTTATAGGAAACTCCAGTAGCTGTTGGTGTAGCAGCCTCATATAAAACAGAGGGAAGCAGATAAAATGCATTTGATCTACCAAACAGAGTCCTCTTGTGCAGCAAGTGATATTGTAAGAACGTATTTGCTGTACCCTTCACAGGTCCTTGGTTGTGCTGTGCTGTAAGCAGTTACACCAAGGCTTGGAAGTATCAAAGAATCATACAAGCACAGAGCTCAGTTAGCAAAGTCCTATGCAGTGACTTCTCAGAACAGCCTGACTTCCTGAGTCATTGTTGAGATAATACTTGCTGAAGGTGTGCACTTAAAACCAAGTGGCAGCACAGTACAGATGTCTGCAGCAGAGACTTGATTTATATCAGATTTTCCCTCAGGTGAAGGTGGAAAAGTCATGACTCTTGCTAAGACAATGTCTAACAGCCAGTGTCACAGTATTAATCTGCGTAACTACACCATCACTCATGAGGCAGTCTCAGTCAGCAGGCATTAAAGAAAAGTCCTGAGCAGTGACATCTAATGAATGGAACACAATCAATGCAAATGAAAAAATAAAATAAAATAAAATAAAATAATAAACAGCTACACAGTCTCAAAGGGAGTTGCAATACTATTACAAAAGTTGGAAAATGACCCTTTACAAAAGTCTTGCAGAAATTTGATCTAGATCCATCTATCCTCAACCCCTTTTCCCATTCTGCACATGGAGTCGGGGTATTACTTCAGTAGTGACAATCATTTCGAGCCAAGGTATACACCGCCAGGTGGCTAGCCCTGCAACAGTAGTTCATTCATACCACTCACTCGCACACACGTACACACACCTACAGCCAATGAAGAGTGTCCAATTCACCTACTGCATGTCTTTAGAATGTGGGAGGAAACTGAAGCACCTGGAAAAAACCCATGTGACTGCAGGGAGGACATGCAGACTCTGCACAAAAGGCACCCCAGCCAAGAATTGAACTGGAGAACCTCTTGATGTGAAGAGACAATGCTAACCTCTGCACCACCGTGGCCACCCAAGTAATATCCAGACTGTAACCATAATGTCTGAGTAAAGAGTACAGAGGCTATCCTAATGCAGGACATATTTGGAATATGAGGTTGAAGTAGCTATCTCACTGGAATTAAGCTTAACCTTGCTACTGCTTGCCACTATGATGAAGCATTGAATGACACAGTTGACTAATCATGCTGTAAGAGTTTGCAACCTCATGTAAAACCCACTTCTTCCTTAGTAAAAGCATATGAAAGTAAAAAGAAAATGAACAGCTGCTTGGTTTTCTTAAAAAGAGTATTCCTCACTACATAACGCCCTAAGGCAGACACATAGATAGGGTGAAGCGAATGGGGTAGCTGCCCCAGGGCACAATGTTTTATGAGGTGTGATCAGCACATGCCGCTCAGTCTTTAGTGCATTATGATATTGCATTTGCAGTAAGAGGTGAAGTGCTTAAGCAGTTGGTGTGTGATATAAACTGTAGGAAGCCATTTGCTTCCTAGCGTTTAAAAAGAGAAACAGCTTTTGTTGTCCCAAAATATGATTTCTTTCAGTTTATTTTACTTACTTATTTTTGCTCCTCAACTTAAAAGTGAGGGAGATTCCAGATCAGGGAAAAGCATAGGGCACCAGAATTGCTAGGTTCAGCTATACGAGAAGTCTGCTGATGGGATAGGATCTGGTTTTTCATTTGCTTGTTGGTGTAGCAAACTACTGTCTTGTCTTTCTGGATAGATATCACACCCTGAGGGAGGAAGTCTAGAAGGTCTTGCAATACTAGGATGACTGCTCTCAACTCCAAGACATTTATGTGAAGGTTGACCTCATTGCCTGTCCACAAAACATGGACTATCCTCCCTTCGAAATGTTACCCCCACCTCAAGTGAAGATGCATCCATGGTCACTGCTGCTACTGGAAATGGGGTCCAAAACTGTTTGCCTGTCCGAATTAAAGAGGGAATGTAACTACTACTGAAGATGTTTCCTGCATGAACTGGTAATGATAACTGTCTTGAAATGAAGATGAAGACTATGAGACCACTGCTCTGAAACAACCACTGCAAATTTTTCATGTAAAAGCGGGACAAAAACGAAGATGCCATGACCCCTAGGACTCTGAGGATTAAGGTCATTCTTGGATGAGAGCTGCTTAATTTGCAGAGACGAAGAAGACAATCTCTGGTCTGAGAAGGTACTCCTCTGAGGGGATGGCCAGGGACCAGTCAGTCAATTAAGGGTAAATCTTGTGGCCTTGAAGCTGTAGATGAGCTGCTGTGACTGCCATACATTTGATGAACACCTCTGGGGCTGCTGTAAGACCAAATGGTAGCTCTCTGAATTGATAATGACCCTCCCCCTATTTGGAAGCTCAAAAATTTCCTGCACTCCCCCCACTACTTTTATGTGGAGGTAAGCATCCTGGAAATCCAATTAGCACATCCATTTGTTGAAAGGACAAGACTGACTGTGCTGTGACCATCCTAAACTGAGTCTTTCTGACATAAGTGTTCAGAAGGCTGAGGGCCAGAACAGCCCTGAGGTCCTTGAACTTCTTTGGAAACAAAAGGAACTTGGAATAAAATCCTGACCCTATCTAATCTGGAGGGACCACTTAGATGGCTCTTTAGCCATCAGAGATGAAATCTCCTTTGATGCAGCCTTCGTCTGATGGGGTGAGACATCCAATGGCACTAATTAAGAGTGGGGATTCCAAAAATGGAATGTAGTAGCCTCTAGATACTATCTATCTTACCCATATGTCTTCGGTGATGGCAAACCACAAGTCTGGGAAGAAGGAGAGTCAGCTCCCTGACTGACTTCTGAGTGGAGCAGTCAGGTAGAGATTCAAGAATTCTGAGGTCTCCTGTCAGAGAAGGGCCCCCAATATCCCTAGTTCTGTGGACCTCCACAGTCTCTGGGCCTGCATCTATTAAAGGGCCACCTCTACCACGTCCGCTCCTATCTATCTAATGTCTACCTAAGGGTGAGTCAAACTGACTTCTTGACTCCAAAATCAGACAGATTGTGTTCCCTTTTGGTGCCTACTATAAGATCATTGCAGGGCCTCAAACCTGACTCCTATAGCACAGTCTTGCTGTTTTTCTCACTCTTTTCCTTTATTGAAAGGCCAAATAAGGATGAACTGTTGAAGGGAGCATTTGTACAGGACACTTTGAAATTGTCTACAAAGTCATATGCCTGCTCCAGCTACCCTGGTTGCTCCATCCACCGCACTGAGCATCAAGCATATGAAGAGGTTAGTTATGCTAGACCTGGTAGTCAAGGTAGCTTCCACTTTATTCTTAGACTCCGTAGTAGTCAGTTCTTCAGGGTAGAAAGTGCTTCCTGTGACAAATTTCTCTGGAACCTGTTCATGTGGATGGCATACTTCAAGGCATGCAAGGCAAAGGTACCTGAACAGTACGCCACTTCCCAAGTCTATCCATTGCTCCAGACTCCATGTTTGGAGATGGATAAATAGTGAGTCTTTTGATAGTTCCCTCTTTGTGGATGATGGAGTCCACTGCTGGTAATTTAGCCCAATGGGACTGTTGTTGTTTAGGAGAAAGAAGAAACTAGTCCTCCTTTCAGGGAACTGTCTCACATGCGTCAGGCTCCTGGCAAAACTTCCTGCCTTCCAGCTGTATTAATTTCTCAGCTAAAGAGACCATCCAGCACTTAGAATTGTGCCATTTTGTAGACTTCAAACAATACTCCCATTCCCTTCTGACACATTAATTCTAGGATCTTGCTAAATGTGGCATCTTCCACAGGGAATCATGGTGAATCCTCATTATCCTCCAAGTCAGTATTTGGGGTAGGGGGACTCTGACTGAGACTCCAGGTATTTCCTCTTATGCTTCCTCTTTCACAGTATTTCAGGAGATGACTCACTCGAATCCTCTGAAGACTTTGACTGCTTCTGATCAGTGAGCTTGGAGCTGAAGAACAACTCTGACTAGTGGATGTTTGATGACAATAAGAAAACAAATGAGTAAGGTCAAGGAATAGAGCAGACCAGGGAAATCTGTGAATTCCTTGTCTTGGGGAATGAAATCATCTTTCTCAGCATCTGGAAAGCCAACTCAAATTCCAACAGATCTGAAGAAATCCTCCTGACAGATTGATTCATCTCTTCCTATGGAGGAACAGTTACAACTAAATGGCCGACTCCCACACCCAGAAAGGAGGTTGACTACCATGAGGAAACTGGAACCGGATTGTCAAAAGCTGATGACTTTGAGACTGCCAACTGAGCCAGGAGCAATGGCCCAGCCGACATAGTTAAAATCACTGACCCAAATCTTCAGGTCTAAAAACTTATATGGTTCCACAAGATCTATAGTCAAGTGAGTCAGATACAAATTCCTTGGAGTCAAAGAAGCTAGGTACATAGGACCCTGGATCACTGGCACTGTTCCAAAATGACCAGTGCAGACTGGTGAACCAGTGAAGGATCTAAAATGGGCAGGATAGGGCTGGATCTGATCACTCTCACAGCAGAGGGTGATAGAATGACACACATCTCAATCTGTGTACTTAGAAACTTCTGAATCAAACAGTCCAAATCTGCCTCCAAAGAACTCCTGAATGACCTGAATGATCAGACCAAAAGAGCTGATGACAGCCTAGAAACAGGATGTCTCAGTTTACCAGTAATTTTGGGAAGAGAGTCCTGAATACAAATGGGATCCATGAGCTCCAGAAGTGGTGGGAGGGAATGTAAGTATAAGTCTGGGTTCTTCTATCCTTGGAACCTTAGCTGTTAAATATGGACCAGAGGAGTCACTGGGCATTTTTTCTGGATCCATATCCTTGGATTTGGAGGGTTTCTCCAGTCATCTTTGACATATCTTTGCATGCATCTGGAGAAGGAGACTATCAATTTGTTTCTCCTGTCCGTTAAGGCCCTGGCTCTGAAAGCTGCAAAAATATTACAGCTGGCCAACAAATGTGAGACTCCCACACACAGCACGCACAAGAGGTGATGGTCTTGTGGTGGTACCTTATGAAAATACTTAGAACTCTTTTCAAAGCTAGTTTTTTTCCTCCATTGCAAACAGCACTTCAGTAAATTCCAAATGCCAAATGACAACCAATATCACAGAGTCCAATATTTAGCAATGCTGTACATACTTTTATAAAACTTTGAAACACAGGTGGCCAGTAGGAAGGTAGCTGGAATAAAGAAGCTGAACCACGACAAAGTAAAATCTTTTTTAATACAAAATGGTGAGCGCTTTCGCAATGGTAACCATTGCTTCATCAGACAGTTCATTCAAACAGCAACAGCACTTAAATACTTTTAATTTTGTGCATGTGGTTTTTAAACAGAGTTCTTCTGATTTCAGCAATTAACTAAGGGCAAAACGTAACCATAGTAATTAATTGACTGCTGAGTGCTGAATTAACTTTGAGTGGTAGGATTGGTTGTTTTAGTAATGAATTAAAGTATTTAAGTGCTGTTGCTGTTTGAATGAACTGTCTGATGAAGCAAGTTACCATTGCGAAAGCACTCACCATTTTGTATTAAAAAAGAAGATTTTACTTTGTAATGGTCCAGCTTCTTTATTCCAGCTACCTTCCTACTGGGCACCTGTGTTTCAACATTTTCAACTTCTGGGCTGGTTTGGATTTATTTGTTTGCTACTTTTATAATATGTCTAAATATCTTACTATGTATTATACACTACATACAAAGAAATGAGAATATCTAATAATTGGTCAAGATAGCACATGAACAGGAAAAAGAAAATGGCAGAAACAGCAAGGGGTTTGGAAGATTGTTAAGATACAGAAATATATAAGCAGTCTTAACAACACAAACAACTAAAAGAATGGGAAAAAATATTAAATCTAACCTTTCTAGCCTACCTTAAGGTATTTTGAATTATTAACAACAAATTTCTGAAAAAGAAGAGGTGAAGTTCTTAGCTGCCAGCATTCACACTTTCAGCCACGAAGGTGGCAAACAAAATCCGAGGTTGCCTTGGAAAGAAGGGCTTTCGGGGAAGAGAAGTTCTTAAAGGGGTTCAAGGTTTGGACACAAACTGTTGGACTCGACAAGAAGCTTGAGGGCCTACATGTCGGATTGGGTGAACTGAATGAAAAGGATCTGGCAGCCGAGCAGAAGGTAAAAATCTCACACAGGAAAAGAAATAAAGGAAAGGCAGTATTACTGCTTGGATGTTTATCAAATAACAGAGGAAGGAAAAGGTGGTGAGAAAGTCAATGAAAACAGGAGTCATGCCTCTGCATGGTTCATGATCCTGGCAGTATGAGAAGGAAAGGACAACATGGCTAGAGGACTGAGGCCAAAATAGAGGGGAATCAATCTGTAGGAAGATACAATGATTACACTGAAAAGCAATAAGGAAGAGAATAGTAAAGTACAGTTGTGCACACTTACCATAAATGTAGATGTTCGAGTGTATTCACTGTTGCAGTCATTACATTTGGGTTATCTGCTTTCAGTAGCCCTCAGTCGGCCTAATTAACAAAGTCTTGGGTCCTGCGTCGGTTGCTGTCCCTTCTTCCATGACGTCAGGTCGTCAGGGGTATAAAACATGCAGCCGACGCCATTACATCAGTTTTACTTGCCCCAGATGTCAGGTGCCCCCCTAATGGGAAGCAATTAAATCTATAAATACAAGGATATACCTCCAACAAAAAAGCAAATACACCAAAAAGCTTTGTGAGCATAGTAAGTGAGAGTAGAGGTATAGCCAAAAGAAGAAAGGGGGCTGGAGGGAGGGTAACCAGGACTGCAACAGTGAATACACTTGAACATCTACATTTATGGAAAGCGTACACAACTGTACTATGTTCTTTGTGTTTTACTGTTGTAGTCATTACATTTGGGTAGATTCCCAAAGCTAAGGTTGGGAGGAGGAATTTAAACAGAATTAGGACCAGCTATAAGGCCCTGCAAGACAGCAGTGGCAAAACCAGCTCTGGATTTAGAGAAAATTGGCAAATGATAATGCTTGGTGAAAGTATGTACAGAACTCCAGGTAGCAGCTTCTAGGATGTCCCCAGTAGGGACGCCCCTGAGAAAGGCTATAGAGGCAGATACAACCATGGTTGAATGGGGTCTGATGCCTTGTGGGATAGGTTTTACATGGTACTTATAGCAGAAATGAATGCAGTGGCGTATCCATTTTGAAATGGTTTGTTTTGAAATAGCTTTCCCCTCTGTCCCTGCAGCAAATGCCACCAGCAGTTGTTCAGAGTTCCTTCGAGGTTTAGTCCTGTCCAAGTAGAATCTAAGCTGTCTGTGCACATCTAAAGAATGCAGTATCCATTCCCCTTTGTTCTGTGGGTTAGGAAAGAAGGTAGGCACATGAATGGACTGATTAAGAGCCACACTGGATACCACCTTGGGCATGAAGGAGGAAATGGTTCTGAGGGACACCCTGTCCACATGAAAGATGATGAAAGGTTCCACTGCCATAAGGGCCTGTAATTCAGATACCCTTCTTGCAGAAGTGATTGCTAAAAGGAAAGCTGTTTTCCAGGAAATAAATTTTAAATCTGCAGTAGCAGCTGCCTCGAAAGGAGGAAGGGTGAGTTTCTCCAAGACAAAGTTAAGATCCCAGGCTGGAAGTGGAGCTCTCCTGGGTGGCCTTAAATTTTTGGCCTCTCTGAGGAACTGCTTGAGCAGTGGGTGAGAGAAGAGGGGAGGCTCTGTGCTATAATGAGCTGAAATGGCTGAGGCATGAATTTTGATGGAGGAAAAGGATAAGCCCTTATGAAGCATCTCAGTCAAGTATTGTAGAATCTGAGGTAGATTGGGCACTGCTGCATTCATTCCTTGAGATTGGTTCCAGGCACAGAATCTTTTCCATTTTGCAGCATAAGATTTTCTAGTACTAGGCCTCCTTGCCTCTAAAATGATATCCATCACTGACTTACTACGAGATGGTAAAGGAGAGATTAGGTAATTAGCCAGGCTGCTAGGTTCAGGGTTTGCAGCTGAGGGTGCAGAATCTGGTTCTCCTGCTGAGACAACAGGGAAGAAGTCTGAGGCAGGTGTCATGGAGCCAAGCGTGACACACTGCGCAAGAGTGGGTACCAGTGTTGGCGAGGCCAGTCTGGTGTAATTAAAATAGTCCTTGGCTTGTCCTGTTTGATCTTTAGTAGTACCTTGAAGAGCAGAGGCAGAGGAGGAAAGGCATAAACTGATGGGTTTTTCCAGCTGAAGGATAGAGCATCCACTTTCCAAGCTAGCTTGTGGGGAATCCTTGTGCAAAATGTGTCCAGCTGATGGTTCTGGGGGGAGGCAAACAGGTCTATATCTGGGCTCCCCCATTTGCTTGTCAACATGTTGAAAATCCTTGGTTCTAGTTTCCACTCATGTGGGTCCATGAGGTTTCTGCTTAGTTCATCTGCCAGTGTATTTAGTTTTCCTGGCAGGAATTGAGCTTGTAGATTATTCACTTGGTAGCTCAAGGCTGTGTTCCACAATGCCATGGCTAGTCTGCAGAGGGGGTAAGAATGTGTACCCCCCTGCTTGTTTATGTACCACATGACAGTGGTGTTGTCCGTCTTTACCATTAGTTGTCCTGGAAGAATGTGGTCCTTGAAGGGTGCCAGAGCATTCTGTACAGCTAACATTTCCTTTTGATTTATGTGCAGGTGCATTTGACTTGGGTTCCATTTGCCCTGAATGCACTTCCCTGCCAGGTGAGCCCCCCCATGCATAATCTGATGTGTCTGTTAAGATTTGGGCGGCAGGGGGTAACGTGAATGGCAGTCCCCTGTTTTGGTGGCAGATCTCTGCCCACCAAAGGAACTCTAGGCGTAGGCAAGGTAATGATAGGAATCCTTGCTTCTAGATCCTGTAAATGTTGACACCATAGGGGTTTGAGATACCATTGTAGTTTCCTCATATGCAGCCTTGTATATGGAATTAGAAGAATGCAGGAGGCCATGAACCCCAAGGCTTGCAGTATTTGCCTTGCAGATAGCTAGGATTTTGTGGCCACTTGTTTGAAGTAAGTTGTCAAATGAATCCGTTTCTCTGGCGTGAGGAAAGCCATCTGGGAAGTTGTATTCAAGCTTGCTCCCAGGAATATAATTTGTTGACAGGGTACCAGGTGTGATTTCTTTTCGTTTATGTTGAGCCCCAGACAAGTCAGTACCCTTTAAACAAAGGCCAGATGATTCAAAAGAATGTCCTTGCTTTCTGCCTGAATTAGACAATCGTCCAGGTATGGGTATATTTGAATATTTCTTTGCCTGCAAAATGCAATGACTAGAGCTAGGCACTTTGTGAATACCCTGGGCGCAGTAGATAAGCCAAAGGGCAGTGCAGAGAACTGCATGTAGCCTGCTTTGAAGCGTACGTATCTTCTGCAAGACTCCCTGATAGGGATGTGCAGGTATGCTTCTTTTAAGTCTAGTGTTGCCAACCATACATCCTTGCCTAGCATAGGAAGCAGCTGGTGAAGAGTAAGCATTTTGAATTTTGGAATCACCAGAAAGGTGTTTAGAATAGAAAGGTCCAGGATAGGGCACCATGTATTGCCTTTTCTGGGTACCAGGAACAGTTTTGAAGAGAAACCTTGTCCCTTTTCCTCTTCTGGTACCAACTGAATAGCCCCCATGTTTATGAGAGAGAGTACTTGATTTTGGGCCTCTGCCCACTGATTTGGGGGTAGATCTGGCCACCCACTTGGTGTTGCTAACGTGTGGAAATGAAATTTGTATCCTTGGGACATTATATTTAAAACCCATTTGTCCTGGGTAATGAGTTCCCAGTTTTTGGCCTGCAGACCAATGTTTCCGCCTAAAGGAGCATTCAGTTGGGAAGTGCTTGGAAGTTTTAAAAGCAAGTCGTTGAGACCGTTTTCCATACGGGGGAGATTTGGGTGTGGAAACTCCCCACTGCCTAGTCTTGTGTGTCCCTTGGGACTGAAACCTGGGGTTTCTGCTGTGTCTGGGTTTGGCTTGAGAAGACCTGGAAGGGGCTGGAAAGGACCAATTTTTAGAGGGCCAGTGCCTACTAAATCTAGGAGGCTGAACTTGTAAGAAATCTTTAACAGTTTGTATAGATTTAGCTTTATCTTCCATCTTTTTAAGAACTTCCTCAGCCTTGCTGCCAAACAGGTGGTCCTGATTTAAAGGAACATCCAACAATTTAGCTTTAACATGATCAGGCAAAGATTGCTCCTTAAGCCTAGCATGCCTTCTGAGCACAGACCCAGTAACAGCAGCCCTGCAAGAGGCCTCTAATGAATCAAATCCACATTGCAAGGTATGTTTTCCAACCCGTTCAGCAGAATGCATTAAATCCTGTAATTCTTTATTTTCAGCACAGTCAGGAATCAACACCATTTTCTGTTTAAGCAATCCAATGACATGTTGTTGATACTTTAACATATGAAACTGGCAGTTTAAAGCCCTAATGGCCAAGGTCGCAGAAGTGTAAACTTTCTTATCCCATCTATCCAGCGCCATGGAGTCTCTATCAGAGGGGTAGGATTTTTAGCAGTAGAAGCCTTAATGCCCTTGGGTCCCTGTGAAATAGTCTCTGGATCTGCAATAGGATTTTTAAAAAAGAACTTGTGAGAATCAGGAACCCTGTAACATCTGTCAGGTTTTCTGGGAGCAGGAGGCAAAGAATCAGGGGCCAAACTAGATTCTGAAAAGGCATCATCAACAATGTCTAGAACAGGAGGTATAGCTAAAGGCCTATGCTGAAGCAGGAGTAAGAAATCCCTAAGCCTATTTTTTGAATCAGAAAAATCCTGGCTTTCCCAGTGGAAATGCTCCCTTAGAGTATGTGTAAGGTTTCACCAAAAGAAAAATCCTCTGGAGGGGAAGCAGATGGAATAGAGTCCTCTGCATCAGAATCCTCATAAGTAGATAAGGGCAAATCCAGATCATCAAAAGAATCAGAAAAATCAGAATCCTGGTCAAAAGATTCATAAACAACTTCAGTCCTAAGTCTCTTAGAAGAGGAAGGTTGGCTTCCCCTGATTAGAGTTATAAGATCTTCAGCCATTCTTATCATTTGTTTTTTAGGCATAGAGGCCTAAGCATGCGGCCTAGGCGTCGGTTTCTTAGGCATGGTTCGAGATTTTGGCTAAATGAAGAAGAAGGCGTCGGTTTAGTATGCAAGTCTGTAGGCCTGAATACACCCTCAGAAGCTGGTGCCTGCACAGCGGCTCTGGACCCATCCAAGGTAGAGACATCCGCAGGTTCCACAGTTGAAGCATCTCGCAGCATACCAGACTCCAAATGGGTCTCAGTAGTGGCCTACGTGTCAGAAGTAGCGGGTATCAGGGGCTGCAAAAGCGCCTCACTGAGTACCGGCGAAATGGCGACTGGCTTAGGAGAAGCGCCGTCAGCAGCTTTGGACCTCGGCGGCCTGTCTCTGTCTTTATCTTTGCATTTTTTCAGAATCCCGGTAGTCGAATGGCTACCCGATGATATTTCTGGATAATTAAACCAAGAACCGAAATATTTAGAAGCGAAAATATAACGACAAAACATAGTGCGCTGATTAAATAAAGCACAAAACCGACAGCAAGGTACGTCGTGGTCAAGGCCTAGGCAAGGAATACAGTACGAATGAAAATCTTTGCTAGGTATTTGCTTTCCACAAGTAATGCAATTATTAACTTTTACTGACATCGGCAAGGAGCAAGAAAAAGTTTCCCCAATGGGATACTTAGTTTTAGTTGAAGACTTCGTTTCTGAAACTCGAAAATGAAAATTTCAGGAGTCGGCCGACCGGCACTTGTATACTGCTTCTGCTTCGGGCACCGCATGGCAAGAAAGACTGATGTAATGGCGTCGGCTGCATGTTTTATACCCGACGACCTGACGTCATGGAAGAAGGGACAGCAACCGACGCAGGACCCAAGACTTTATTAATCAGGCCGACTGAGGGCTACTGCAAGCAGATAACCCAAATGTAATGACTGCAACAGTGAAACACGAAGAACATTTAAAGATCCTGATAATCTATGGCAGCATCAACAAAAACCTGAATGACTTCAGAAAAAAAAAAGGATACAACGCCCCAAAGAAGCAACTTTAAGGACTAATAGAAAAGAAATCCTGACTACAAAGAAAATTCTCTACATTCTGAGCTTGAAAAGGCTGCCATTTTTAAAGGTGGTGAACTAAAAGAAAGGCTGAATCACACGAAGCAGAGAGTACACTCATTTTATCTGAGAAAGCTGGGTCAGGAATTTAGGTCACCTCTTACGTAACTATGATCTGCCATAAGACAGAGACAACACTGTTTCTCAGAAGAGTAAGGAGTTAACAGATGATTTTGCCAGCTGATAATAACTGATAAAAATCTGGCACTGGATTACGGACAGCAAGTGTGGAAAGGCTGGAAAGCTATATCATATGTCAACATCACTAATGTCACACTATTGATATTGTACTCTAGTGAAAAAGAAAGGAAAATAAAACTTGAGTTTGCGGGAGAAAAAGGTCACCTGATGGCACACAACCCTGAGTTACAAAATGTACTGAAGGCACAAGAAAGCAATAAAATCTAAGGCAATGGACCAGAACCACATTCTCAGAATCTGAATCCAGTAAAGACTAGGGCTGAAGGTCTGATTATAGAAAAGGTTAGCTGGGACTGAAGTTGCTAAGCTTGAAAAAGCTTGAAAAAAAAGAGGTCTTACAACAGAAGTGACCTTACTTTGTCCATTCCCTGACAAATACTGTGAAGGCCCCAACTCTAATTCTAAAGGTAATAAGTTCTATAAATAGAAAATAAATTAATTTGCCCACATAACCTTCCATTAATGCGGAATACAACCATTCAAATATTACTTCTTCAGATGACTGCACAGCACTGATGTTTCCTTGAAGGTGGTCAGGTTTTCTAGGATAAAGGGACAAACTATAAAGATGCAATGCCCATACTTGGTGAGATGTGACAAAGACATTGCAATTAAGTTACCTACTAGCTCTGCCCACTATGTTTTTGTGTAATCTCACATGTAGTAATAATAATACCCACTGTTAACCAGGAAGGCCCTCTGGACATGCATTCCCTTTTCAGAAACATCTCAGAAGCAGTGTCCGTTTAAGCTACTTGATCAAGGTAAAACAGTAAGCAAATAATGGCTGAGAAATCACAGCCTGTACCACAGGAATTTGCAGTTCTCATCCCATCCGACATTAGCCACACTGATATCTCTACCAAACCAGGTACTTCAACATGTAATCTCACGATAAAGACTGTCAAAATTCTAAATCCTTTCAGCTTTCTGATGACAGAACTGAGGCAAAAGTTAGTCAGCTTACTAGTACTGGTGCAGGCACTTCAAACATTGTTTTGTTAATTAGCCAGTCTTCATGTAGTTGATGGACGGATTCCAAATATTCCTAAAAGAAAACAAGAGAGATATTAAACAGAGTTGTTTGCTTTAAACAAATGCCCTAATAAACACTTCTTACAACTGAGGTCAAATTGGACTACTACTCTGTAAAGTATACTTCCTTAGCAGTACTTCACCAAAGTTCAACAGACAAGAGTCTGAAAATACTTCCTGCAAATATTTATGAATAAAATTCACTTAGCCTTATTAATGTTAATACATTTATTAAGCAAGAGAATGAACGGTTCCAATGTACACTTTTTAGCTACTACATGAGCTTGAAGAAAGATCAAGTTTAAGATTTGAGGTAATTTTGTTACAGGTAACACAAGAACAGCAGAATATGCCAGCTAAGCAAGCATGTGGACTTCAGTAAGTAATGCAAATGCACATAATGAAGTAAATGTAAGCAAGTATCACAGATTTAGTTTTACCTTCGTATTTGCTCACAGCTTTTTTCTCTCTCTCTCTTACATGATACTCGGACTTAAAAACTGTCAAGAAATCACTGCACTTAATCTTAGAGCTATGGCAGGAAATGTATCCTGATTTGCTTTAAAAGGGTATTATAAAATGCACAGTTTCAGCTGCTAAGCTTACAGAATAGCTTATCTGACCATCAACAATTTTACTTTCTAATCTTTTGATATGCAGCTAATCTGCTTTTGCTTAAAGATGGCAATGATGCCTGAACCAGTGCACACAAAACGTAATTCTGCAAATTTTGCTCTGAAGTGTATGTAAATCAGACACAATGAAATAATGTAATGAGTGTACTGGAAGACTGCATTATACTTGCTCTAATACCATGTAATGGTTCACATATCCATAGGGGGAAAGGCAGGAGTTATGTACTTAAATAATGACAGGTCTGTTAGAAACTGGCCCACCTTTGGTAACATGCAGGACTATACACTGCAGGCATTAGGACTGCTCAGCTTGAAAAGCTTTTTCAGGATGCCTTGTTCCCCTTTCCCATTATGTGTCACTCTTCATCACTCTCCGTCTCTTCAGTTGTAATTGCAAAGCAGTGGTAGGGAAATATCAAGAAAGGCAAAAGAAATGTCAAAAAGGCCCAAAATACCTAAAGTCAAGGGAAATTGGTGGTGGTGGGATGCTACAGAAGATGGATCTGCTACTTAACAAATCTATCATTACTTACCTGATAAAAAGATGTCCATTTTTTCTAACCAGTAAGGTAGAATCCCTGTCAAATCCTTCAAGATGGCCATAGCCACAAGAACATACTTTTGAAAACAATAATTCCAAAAGCACTACACAATCAAAGTATAACACTTTATTTATACTGCCTGGTAAAAAGTATTTATCAAATAGGTGGCTATCCAATGACACACTATGTATAAAGACCACAGAATGGCCATAGGTCCTGTAGAATGAGTCCTCAGGTGTGCATAGAAAAGGATTTATCATATTTAACAAAGTAAAATTCTACAGTGGTGGACAACCATCTAGATAGGCTAATCCTGGACACTTTGCTTCCAAATTGTGGAGCTGCAAAAGATACAAACAACTGATTGTGTTTACTGACAGAGTTTGTTCAGTCCAGATTAGTGGTTATCAAACAGAATTTGGTACGTACACTGGGAAAAAAGTGATACTTTTGACTCACTCTGTTAATAATGGAATACCCCAGGTATAACTCCTTGGATCTATTCTGTATTGATTTACCTAACATTAATTTAGAAAACAGCATATTTTATCTATGCTGATGATACAAAATTGGGAAAAGCAATTTGCTCTAAACAAGACAGAAGTATTTTGCAAGGTGGTTAAATGGACATTATTAAATAAAATGAAGATAATTACAGCAAAGACAAAATACAAGTCTTTTGGAACAAGTAAAATCAACAGGAACTATACTATTAATAATATTAGCATATACCAGTTAAAAGTCTTTTTCTGATCTGGGAATAAAGTGGACTGTAAAATATCTTTTGAGATAGACACAGAGGTCGTATGCATGTCAGTAAACAGAATTACAGAGCATATACTTTGTACATTGAAAAGAGAGAAACAGCTGACGAGGGAATTGTTTATTAGTTTTATTAGAAAAAAAATAGAATTTGATGTCCCAATGTGGCATAATGACGATATTCATAAAATTCAGTGTGTTCAGATAAGAATACTAAAACAATAACAACCCTTGGCAATATGAGCTATTATAAGGGGTCACCATTTAGTTTCCTTATCTTACTGTGGACTAAGAGAAGATCTAGATCTGACTATGGTGCAAAAATATTTTCTCTTTGATTTTACAGGGCTGCAGAGATTAATTCTAAATCAAAAAAAGACTAAGAAGGATGAATTAGTTTTGAGAAAGAGCAGTGAGGGCATGGAACAAATTGCTTGATGATCTGAAGAGTTTAGTACGTATAAACCACATAAAAAGAAGTTATGTACTTACCATAACGTTCCATGTGAGTTGTTTATCTCGCCTTTATTCTCACTGATGGGTTCAGAGCCGATCCTTGGCTCCGACACGGCCAATAGCAAAGCTCAAGGTTTGCCAGTAGCTCAGGACCAGCCCCTTATCCCACAATGCACTGCTGGAATTACCTCAGATCTTGTTTGCTATATATATATATATATATATATATATATATATATATATATATATATACACACACACATATATACATATACATTTACCCTACTTTAAAAGGGGAACACTTTCCAAAGGAAAGAAGTACTGAGGAGCCAGGATAGTACTAGCCTCTAAGTCTACTGTCAGCCAGGAGGGAGGGATGTGAGAATAAAGGCGAGATAAACAACTCACATGGAACGTTATGGTAAGTACATAACTTCTTTATGTGAAGTTGTTAAATCTCGCCGTTTATTCTCACTGATGGGTAGCGTCCCTAGCACCCTCAATCTTGGGTGGCTCATGGAAGTACGTTTTTTAGTACCGTGGAACCAAAGGAAGACCTGTCCCTGGAAGCCTTATCTACTTTGTAATGTGTGATAAAGGTATGAGGCTTAGACCACGTGGCTGCAGCACAAATATTGTCAAGGGGCAATTTAGCTTGAAAGGTAGAAGTCGTAGAAATGGCTCTGGTAGAATGAGCCTTAGGTTTGTGTGTCAATGGCATGCTAGCACTCGCATAAACAAAGGATATACAATCTGATAACCATTTAGATAAAGTTGTTTTTGCCACTGGATTACCTTTTCTGGCTTCTGAAAAGGATACAAAAAGTTGATCTGATTTTCTAATATCTTTAGTTCTGTCAAGATAAAATCTGAGCTGTCTGTGTACATCAAGTGTGTGCAGCATGTATTCCAATTTGTTTGAGTGGTTGGGAAAAAAGACTGGCAGCTCAATGACCTGATTGATATTGGATTCAGAACAGACTTTAGGCAAAAATGAGGGGTTTGTTCTGAGAGATACTCTATCAGCACGGAAAATCATGTAAGGTGGTCTGGCAGATAATGCTTGGAGTTCTGACACTCTGCGGGCAGAAGTAATGGCCACTAGAAAAATTTTCCAGGATAAATATTTGAGATCACAAAAAGATGCTGGTTCAAAAGGGGGGGGGGTAATTTGAGACAGCATAAAGTGCAAATTCCAGGGAGAATAAGGAATTTTGACAGGAGGTCTCGTGAAAAACACCTTTAAGAAAAGTTTTAAATAACTTATGGCCCATAACGTTTGAGCCGTCGAATCCAAGGTGAAAATTTGAGATGATGGCTAAATGGACTCAAACTGTAGCAGCTGCTGCCCCATCCTTAAAAATATTTGTCAAAAATTCTAAAATGGACGACAGCGGAGCTCGGAAAGGGTCAATTTTCTGTGTGTTGGCCCAAATTGAGAACTTTTTCCACTTACTGCAGTATAATTTCCTGGTGGATGGCTTATGAGAAGACAAGAGAATTTGTCTTGTATCTTCTGAAATTGAATGAAGCCTGGCAATTAGGGGAAGTGGATTAGCCAAGCAATCAGTTTCAGGGACTGCAGGGATGGATGGAGGTCCCCTGACGGGTGCGTCAGAAGGTCTGGAACTGGGTCCAGGATCCATGGATCTTCCAACAGGTGATGGTGGAGAAACAGGAACCAAATCTGTCAAGGCCAGTAGGCGGCAATGAGGATAACAGTCCTTCCCAGCGATTTTGCTTTCTGTAAAAATCTGGGTATCAATGGAAAGGGTGAGAATGCATAAAGGAGACCCAGGGGCCAACCGTGTATGAGTGCATCTCTCGGGGGATGTCCCGGAGGTGGTATTAGGGCAAAGCAGCTTCTGCATTTTGAACTGATGTGGCTGGCAAAGAGGTTGCAGCAAGGCTGGCCCCATCTGGGGAAAATCAACTCCACAACCTGTTGTTTGAGAGACCACTCGTGAGGGAGCAATATCGTCCTGCTTAGCTTGTCCGCTATCACGTTGGATTTCCCCGGGATGTGCGTTGCTAACAGAAAATGCTGGGATGACACAGCCCACTGCCAGGCCCTGAGGGCCTCTCGACAAAGGGGATAAGACTTGGTTCCACCTTGCTTGTTCAAGTACCAGACTACTGACATGTTGTCCGTCTGAATTGCAATAGTTCCTAGAGGAAGAGTCCTGAAAGTACTGCAACGCCAGAAATACTGCTCTCAACTCCAGAACATTGATATGCAGATGTGACTCTTGATCGGTCCATGTGCCTTGGGCAGTCTTTCCCTGAAAATGCCCCCCCCCCACCCTATCAGGGAAGCGTCCGTGGTCACAGTGGCTACTTACTGGGGGGGGGAGAACAAAGGGCCTTCCGATTGTGACATGAAGAGACGTCAACCACCACCGAAGGTCTCTCTTGCAGGTATCTGTGATGAGAATTATGTGGTGCATCGGCAGTTTCTGGTAAGACCACTGAGCAAGGAGGAGCCATTGAAGGATTCGCATATGCATCTTTGCGAGTGGTACGGCCAGGATTGCAGCTGCCATCAAACCTAGCACCTTCAAGACCTCTGCTGCTATAGCTTTGCTCTTTGACACCAGTGAGGTGATGTGTTGGCGGAGAGTGGTGGTTGAGGTCTCTAGCACTGCTTCTATAAAAACAGTATGCTGCGATGGCGATAAGGCAGACTTTTTGAAGTTGACTGTAATGCCTAATTAATGGCAGAGTGTCAGAGTGTATTGTGTTGCCTGAGTCAATTGATGCCTGGTGGTAGCGGTGAGGAGCCAATCATCTAGGTATGGAAACACCTGGAATCCTAAACGCCTCAGGTGAGCCGTGACCACTGCCATGCATTTGGTGAACACTCTGGGGGCTGTAGTGAGACTAAAGGGCAGGGGTCGAAACTGGTAATGACTGGCTCCCAGCCGGAAACGCAGGTGATCCCTGGAGCGTCTGTTCATTTTTTATGTGATAGTACACGTCCTTGAGATCTATGGAGCACACCCAATCGCCTTTCCCTAGGAAGGGAAGAATGGACTGAAGCGTGACCATTCGGAACTTCTCTTTCTTTATGAACTGAATGAGTCTACTGAGGTCCAACATAGGTCTCCAGTCCCCTGTTTTCTTTGGTACCAAAACAAATCTTGAGTAAGTTCCAAATCCAACTTGGTCTGCTGGGACTAGTTGGATGAGACTTTTTCTAGCAATTTGTGGACCTCTATGATTGCTTGTTCCCTGAGACTGGGTAGAACATCTGGGATTCTGTATACAGGAGTGGGAGGGGTAGAGAACGGTATGAAATATCCTCTGGAAATGATGCTTTGTACCCAAGTATCCAATGTTATGTTTAGCCAGGCTTCTGGGTACAAAGATAAGTGACCCCTGACTGCCTTCAGAGCCAGACAGCCAGGCCTCCCTTCAGGGGCACTGGTATGGCTGACCAGAGGACTGTCCTCTGTCAATGCGGACCCCCCTCTGCCGTGCGGGCAACGTCTTCCATTATAACCCCCTCCTCTGCCTCTAGAGGGGGTTTCTCCATGTGTGTCCTGGAAGGTTCCCTGTGCTTTCCGGAACCACATTTTTCTTCCCTTAGGGCCGTTGGGATAGGGCCGAGTAGGGGTAGAAAAATGGACTCCAATGGCAAATAGGGTCTTGCCTTCCTGCTCACACCTGGTTAATGTTTCCTTTACTTTAGGCCCAAACAGTGATGAGCCATCAAATGGGGTGTTAATAAAGGAAGACTTAAAGGGCCCCGCAAAGGAACAGAGACGCATCCTGGCTTGTCTCCATAGAGCAATGCCTGAACTAGCGGCTCTACTCGAACCATCAGCTGCATATGATATGAGACGCATGGACGAGTTCACAACCGAATTTAGGGTAGCAAGCTGTGTGTTGACTCTTGTCGGCCACCCCTGCAGCTACCGTACCCTGAAGAGCATCTCCTAGCTCTTTCAGGAGATCTCTTTGGAGTCTCATGAAATGGGTTAAATAGTTTAGCGATCAAAGAGAAAAGGTCGCTGAACTAAACATGCGTTTCCCATATCTATCCATGATCCTAGACTCTCTATTAGGAGGATGGATAGATGTGGATGTTTCAGACACTTCCTTTTTGGTGGCTGCAGCTACCACCGTGGCATCAACAAGCACTCCCTTAGTCAAAAAGGCTTTGTCCACTGGGACAGAGATAAACTTGTTCAGCTTCCGAGGGACAGGTTCCATGGCCTCCGGCGACTCCCACGCCTTACGAGAGATCAGGTCCATGAGTTCATCGTAAGGCGGAGACACCCAAGAAGTGGAAGGTTGAGACCCAAAAGCCTTTAAGAGCACTGACTCATCTTCAGTAGGGATTTTGGATTGCCAACCGTCCCTCTGATTCAGGATCTCTAATATCTCTGCAAAAGGAGATATCCTCAGAGGGGGATCGAGGGGACCCTTCTGACTCATCCAGGTCAGTGTCAGATGTCAAAGACTCCTGTGGGGAGTCCAAGTGCCTCCTCTTGCACAATCTCTTCCTGGGTGCCTCCTCAGTGGGGGGATCTGGGGAGGTCTCAGAAGAGCAGGGAATGCCCTGTGGGGGTACTTGAGGCTCAGGGTCTCTACGCTTCGCAGGGGGACTGGTAGATGAAGAAGCGGACACAAGAACTTGTGGGGAGAGGGAAGGCCGAACTGATGCTGACGATGTCTTAGGAGACATGACTCTCCTCATGGCGTCGAAAGCCCCATGGCTCCGACGAGAAGGGGTAGACGGACCCGAACGGACCGTCTGATCCTCCCGCACCAAAACCATAGGCTCCGAGCCTGAGGTAGGAGCACAGCTCATCCGGGCCGAAGCCCTAAGAGGAAGAGTTGGCACCGACATATCGGTCCGACTATCATCCCTGTACCCAACAGGAGAGCGCCAGCTCCCAGCGTCCTCGGTCAGTGCTGAGGACGTCCGAGTAGATGAAACCGATAACACCAGTGCGGGTCTCGGTTCCAAGGGTTCGACAATCATCAGTACCGGCTCCTTCGGCTCCGAGGGTCCAGTATGGCTCGGAGGAGTAGTAGTCAAATCCGGTTCAATGGTCTTCGGCTCCAACGAAGTGGTCGGTGCCGACAACAATTTAGCAAGTCCTGGTGCCCTTAAAAGCTTCTGCACTAGCCGATCCATATCCAAATCAGAGAGGCTGACCGAAGACTTAGAGGAATGCACCGAAGGTGCTGACTGGAGCAGAGGAGATGAGGGGACCTCAGAGACCGGCTCCAAGACTGTGAGCTGGCTCCAAACCAAAGGGACACTCGGTTCCGAGAGCTGTGGAGCCGATGAACCTGCACCCTCTGATCTCTTTGCCCTCTTGGTCTGTTTGGAATCAGAAGACTTCGAAGATTTTGACGAAATGCTGGCACTTTCCTGGCTACCCAACACTTCAGAAAAAGAATGCTGCAGTAACCCCCTATCTATTATTTTTCTCCTCCTTTCTAAGAGAACCCTAGATGAAAAGGAATAGCATATACTGCAGGAGTCTTGGAGGTGTTTACCCCCCCAGACAATAGACACATTGGACATGTCTGTCCGTAACGGACATTTTCTGTCCACAATCTGGACACTTTTTAAACTCCGATTTGGGGTGAGATTTCTCTCTCTCATCCGACATTCTTTTAATAGAACAGCACAAAAAAATACCTGTAAAGGCTAAATACAGGGCTAACTAAGCCCACACTAAGAAAACTAATAACAATTAAAGATAGTGAGACTAAATAGGGCCAAGAAAGGGCCTTACACCAAGAAAACAGAAACTACACACAGGGTAGAGCTCTACAAAAACTAACCTACTTAACTATTATTATTTTAAACTAGAAACACACTGAACACTAACAATCACCCAAAAAACTAGAAAAAGAGTTTTTTTAACTTGCGATTTGTCAAAATGGTCCGAGCTAATTGGATCACCGAGATCTCTCTTGCCGCTGCAAACTAGATCTGGGGTAATTCCAGCAGTGCACTGTGGGATAAGGGGCTTGGTCTCGAGCTACTGGCAAACCTTGAGCTTTGCTATCGGCCATGTCGGAGCCGAGGATCGGCTCCGAACCCATCAGTGAGAATAAACGGCGAGATTTAACAACTTCACAGGATAAGGTCAGATGCCCATATTGGCAAGTCTGATGCAGGCAAAATGGATCCTAAGTGATGCGTGCTCATATTTTTGATTTGTATTGAACCTCATCTGTCTCTGAACATCCATACAATAAGCAAGCATTTGCCTTTGTTGGTGCAGGACAGAAAGAATGCAAGATTAACACTCTATTATAGAACAAATTTTGTAGTTACCTTAGGTATTTATCTAGTTACTCTTTGTTGATCTGGTGACCTCTTTATCAAGGGAGACATGTTCATATACTATGGGAAATTTGGCCAGGGCACTGTGCAACTTCCCCTACTCTTTGTGTAAGAGGACTCTATTCACTACTGCGTTTCTACCTTCCTGCCCTGGTGCTAAGGCGGCTCACAGAAACAGGAAGAAGAAAATCAAAAATGGAGGAGAAAGGTCATGTTTTTCAAGTACTGGGGATGAGTGAGGTTGTTAACTGAACAGCAAAAAGGTCAGATATGGTAAATAATGAGTGGGAGATTGAGCAGAGTGGAGAGAATGGAAAAGGGGGGAAATAATAAAAAGGAAAGCTAGTTAAAAGGCAAAAAGAAGGAGTTGAGGTAGATATTCTGGATTCAAAAGATTTGTTTCAACAAAATTTGTTTTCAACAGATTGTACAACACCTGCCTGTGTTGTTAGAACCCTCCAGTTGGGGGGGGGGGGTTGCGGAATGTTTATTTGAAGGAACTAATTCAACACAGCAAACCGGAAAGCAATAAGGCAGTGTCGTAGGGAGAAATAATGGACAGAATACAAAAAGAAAAGTTAGTTCAAGAAATAAGGAAGGAAGAAAAGAAACTGTATGCACAAATGGGAAAAACAGAAGTAAGAAGAAAGCATCAGGTGAGGATAAGTAACAAAATGGTAAAGGAATTGGACAGGTATGAAATATGGGACAGCACCGTTTCATTACTGGGTATTGAACCCAGAGAGGTAAGAGCCTTTATTTGTATTAACAAAGATACTTTTTGTGACATTTTTTTCGAAGAGGCACAGTACTGGAAAAATTCTTAAAACAAAATGAAAAAAGAAAGAATGAAAATCATGATTTGTTGTGCAGGGATTTAATAGAGAAGCAAAAAAAAAAAAGTATTTATACAATTTTGAACTGAAGCTGAAAGAGATGATTTAAAAGACTATTTAAAAAAACTGTAGACATGTAATGAACATTACAAAGATTTGTGACACTTGAGGTTTACAGACTGGGGGATGGGAATGTGGTTTTATACTGAAAATGCAAAATGACAAAATAATGCATTTGTCAAGTATAATTAATGCGGAGGGGAATAAAGGATTGGTTAGATACTGAGGTCAACCAAAGACACATTTTTTGTGTGGTAAAAATGGTCATCAATTAACAATTGTGACAAAAAGAAATATTTGATGTTGTGGTAAAGTTGGGCACGAAGCAAAAAAAAATGTGAGCAAAAATGTATAAAGTGTTAAAAAATAAGATATTCATGGAAGGACTGTAATGTTAAAGATAATTATAGACAAGAAACAAAGCCAGACCATGACAGTGAGAATGTTTTAGTAGATAATACAGAAGAAACACAAAAAGAAAAAAATGAATGAAGAAAATATAAGAATCAAAATAAAAGAATATATGAGGGGAAAAAAGAAGGAGAGATAGAGGAATAAGTAAGTAATTCAAGTGATGAGGGGGAAGATAAATGGATAATAGTTAAAAGTAAAATACATTTTATTGGGAAAAGAGTGAAAGAAAGTGCAAATTTTAAAAATATAGGTACAGGAGGAAACAGAAAAGGGTAAAAGCAACAGCAACTATTCTGCAAAGTGAGAATCCTAGCCATTAATGTGAATAGTAGAAAGAATGTTCAACAGAGGCTAGGAGTGTTGGAATGGTGTAGAATGTTAGAGATGGATATTACAGTATTAATAGACATAAGCATAACAACAGAAGAAGAAAGACTACAAGTTAATCGGTTATTGGAAGGTAAGGTTATATGGAACTTAGAAGAAGAAAAATACTCAGGCATAGCAATTTTTTGTAAAGAATACATAGAAATTCTGGATTATACATTAGTAGTATTAGGAAGAATAGTAATATTAGATAGAAGATGGAAGAATCAAATATATAGGGTGATTATACTCTCTGCATACACTACAAAAAACAGAGAGATTATGTTTATGAAAATACTTGATTATGTTACTGTAAATATACAAGTGATAGTAGTGGGAGACTTCAATTGTGATATGAGACATAAGCGAGAAGAAAAGTACAGTTTTGTACCTACCATAAATGTAGATGTTCGAAGATCCACATTGCTGCAGTCCTTACACTTGGGTAGTCCGCTGTAATATCAAAGTATAATTTGACTGACATCAGGACGTCAGGGTACAAATGCGCATGACCGACGGCATATCCTCAGTCTTTTCTTGCCCCAGATGTCAGAAGACCCTCAAAATAAAGGTCAAAAACCAAAAGACAGCAAACCAACAACCAACCATCCTAGCACTAAAAATATGTACAATATATACAATACACAATATACACCAATTGACCACCCAACCCACACAACCGCCTCAACTACAGAGGGGAAGGAGGGAGGGTACTTTGACTGCACAATGTGGATCTTCGAACATCTACATTTATGGTAGGTACAAAACTGTACTATGTTCTTCATCTCACATTGCTGCAGTCCGTAGAATCCCAAAGCAGAGGTAAGGGAGGATGGCCAAATTATAAGGAAGCAGGAGCTGCCAAAATGCCCTGCAAAACAGCAGTGGCAAAACCAGCCCTGGATTAAGAGTAAAGTGGTAGGTGATAATGCCTGGAAAAGTATGCACTGAACTCCAAGTAGCTGCCTCCAAAATATCCTTAGTTGCCACCCCTCTCAAAAAGCTGTCTGGCAGTAGCCCTAGTGGAATGAGGCCTAATCCCAGCTGGAACTTCCTTGCCATGATGGGAATAACAGAAAGCAATGCAGAACCCAATCCACTTAGAAATAGTTTGTTTTGACACAGGCTTGCCCTGAGAACTCAAAGCAAAAGAAACAAATAACTGCTGAGACTGCCTGAACCCTTTAGTTCTGTCCAAATAATAACAACTGCCTGTGTACATCTAAAGTGTGCAAAATCTTTTCCCCTTTATTTTGGGGATTTGCATAAAAGGTAGGCAAATGAATAGTTTGGTTTAAAGCCACACTAGAAACCACTTTAGGCATAAAGGAAGGATTAAAGATACCCTATCCTTATGGAAAATTAAGAAAGGCTCAACTGCCATAAGGGCCTGCAACTCAGAAACCCTTCTTGCAGAGGTAATAGCCAACAAAAAGCAGTCTTCCATGATAAAACTTTAATTCAGCAGTAGCTGCAGGCTCAAAAGGTTGTAGAGTGAGTTTCTCCAACACAAAATTGAGATCCCAAGCAGGAGTAGGAGCTCGGGTCTTATATTCTTTGCCCCTCTAAGAAATTGCTTGAACAAAGGATGAGAAAACAATGGTGGGTCACAATCATAGTGAGCGAAATTGCTGCAGCATGAACCTTAATAGAAGAGAAAGACAAACCTTTGTCCAGTAACTCAGTAAGATATTGAAGAGCCACACTTAAATTAGGCTCAGAAACATCAAAATCCTTTGCTGCACTCCAAAATAAAAATCTCTTCCATTTTTCTCCTTGTACTAGGCCTTCTAGCTTCCAAAATAACATTCAAAACTTGTTGTGGAAGTGGAGGCCCACTATGGTTCAAAACAGAATATGCCAGGCTGTTAGGTGCAGAGAGTGAAGCTTGACATTGAGCAAATGACTGTCCTCCTGAGACAACAGGTGTGGAATCGTAGGCAAAGGCCATGGAGGCTTCCAGGCTCCTCAGTAATGGGTACCAATGCTGTTGAGGCCAATCTGGAGCTATTAAAATCATCCTTGGCTTGTCCTGTCTGGCCTTTAGTAGTACCTTTGGGAGGAGAGGCAGAAAGGCATACACATGAAGATTGCTCCATTTGAAAGAAAGAGCATCCACTCTCCAAGCTGTGGGATGAAACCTTTTGTGCAAAACTTTGGCAGCTGGTGGTTTAGTGGGGAAGCGAACAGATCTATGTCTGGAGTTCCCCATGACACTGTCAATTTCTGAAATACATGAGGATCCAATTTCCACTCGGGGGGATCCATAATTTGTCTGCTCAACACATCTGCTAAGGAGTGCTGTGCTCCCGCAGAAACCTTGCCTGAAGATTTAGCTGTAAACTGAGAGCAGTCTCCCACAAAATCATCGCTTGCCTGCATAGAGGATAAGAATGTGTTCGTTGATGTACCACATGACAGTTGTGTTGTCTGTTAGAATCAACACCTGCCCTGGAAGAAGTAAATCCTTGCAAGCTATTAATGCAAACTGGACTGCTAACATCTCTTCAAGTTGATATGTAGATGTTGTAGTCTGGCAGGCCACTTGTCTTGTATCCACTTTCCATCCAGATGAGCTCCCCAAGCTTTGTCTGAGGCATCTGTCGTTAGAATCTGACTCTGGCCGGGTCACAGAGAGTCCCTTGTTTAGGTGACATTCCTGAGCCCACCACAAAAATTCCTTTTGAATGCAAGGTATTATTGGAATGACAGTGTCCAAATCCTGGCAGTGCTGTGTCCATACATTTTTGAGATACCATTGTAGCTTCCTCATATGCAGTTTGGCATTGGGAAGCACCAGAATACAAGATGCCATGAACCCTAAGGCTTGAAGGACTGTCCTTGCAGTCAGACTGATGAGACAACTGATGAAAGTAAAGGGAAAGATTCTTTTGTTTGTCCGGGGTCAAAAGGCCATCTGGGATGCTGTATTCAGTCTCACACCCAGAAAGCACATGTCTTGAGAGGGTACTAGACTGGACTTTATTTTGTTCACAGAATACCCCAGGCATCTTAGCACTGCTATCACATAATCCAAATGAAGAAGAAGCCTTCCCTGAGCCAGAATTAGGCAATCGTCCAAATAGGGATAAATCTGTATTCCTTTTAACCTGAGGAAAGCTATCACTGGAGCCAGAACCTTCGTGAACACTCTAGATAAGCCAAAGGGCAATGCAGAGAACTGATAATGAGAAGCCCCAGCATACTTCCTGCAACTCAGTCTGATAGGAACATGAAGATAAGCCTCCTTGAGATCTAAAGTTACCATACAATGGCCTTTGCGCAGCAGAGGTAAAAGCTGCAACATTTTGAACTTGGGAATGTCCAGATAAGTGTTGAGGATAGATAAGTCCAAAATTGGTCTCCACGTGTTCCCTTTCTTTGGTACTAGGAACAGGCGAATAAAATCCTAGGCCCACTTCTGGCATAGGGACCGGCTGAATGGCCCCTAGCTGGAGTAACAGAGAAATTTGCTTGTGAGCCTCTATTCTTTGTGGAGGAGGAACGTCTGGCATGCCTTTGAAAGGAGGCAAGGTATGGAAATAAAACCTGTAACCGTGGTGTATGATATCCAATACCCATCTGTCTTGGGTAATTAAACTCCAATTTTCTCTGAAAAGTGCCAACCTTCCTCCCAAAGGTGCTGCCAGACGAGAAGGCTCTGGCAGCGGAAAAGGTAGGTCATTGGGTCTGTTTACTGACCCCTGCCCTCACCTGAAGACTGTGCAGGAGAACTCCCTGTTCTAGGCCTGAAAGAGCCCTGAGCTCTGCCCCTACCACGTCTAGATCTACCCCTAGCCTGGGAATCATAAGAAGGATACATCCACCCCTTAGTAGGCCAATTTCTACTAAACTTTGGAGGCTGAACCTGCAAAAATCTTTAACAGTCTGCATAGACTTAGCCTTGTCTTCCATTTTCTTTAAAACTGTCTCAACAGGAGAACCAAACAACACATCAGATTGTAAAGGAGCATCTAAAATCCTTGTTTTAACATGGTCAGATAAATTCTGATCCCTCAGCCAGGCGTGCCTGCGAAGAACTGAACCAGTGGCAGCCACCCTAGACGAGGCCTGTACAGCATCAAAACCACATTGCAAAGAATGCTTACCCACCTGTTCAGAAACATGTACTAAATCTTGCAACTCTTTACAATCAATACCTTAGAGCATCAACCTTAGACTTCAATTGTGAAAGGAGATAGTTTTGGAATTTTAACATGTGAAACTGGCAATTCAAAGCCCTCATAGCTAGAGTGGAAGAAGTATAAACTTTCTTTCCCCATCTATCCAAAGCCTTGGCCTCCTTGTCTGAAGGAACCGGATTCTTGACAACAGAAGCCTTAACACCTTTAGGCCCCTGACTAACAGTTTCTGGGTCTGCCCTAGGACTCTTAAAGAGATACTTATGAGTTTCAGGCACCCTGTAATATCTATCCGGTTTAACAGGAGCAGGAGGCAAAGAATCAGGATTAAGAGAAGCCTCTGCAAAACATCTTCCACAACATCTAAAACAGGAGGTATAGCCAAAGGCCTATGCTGGGGCAAAAACAAAAATTCCCTAAGCCTTTTCCTGGAATCAGAGAAGTCCTGACCTTCCCATTTAAAATGCTCCCTCATAGAATGAAGAGTTTCTGAAAAAGAAAAATCCTCAGGAGGAGAAGCAGAAGGAGTAGAATCATCCACATCCGAGTCAGAATAAGGAGAATACTCCTGCAAGTCTTCAGCCGAAGACTCTGAAACATCCGAAGCCTGCTCAAAACTCCCTGGCTCAGGCTCCACCCTAGGTCTCTTATCAGGAGGGGGCAAAGAACCCCTAATCAAAGTAATCAAATCTTCTGCCATTTTAAGCATATGCTTCTTGGGCACAGCACCTGAAGAACTAGGGGTGACACCAACAGAAGCTAAACCTGGCCTGCCCCTGGGAGAAGCCTTGGAAACAGAAGGAGAGGGCCTAACCACCCTAGGAAGGGAAGGGAGTATAGTAGCCTGAGAAGCCCCTTCAGCCTGACCTGCCTCCTGAGAGGCCACATCCTGCAATAACAAAGTCTCTCCCTGGGAACCCAATGAAATGGAACCACCACACCTCTAAAGAACCGTACAGACGGTTCTTCTAGCCTAGGCTTAACTGCTTTGTCCTTGAGCATCCGACGGCATTTTATAATTGCACCGCTTCCCAAAGACTAACCTGGCACAATCCAACCTTCTCTTTATAGTGCGTTTATTGAATCTAGCACAAGAGCGACACCCAACCACGCCGTGCTCAGGCCCTAAGCAAGGAATACACAAAGTATGATAATCTCTATGCGTATCTGTTTCCCACAAGAAATGCAATTATTCACTTTTTCTGACATCCGTAAATCACTGAGGCAAGAAAAACTAAAATATTGCCAACTTTGAACTCGGTCTGAAACTTCAAATCGAAAAATCTCAGAACGCCAACCGGCACTTGCAATGCTGCTTCTGCATCGGACCATGAAAGACTGAGGATATGTGTACCCTGACGTCCTGATGTCAGTCAAATGCGCCTTGACCGACGTCAGCCTTATACTTTGATATTCGGGCCGACCGAGGACAGCGGACTACCCAAGTGTAAGGACTGCAGCAATGTGAGATGAAAAACATCGGCAGATGTATAAGTTATTTCAGATATGATCAAAAGTGGTAAAATGTACTTATGGAAAAGCAAACTGTGGACATGCAAATGGAGTAATTTGAGAACTGAAATTGATTATTTTATTGTATCAGTTTAAGGATGTTACATCAAGGAGTTAAAATTACAGGTTTTTCAGACCATGTAGTAATCTGGACAGAGATTAAAGAAAAAATGGCGATATAAAAATAGATAGAGGGATAAAAAGAATTAATGAATCAGAGTTAAATGAGTATGTAAAGGAAATAATACATCAACTATGGTTAGGTCGTATAAATATGAGACGATTTTATAAAGACTGGCCAAACTGGTGGATTAGTCTAAAATAAAAATAAAGAAAAGAAGCTCTACAATGGCAAAGGATGAAAAGAATACAAGACAGCTGCAAATATAAGGAAATCAGTAACTAAGTCTTTAAAAATATAATAGACAATAAAGAAGAGTTTCTAGAAAAAGAGAAAATGTTAATACAAAATGAACCAAGAGAAATTTAAAAAAATGCTATTCAAAGATATTTTTTGCAAGGAAGAAAAGAAGTAGTAGTACCATACCCAACTAAAATGGTTAAAGAAAAAAATAAAATAAGAGAGTTAAGGAAAGACAAAGGATGTATAGTGAATACACAAAAAGAAATAATGCAGACAGGAAAAAGACATACCCTGGGATTCAATAATGCCTACACTAAGTGTACACTGCTTTGAGTGAACAGACAACACAGGCATAACTCACACCTTCTTCCTCCTCATTTTATCTTTCCTACTGATTTTCTTGCAGCTTTAAATATTGGCAGGGATTCAGGTTACCACAAAGTGTAGACTACATGTACACAGTGTAATCTTTCCGAGTGACTAGAAAGCAAAAAATGTGGTAGGGATGTTACTGATTACATATCATGTACAATTAGTGTAGGTGTTATTGAATCTGGCCCATATTTTGAAAATCTTTCCATATCTGACACTATAAGAAAAAATATATGGAACTTAAAAATGTAAAAACAGCTACATGTTTAGATGGACTTGAAAATCTAATGTATAAGGACATGCAAGAATGGCAAAAAGAATATTTTTAGAGGTGTTGAATGAATGGTTTGAAAAAGGTGTCAATGAAAAAAATATGTATGGGTGTAATAAAATTCATATGGAAAAAGTGAGAAATAACAGACATAAAAACTGGAGGCCACTAGTATTAACCAATGTTGATTATAAGATTTTTATGAAAATAGTAGAAAAAAGAACAGTAAGTAAGGCTAATAAGTTAATTAATTAAACAATTTTTGGAATAAAAGAAAAAGGAAGTGAAGAACTTTTAATGATAACGATAATAAGAGAATTGGGTAGATGATGCAATACACATGGAAACAGAACTGAAAATATTAGTAGGAGATGTAAGTAAAGCATTTGACAAGATTCATCATGAAGCATTATGGGACATTTTGAAAGAATATAAGTTAAAAAATAATCAAGATTTTGAAATCAGTATATAACAAAAATAAAGTGAAACTAGTAGTTAATGGTTGGTTAAGTGAGACAATAGAAATAAAAAGTAGTATTAAGCAAGGATGACCAGCAAGTAGTATTATATTTGCATTAATTACGAATGCAGTAGTTACTAAAATAAATTTAGTATTAGAGGGAGTAAAATAATGTACACCAGAGAGCATTCAGATTTCAGTGATGTTTTCTTATGCAGACAATCTAGTATTAGTTGTAAAAAAATAAAGAATAGATGAGTGTAGCTATTAAGACACTTGACAAAGAATTAAACGTGTTAGGTTTAAGTATTAATGAGGAAAAAGAGTAAAAGACTGGGGTTTTCAAGAAAAAGAGGAGGCATTCAGTTTAATAATAAAGAAATAGATATTCTGGGAATAAGGTTTGGCATTGCGTAACAAAGACTGACACAATGGAAGGATATGATACTTTAAATAAGGAATACTTGTATATTCTGGAAAACATTTAAATTTACATATAGGAAGAAGACGTGTCTAATTAATTCAGTAATATTAGGTAAGATGGCACATCTAGCAAGTGTATTTATGATACCACTAGAATGGGTAAAAGAATTACTGAACGTGTTATTTACGTTTATATGGGGATCTAGACTGAACCCTATTAAAAGAGGAATTTTTTATATTACAAAAAAGGAAGGAGGTTTGGGTTTAATGAACCCAATTGTATAGATAGACTCACTGAATTTATATAAAATATTGACAGGAATACAGGAAAAAGGAAAATTGTTCATAAAGATTATCAAGGAAAATAAAAGCAATACGGGAAAAGCTTAAATGTTTAAAAAGAAGTAAAGGAATTATTTGTAAGGAAATGAAACTATATCAGGAGAAAATCTTACTATGGAATACTGATTTAAGAAATATAGAAAAGAACAGAAAAGAATGGTATGAAAATGTAATGGGAAAGTACAGTTGTGTACACATACCATAAATGTAGATGTTCGAGTGTATTCACTGTTACAGTCATCACACTTGGGTTATCTGCCTGCAGGTAGCCCTCAGTCGGCCCGAATACCAGAGACTTAGTATATCTGCATCGGTTGCTGTCACTCTAGGACTGACATCAGGTCGTGAGGGGTATAAAAACAGGCAACTGACACCATTACATCAGTTTTTCTTGCCCCAAATGTCAGGAGACCCCAAATAGGGAGCTAAGTTATGGTGGGGAAAACACCACCAGTAAAAAGTAAATACCAATACCAATACCCCTGAAAGGGGTGAGTACGAGACATAGAGAGGGGAGAGAGAGAGACAAGGGGGCTGGAGGGAGACACACCAGGACTGCAACAGTGAATACAATTGAACATCTACATTTATGGTAGGTGTACACAACTGTACTATGTTCTTCATGTTTCACTGTTGCAGTCATCACACTTGGGTAGATTCCCAAAGCTGAAGAAGGGTGAAGGCAGTCAAGAAAAGTTGGACTGGCTAGTATGCCTTGCAGGACTGCTGTTGCAAAACCCGCCCTGGATTTGGAAAAGATAGGCAGGTGGTAATGCTTGGTGAAGGTGTGTACAGAATTCCAGGTAACAGCTTCCAGGATATCTCTGGTAGGGACTCCCCTGACAAAAGCTGTAGAGGTGGAAGTTGCCCTAGTGGAGTGTGTTCTGACCCCCTGAGGGGTTGGTTTCCCATGGTGTTTGTAGCAAAAATGGATGCAGTAAGCTATCCATTTGGAAATTTTTTGCTTTGAAATGGCCTTGCCCTCTGCCCCTGATGCAAAGCTGACTAGTAACTGGTCAAATTTCTTGAAGGCTTTAGTCCTATCAAGTTAGAATCGGAACTGTCTGTGCACGTCCAAGGAGTGCAGGATCCTTTCCCCTTCATTTTGAGGATTAGGGAAGAAAGTTGGCAAAGGAAAAGATTGGTTGACAGCCATGCTGGACACCACTTTAGGCATAAAGGAAGGGTTAGTCCTGAGGGAAACCTTGTCAGCATGGAAAATAATGAAAGGTTCCAGAGCCTAAGTGCTTGTAGCTCAGACACTCTTCTCGCTGAAGTGATGGCCAGAAGCAAAGCTGTTTTCCAAGAGAGGAATTTTAACTCTGCTGACACTGCAGGCTCAAAGGGGGGTAGCGTGAGCTTTTCCAGTACAAAGTTAAGGTCCCAAGCAGGGGTGGATGCTCTCCTAGGTGGCCTTAAGTTGTCTGCCCCTCTCAGGAACTGTTTGATAAGAGGGTGAAAGAAGTGAGGTGGCTCAGTGTTGTAATGAGCTGAAATGGCAGAGTCATGGATCTTAATGGAGGAGAAGGATAGGCCTCTGTGGAGCAGATCTGTTAAGTAATCCAGGATTGGAGGCAGGGAGGGCAGAGTTGTGTCCTCTTGTTTAGATTGAATCCAGGAGCAGTACCTTTTCCACTTATCAGCATAGGATTTCCTTGTACTGGGTCTTCTGGCTTCAAGAATTACATCCAGCACCTGCTTGCTTAGGCTGGTTACTGGGGGAGATTTCAAGAAATAAGCCAGGCTGCAAGATTTAGGGTTTGCAGTTGTGGATGCAAGATCTGCCACCCCCCCCCCCACGCTAAGAGAGCAGGGTTGGGTTCTGGTGTAGGTGCCACCAGTGACAGGCTGCATAGGAGTGGGTACCAGTGCTGGTGTGGCCAGTCCGGGGCAATCAGAATTGTCCTTTTTCTGTCCCGTCTCATCTTGAGCAAAATTCTTGAGAGAAGGGGCAGGGGGGAAAGGCATAGATTGAGAGATTTACCCACTGGAAGGATAGGGCATCCACTTTCCAGACCCTGCTGTGAGATGTCCTGGTGCAGAATCTGCTAAGCTGGTGATTGCAGGGGGAGGCAAAGAGATCTACCTCTGGGGACCCCATTTCTGAATCAGAAGGTTGAAGATGCTGGGCTCTAGTTGCCACTCGTGTGGGTCTGGGAGATTTCTGCTTAAGTCTGCCAGTGAGTTTTGTTTGCCTGGCAGGAATTGAGCTTGCAGAAGGACCTGTATGTCCAAGGCCGTGTTCCACAGGGCCATGGCTAGCCTGCAGAGTGGGTTCCCCCCTGCTTGTTGATGTACCACATAACTGTGGTGTTGCCTGTTTTTATTAGCAGGTGTCCTGGTGAGAGTAGGGATCTGAAAGCTGTCAGAGCATGCTGCACAGCTAGCATTTCTTTTTGGCTGATGTGCAGATGAATTTGACTTGGGGTCCAGTGGCCCTGAATGCACTTGCCGTCCATGTGTGCCTCCCAGGCATAGTCTGATGCATCTGTGGTTAGGGTCTGGGCGGCATGGGGTTGAGTAAAGGGCAGTCTCTTGTTGTGGTTGCATGCTGCTGCCCACCAAAGAAACTCTGTCCTTAGACAGGGTATTATAGGAATGATGGTTTCCAGGTCCCGAGAATGTTGGCACCAAAGACTTTTTAAGTACCATTGAAGTTTCCTCATATGCAGTCTGGCATATAGAATTAGTAGGATGCATGAAGCCATGAACCTTAGGGCCTGCAGGATTTTCCTGGTGGCCATTTGAGTAAAATAGTCTGACAGAAAGGCTTGTTTTTCTGGAGTGAGGAATACCATCTGGGATGCTGTGTCCAGGCTTGCTCCCAGGAATACAATATTTTGGCTAGGTCTAGTTTTGATTTCTTTTCATTGATGGTGTACCCCAGGGAGGTTAGAAGTTTTTTTTTTTTTTTTTTACAAATGTCAGGTGCTGCAACAGCATTTGCTGACTGTCTGCATGAATCAGTCAGTCGTACAAGTATGAGTAAATTTAAATATTTCTCTGCCTGCAGTAAGCAATGGCTGGAGCCAGGCATTTTGTGAATACTCTGGGAGCAGTGGATAAGCCAAAGGAAAGTAGAGAGAACTGATAATGCATAGATCCTGCCCTGAAGCGTAGATATTTCCTGCATGACTCCCTTATAGGGATGTGCAGATAGGCTTCTTTTAAGTCTAGGGTGACTAACCAGGCATCTTTGGCTAGCATAGGTAGAAGCTGCTGCAGGGTGAGCATTTTGAATTTTGATACCACCTGGAAAGTGCTGAGAATCAAAAGATCTAGGAATGGGCGCCAAGTGCCCTCTTTTCTGGGTACCAGGAAAAGTCTGGAATAGAATCCTTGACCTATCTGCTCCGCAGGAACAGGCTGAATTGCCCTTATAGAGAGCATGGATTGAACTTGATTTTGTGCCTCTGCCCACTGATTTGGAGGAAGGTCTGGGAACCCTTTTGGGGTTGGCAGTGAGTGGAAGTAAAATCTGTACCCCTGGGATACAGTGTTGAGGACCCATCGGTCTTTGGTGATGGAAATCCAGTTTTTTGCATGAATGGCAAGTTTTCCTCCTAGGGGCAAAAGCAGTTGAGCAGAGGTAGGGAGTGAAGTTGAAAAGTCACTGGGATTTCTTTCCATAAGGGGTAGTTTAGCACTCTCTGCTTTAGAGGTGGAGGCACTCCATTGCTTAGATCTCTGCATACCCTGAGACTGTAGTCTGGGGGGGTCTGTTTCCCCTGGGTCTAGTTTGAGATGGCCTTGAGGGGGGCTGGAAAGGACCAATGCTTCGAGGGGCAATGCCTACTGAATCTAGGAGACTGTACTTGCAGGAATTCTTTGACTGTCTGCATAGATTTAGCTTTTTCTTCCATCTTTTTAAGAACCTCTTCTGCTTTGGTGCCAAAGAGATTGTCTTTGTTCAAAGGAGTGTCTAATAAAGTACAGTTTTGTACCTATCATAAATGTAGATGTCCGAACAGGATAGCATCTGCAGTCCTAACAAATGGGTTGTCCTGTCGTCAGGCAGCCCTTCGGTCGGCCGGATTCCAAAGTCTGGGTCTGGCCTCGGATGGTGTCGCACTTCACCCGACGTCATCTCTGCTGGTCTTCGGGTATAAAGGCATCAGCCGACGCCATTTTCCTCAGTGTTTCTTGCCCCAGATGCCAGTTGCCCTCTTGGAAAACTAAATTTTGGATAAATGCCAATGTTTCCAAAAAAATAGTAGGCAAACACAAAAATAAGCATGTATGTACATATATACAAACAAATACACCATAAGAGATCCCCCCTAGCTAGCTATTAGGAGGGTAAATACCCTAGGAGTACCACAGAGGGGAAGGAGGGTGGGTAATCCTGACTGCAGATGCTATCCTGTTCGGACATCTACATTTATGGTAGGTACAAAACTGTACTATGTCCTTCAAGGATGCATCTGCAGTCCTAACAAATGGATAGAATACCATAGCCAAACTAGGGGAGGAGGAGGAAGAATGATGGTGTAGTTAGGATCCCTTGCAATACAGCAGTGGCAAACCCTGCTCGGGATCTAGAGTATAGAGGTAAGTTGTAATGCTTGGCAAATGTATGCACGGAGGTCCAAGTAGCCGCCTCAATAATGTCCTTGGTAGCCACTCCTCGTAAGAAAGCTGTGGTAGTGGCTGTAGCCCTTGTAGAGTGAGGTCTTATGTTCTGTGGAATTTGCTTTCCATGGTAGGAGTAACAGAATCTTATGCAATTTCCTATCCACTTGGAGATTGTCTGTTTGGAAATTGCTTTTCCTTCCCTTCCTGTTGCATAAGCTACTAAAGCTGGTCAGTTTTTCTATTGCCCTTGGTTCTGTCCAGGTAGTAGCGCAACTGTCTATGTACATCCAAGGTATGCAGCAGTCTTTCCCCCCTGTTCTGTGGATTGGGAAAGAAGGTAGGTAGGTGGATTGCCTGGTTTAGAGACACTCTGGATACCACCTTAGGCATAAATGTAGGATTAGTTCTCATGGACACTCTATCTTGATGGAAGATTAGGAAGGGTTGTACTGCCATTAAGGCCTGTAGTTCCGAAACCCTTCTTGCTGAAGTAATTGCCAGTAGGAAAGCAGTTTTCCATGATAGGTGTTGAAGATCTGCTGTTGCTGCTGGTTCAAATGGAGGGAGTGTCAATTTTTCTAGCACAAAGTTCAAGTCCCATGCTGGTAATGGTGGTTTCCTCAGAGGTTTTGCATTCTTGATTCCTCTGAGGAACTGCCTGAGTAGAGGATGTGAGAAGACAGGGGGGTCGAAGCTGTATTCTGCAGAAATAGCTGATGCATGTATCTTGATGGAGGAATAGGACAGGCCTGTATGGAGAAGCTCTGCCAAGTACTCCAGGATGTTAGCAATATCTATCTTTGACACATCTTTTCCTCTTTCAGTACTCCAAATGACAAACCTTTTCCATTTTCCTGCATAGTTCCTTCTTGTTGAAGGTCTGCGGGCCTCAAGGATAATGTCTTTAACCCTTTGGGATAAAACTGGGTTAGTTGCTGTTATGTGATGTTCCAGGCAGTCAGTTGCAGAGTTTTTAGGTTTGGATGCATGATGTTGTAGTGGTTCTGAGTTAACATCAAAGGCATCAGGGGTAGTGTCCACGTTCTCCCCCGAGACATGCTCCTCAGCAATGGATACCAGTGTTGTCTTGGCCAATTTGGAGCTATCAGAATTATCCTTGGACGTTCCTCTTTGATTTTCAGTAGTACCTTGTGCATCAAAGGAAGAGGTGGAAATGCATATGCTGTCAGGCCTTTCCAACTGAAGGATAGAGAGTCCACCTTCCATGCAAGTGGGTGGTATGTCCTTGTGCAGAATTTCTTGAGCTGGTGATTGAGTGGGGATGCGAATAGGTCTATTTGTGGCATTCCCCATTTCTTTGTGATGGCCTTGAAGATGTCCGGGTGTAGCATCCATTCGTGAGCATCCGAGGTAGTTCTGCTTAACATGTCTGCTAGGATGTTTTCTTTTCCGGTACAAATATTGCCTGTAACTGGATGTTGTAGCTCAGAGCCATATTCCAAAGGTCCAGAGTCATTCTGCATAGGGGTATGAATGAGTGCCTCCCTGTTTGTTGATGTACCACATGACTGTGGTGTTGTCTGTCCTTATCATTAAATGGCCTTCTTTGAGGAATGATCTGAAATTCTGGATTGCTAGTTTTACTGCCAGCATTTCTTTTTGATTTATGTGCAGGTGCAGCTGGTCTGGAGTCCATAATCCTTGTATGCATTTGTCCAGCATGTGTGCCCCCCAACCTAGGTCTGAGGCATCCGTTGTGATGGTTTGGCTTGCTTGAAAGTTGTGGAAGGGCAAGCCTGGGTTTGACTGGCATGCTTGAGCCCACCATAGGAACTCTTGTTTCAGGCATGGGATTAGTGGGATTTCGGTTTCTAAGCTGTGCCTGTGTTGAGACCATAAATTCTTTAGGTACCACTGTAGCTTTCTCATATGCAGTCTGGCATGGGGGACCAGGATTATGCATGATGCCATGAAGCCCAAGGCCTGCAGTACTTTCCTTGCTGTTAGTTTGTTCTGCTTTGTTAATGCCAAGAAGTAAAGAGGGAGTTGTTCTTGTTTTTCTGCAGTTAAGAATGCCATCTGTTTTACTGTGTCCAATTCCGCACCCAAGAATGTTCTTGTTTGGGATGGTATCAGCCTTGACTTTTTTTAAATTGACTGTGTATCCCAGGGCTTGTAGTAAGCAAATGACTCTTTGTAAGTCTTTTGTCAGCTTGCTTTTGTTGTCCGCTTGTATCAGGCAGTCGTCCAGGTATGGATAAATTTGGATTCCCTGTAGCCTGCAATGAGCGATTACTGATGCCAGGCATTTTGTGAATACTCTGGGCAGTAGATAAGCCAAAAGGCAATGCTGAGAATTGATAATGCTCTGATCCTGCAAGAAATCTGAGGTATCTTCTGCAATTTGGTCGTATGGGGATGTGCAGGTATGCCTCCTTGAGATCTAGAGTTACCAGCCAACACTCCTTGCCCAGCATGGGAAGAAGTTGCTGTAGGGTCAGCATTTTGAATTTTGGGACAATGATGAATGTGTTTAAAGCGGACAGGTCGAGAATAGGTCTCCAACTTTTCTCTTTTCTTGGTACTAGGAAGAGTCTGGAGTAGAATCCTTTGCCCTGTTCTGTTGGTGGTACTCTTTCCACAGCTCTCATCTTTGTTAATTGAGCTATCTGCTTATTCCTCTTTTTACTGGTAAGATGTGGAAGTGAAACCTGTAGCCTTGGTCTATGGTCTGCAAAATCCACTTGTCTTTTGTGATATAGTGCCAATTTTTTGAAAATAAGGCTAACTTTCCGCCTAAGGGTGCTGCTATTTGTTCCCTGGTAGGCGGTGTCAGAACCAAGTCACTGTGATTGTCCTGTTGCAGTGGCAGTGGTTGTGTCTGTGCCTCGCTGGTTATTGCCTTGCCACTGGCGTCCTCTGTAGGCACCTCCTCTGGATTGATTTCTGCCTCTGGAACGTCTATTCCTGCCTCTCTGAGATTTAGAGGAGTCTGGAAAGGACCAATTTTTGGAAGGCCAGTTCCTGCTAAACCTTGGGGCTGAACCTGTAAGAAATCCTTAACTGTTTGTACAGATTTTGCCTTCTCTTCCATTTTCTTCATTACTTGCTGAGCAGGAGAACCAAATAGACTGGCCTTATCCATAGGAGCATCTAACAGCTTTGCTTTAACATGATCCGGCAAGACCTGTTCTTTCAACCATGCATGCCTTCTTATAACTGTGCCAGTCATGGCTGATCTAAATGAAGCCTCCAGTGCATCATAGCCACATTTTAAAGAATGGTTACTAACCTGCTGAATGTTATTCACCATTTCTAAAACATATTTCTTATCTAAGGATTCATCAGAGGACAGTTTCTTAGTTAACTGATCAAGCATAAACTCTTGGTATTGGATCATATGAAACTGACAGTTCAAAGCTCTAGCTGAGAGAGTAGCAGAGGTGTAAACTTTTTTACCCCATCTCTCTAATGACCTGGATTCCCTTTCAGAAGGGAGAGGGTTTTTTGCTGAGGTCGAAGCTACTGCCTTAGGCCCCTGGGAGATAGTCTCAGATTCTGCAAGTGGGGCCTTGTATAGGTGGTGATGAGTGTCCGGTACCCTGTAAAACCTATCTGGTTTGGCAGGGGCTGGAGGTAAAGTATCAGGAGCAGTGCAAACATCATTAAATGCATCATCCACAACAGGCAGAACTGGAGGTATAGCTAAGGGCCTATGTTGCGGTAAGTGTAGAAAGGTCCTAAGCCTTTTTCTTGAATCTGAGAAATCTTGTCCCTGCCATTGGAAATGCTCTCTCATGGCATGTAAGGTTTCCCCAAAGGAAAATTCCTCTGGTGGAGAGGCAGATGGAATAGATTCTTCAGCATCGGAATCTTCATAAGTAGAAAAAGGAGCCTCTGGGTGGTCTGTAATGTCTGAGTCATCAGAAGAATCATCTGAGGACACTGGCTCTGGGGGCTCTGCTCTAGGTCTCTTTTCTGGAGGCTGAGAGGCCCTGTCTGGGTGAGATTGGGATCCCTAATTAAAGAGATGAGATCCTCTGCCAGAGTAAGCATTTGAGAACTGGAACTGGGCCTGTGTGAGGGGGCTTAACAGGCACTGATTTAGCAGTTTTGGCTGCTTTAGCCCTGGCAAAGGCCTTAATAGACATGGCTGCAGGAGGCCTAGCAGCACCACGTGCTGGGGTAGAGACATCCAAAGGGATGGTGTCTGATAATTCTATAGGAACCACATTAGTAGGCAAAACTTCAGAGGCCGATTCAACTAGGGTAGCAGGAGCCTCGGTAGTAGTCATGGATTCGGCTGAAGATTGACCCGTTTGCTCGGTTTCGGCCGGAACCGAGACACTCGCCAGTTTGCTTAACCGTGGTTTCGGCCAAAACCGCGGACCGCGAGTGTCGGTCTTTTTCTTTGCGTTTTTAACAATTTGAGAAGTCGGAGGATCCGACGGCATAATGTACGCAAAATCTGAGCCGAAAAACTGTTCAGCAAACTCCGACCGACGCCTAAGCGTTCGTCGGTTGAAGGAAGCACAGGCTAAACAGGCTGCTACGTTGTGGTCTGGGCCTAAACAAGGTAAGCAGTAAGAGTGGAAATCTTTATGAGGTATTTGTTTCCCACAAGTTAAACAGTTATTTACTTTTTCTGACATCGGCTGAGGCAAGAAAGAGTCCCCAACGGGGTACTTAGCTTTTTAGAAGTCTTCGAAGTAGTATTCAGTAGTAGTAATCTCTGGATCTGACCGACCGGCACTTGCGAACAGCTTCTGCTTCGGGCGCCACGCGGCAAGAAAGACAGAGGAAAATGGCGTTGGCTGATGCCTTTATACCTGAAGACCAGCAGAGATGACGTCGGGTGAAGTGCGACACCAGCCGAGGGCAGATCCAGACTTTGGAATCCGGCCGACCGAAGGGCTGCCTGACGACAGGACAACCCATTTGTTAGGACTGCAGATGCATCCTTGAAGGACATCTTTGATTTGACATGGGCTGGCGAGGTCTGCTCCTTAAGCCAAGCATGCCTTCTCAGTACAGAACCAGTGACTACTGCCCTGCAAGATGCTTCTAGGGCGTCAAAGCCACACTACAATGTATGCTTGCTGACTTGGCTTGCTGAATGCATAAGCTCATGCAATTCTTTATTTTCTGCACAATCTGTAAGGTAGCTATTTTTTGTTTAATAAGTTCCATAATATGTTGTTGATATTTCAGCATGTGAAACTGACAATTCAAAACCCTAATGGCGAGAGTTGCAGAGGTCTATACTTTCTTACCCTGTCCAGAGCTCTAGAATCCCTGTTCGAAGGGGTGGGATTCTTAGCTGTTGTTGCTTTGATATCTTTAGGCCCCTGGGAGATGGCCTCTGGGTCTGCAGTAGGATTTTTATAAAGGAATTTGTGAGAGTCAGGTACTCTGCAGTACCTGTCCGGTTTCCTAGGAGCGGGGGGGTAAAGTATCAGGAGTTAAACTGGATTCCATAAAGACATCATCCACAACATCCAGGACTGGGGGTATAACTAAAGGCATATGTTATGGCAAATCTAGAAATTCTCTGAGTCTCTTTTTGGACTGAGGATAGTCTTAGCATTCCCAGTGGAAATGCTCTCTTAAAGCATGCAAGGTTTCACCAAAAGAAAAATCCTCTGGAGGAGAAGCCGAGGGAATGGATTCCTCTGCATCTGAATCCTCATAAGTAGATAAGTCTTCAAAATCAGATACCTCAGAGTTGTCGGACTTTTGGTCTGTTGAAGCTGCTGGGGACAGGTCTCTTCTTCTCTTAGCAGGAGAAGGCTGACTTCCCCTAATCAGCGTAATAAGGTATTCTGCCATTTTAAGCATTTGATGTTGTGGCAAGGGAGCAGGTGCATGCACTTTGGTCGTCGACTTTTTAGGCGTAGCGTGTACTCTTGGGACTTAGAAATTCGGTAGTTTTAGACAGAACTGAAGACTCGAAAGAAGTCGTCGGTTTGTGTCGAGCATCGGTAGTGCAAAGAACTTCCTCAGAAGCCAGTGCCTGCTCAGCAGCTCTGGACCCATCCAAGGTAGAGAGATCAGCAGGTTCCGTAGTCGAAGAAGAGTCTCGCGGCATACCGGACTCCGAACGGGTCTTGGTAGAGGCCTGAGAATCTACTGCAGCGGGCATCAGGGGCTGCGAAAGCTCCTCACTGAGTACCGACGGACTGGCGACTAGATTAACGGAAGCGTCGTCGGCACCTTTGGACCTGTGCGGTCTGTCTTTATCCTTACGTTTTTTTCAGATGATCAGTAGTCAGATGGCTTACCGAAGCCATTTCAGAATATGGAGATCGAGAACAAAAGTATTTAGCAACAAAAATGGCCCAATGATGAATAGTTCGGGCATTGAACAAGGCACAAAACCGACAGCAAGGTACGTCGTGGTCTGGACCTAAACAGGTAACGTAGTAAATCTAGGTGTGGTATTTGCTTACCACAGGCAAGACAATTGTTAACTTTTTCTGACATCGGTTAGAGCAAGAAAAAAGGGTCCCCAATGGGGTACTTAGCTTTAGAAGACTTCAGGATAATTCAATTCAGAAACAAAAACGCAGGTAGTGGCCGACCGGTACTTGTGCGAACTGCTTCTGCTTCGGGCTCCTCGGCAAGAAAGACTGGTGCAATGACGTCGGCTGCCTGTTTTTATACCCCTGACGACCTGATGTCAGTCCTGGAGTGACAGCAACCGAAGCAGAAATACTAAGTCTCTGGTATTCAGACCGACTGAGGGCTACCTGCAGGCAGATAACCCAAGTGTGATGACTGCAACAGTGAAACACGAAGAACATCATTGTATTATGTTTACCGTTGCAGGCACTTAGGAGAAAAAAAAATAACCTTGATTTGCAAATACCATTCGGACCCATATCTGAAAGAATTATGTTCCAACACTATCCCTAACAAAATTAGTAGAAACTCTTGTTCCTTAGATTGATAGTAATTCGAAACCTCAAACCAATATTTTACTACTGCTATTCCTCCCCAATGTGGGGATACTTGTATAAAGTGCCTGGACATCCAATGTGCCCATATAGGCAAGAGACGGAATTTGCAAATAATCCATTAGTTGTAAAAATTGGTTAGTGTCCCTAATCCTGGCTGACCTATATATTAATAATGGTTTCAATTTCAATTCTAAGCACACTAACAAGGGTTCAGTCAAGGACCCTCATTCAGCTACAATGGGATGTCCTGGTGGCAAAATGACTGATTTATGTATCTTAGGTACTAAGTATAAATATTGAAGCAAGGGATCCATTACCGTCAATTGTTGTTCAAGGTCCATGCTTATAATTTCGGTCTCTCTGGCTCTTTTCAAAAGCCTGCCTATTTCTTGTTTAAATCCTATAGTAGGATCTATGGGAAGATGACAATAAGATATCACATCCGTAAGATGTCTATTGACTTCTTTTTCATATTCCTCTTTTCCCCAGACCACTAAGGCTCCCCCCTTATTGGCTTTGGTAATAACCAGTCTGTCATTTTTTCGCAAATTTTCTAGCGCTTGTTTCTCAGCCAATGTCAGATTTTCCCTAAAATTCCTAAATATGTTACTTTGATTCAATTGTAAATCCTGTAATACCTGTTCCTCAAATATTTTTACCACCCCATAATAAGGTGGCTGAAAATATTATTTCCTAAATTTAAATTTGTCTGGTTGGTCCATAGTCTGGGGCCTATGAGCAAATAATATTTCAAATTTAACTTACGACAAAATGTTTTTAAATCCTTCACTACATCAAAATGAGACACATAGCCAGTTGGTACAAAACCTAAACCTTTATTAAGCACTGTATATTCCAATTCTGAAAAATCAAACTGTGGCAAATTCACCACTAGTTGATTTTCTAATTCCTGGGTATCTTTATAACTATCTAACCATTGCTGATGATTTTGCTGAACATCTCTTCCATTTCTTCGACTACAGTATTTTCTACTCCCTCGCCTAAAGGGCCTCTAGGTCTCTTGGACATGGGGGAACTCAGCACTATGGATTCACCTCCCTCTGTTTCAGTATCTGTAGTTGAATAGCCTGATGACACATCAGATACACTAGAATTGTCTTTATTCTTTCTGCTCAATATGGACCTTGGCCTTTTTCTTTTTGGTCTGAAGGACCCCTTATTAGTCCCCTCCGAGAATCTCACTGTCCTCTTAGCTTTTTTCCATGAATAAGCTTGATTACTTTGATAATCATTGGAATCTCTGAAATTTTTTTGACTTTGTCAGACAATTCTCTTTCCATTTTTTGCACCTCTTTAACATATACTGTATATTTATCGCTATAAGCTGTATCTTGAGAATATCTGAATGCGTCTTCATAGGCTTGATTCAACTTCTCTACCATAACCGCATGTTGCTATTTATAATATTCAATTAGTAATCAACTGTACTTGTCGCCATTTATTCATAAACTGTTGATTTTCCACCCCCACCCCTAGTTCTATATAGACCCTAAGGCCTCTAGGGGCTATATTAGCTGTAGAATAAGCTTTTAACAATTTTCTATGCCAGACATTAGCACATACTTTTTTAGTAATCTCTGTTAATTGTGTGAACAGCAACTCTAAATTCGATTTTACACCACCCATTTGTAGTGTTTCCATCCCCCTTCCCACACTAAAAGATGTTAAATCATCATTGTTCATGGCTAGACTGTCCAGAAATATGTCAAGATCACAACTGCTAGAGACTAGTGAGGTACCACAAAAAGACAATAATCATATTATTAGGTTTATTACTAAGTTTGGCAGTAACACCTTTAAAATTAGAAATACAATCAAACAATATTGGCATATATTGAAAACTGACAGGTTTCTGGGTCCACTAATAGACAGCCAGTGTCGGTTTGGATATAGGTGAGGCAAGACCATAGGTGAACATCTAGCTGATTTTAAGAAAAGTAATACAAATACATCTATAAAACTGGAAAACAAGATAGTTGGCAGCAGTTTTTGGGGTCATTGTGTTTATTGTATGGTGGTCTCCAAAACTAAGTCATTTACCTCCATTAATACGCAAAGGTGTATGATATAAGACATCTAATTACGTGCACTACTAAGTGGGTGGTATATATGGCCATGTGCCAATGTGGTTCTTTTTATGTGGGACAGACTTCTTTAAGTTTAAAGCAAAGAACTGCATTACACATTAGTGATATTAATTGTAAAATGGTACGTAGTGCTCTATACAAACATACATTGGTACATACTGGGGTCCACTTTATATTCCTGGTTATTGATAAGGTAGTAGGGAAAGGATTAACTATAGCACGTAAACACAAAATTTTAACACAAAAAGAAAGAATGTGGACAGTGTATTTGGGTGCACTATTTAAACCAGGACTAAATGACCATTGGTAATGAATGTTTAGTTCAGTATACAGGGATCTTGAAAAACAGAGGTTAAATAAGTATTGTGGGTGAGCTGTGACAAAACATGATATACATTGCTGTTGTGTGCAAAATATGTTATACACTGCTACTGTGTGTTTAATATACTTAAGGAGTATTTGTTTTATTGGGTATACTGTCACTTTAAGAAGCCCTATAAGAGGAATGTATAAAATGGGTTTCTACCTTTCCGGAAGTACACACTGAAGACGCCAGTGGGCGAAACCTAGGTTTGTGTTGGAAGTGGCAGATTGGTCGGCCATTAACAGAATAGTTGGAACTTTATTGTGTGTTCTCAATTTGTTTTATTATATCCATCTGGGTTGAAGTAATTATATATATATATATATATATATATATATATATATATATATATATATATACACACACACACACACACACACACACACACACACACACACACACACACACACATACAACTCTTAAGAAACTTGCCGATACTAACTTTTTGCCAGATATTATTAAAGCCTACTTGACCCATGAATAGATAAAAGGTATTGGTCCTAACTGTTTACAAAATACTGTATCCTTACTTGCTCTATAAGAATTAAATCACGTCTGAATCTCCTATATTTCAGCCTAAGTAAACCTAAATCAGTCAGTCTTTTAGTGAATGAAATAAGCTGAAAACCTTGTATCCTTCTTGCATATTTCTTTTTTATCATTTCCAGGAATTTAGTAAGTTTAAATATGATGGGATTCCAAAACTGCAAAGCATAGTCCAGCTTACTTTTTACTAAAAAAAATAAATATAGGTCCAAGAACAGTAGTGCACTTTGATGTAACACATCTATACAGCTAGCTAACATTAAGCTGTCTTGACAAATATAACTTATATGATGTTCAAAATATCTCTGCTGTTACCCCCAGATCTTAGGTTACTTTTTAAATTTTATTACCATTAAGTGCATGACAAGACTCAATGTTGGATCCAAAATCTCATATACTTTGTTCTACTAATATTTTGTTTATCCTTTGTTGACTGTATTACTCCCATTGGGCTAGTGGTCTCTCTTCAGGGCAGATCTGAGGTAGTAGTTCTACTATTAGGGGAAATTTGGCAGTCACTGAGGAGCTTCCCCTACTATTTTTGATAAGTGTCATAGGATCTTTTACATCTACCTAAACTATCACTAACTCAAGCAGATGGGATCTTGGTTTAAGGTCTCATCTGAAGGACAAATATTAATTTTTATCTTGTTCTATGCAGCTGATTATACAAGTAATCTAGAAAAGTCTTTGCACAGTTTAAATCCAATGTGTTAACTACAATTTTTTTTTCATATTTTAATATAATCTGAGAATAAGTACACCCCATCTTTAAAGCTACGATCCAACAAATACAGATTAAATAAACATGGCAGCAGGATTCATCCTTGGGGACCCAGTTTTCCCTGATGATACAATTCTGAATGATGACCATTCATCCCCACTACCCAAAACCGCTCCACTAACCAACAGTAAATCTATTTCAATGAAGTACCTTCAATCCAAAGTCTCTCTGAACCAGCAGTGAGTTAATTTCAATAAGTACTTTCAATCCAAAGTCCTTCTGAACCAACAGTTAATTTACCTTCATTTTTATTTCCAAAAAAATTGCTATAGAGTATATATACCATTAATGTAGGAATCGGATACACATTTACAATAAATGCACTACCAATTACCATACAAAATAAACAAAACACTTACATAATTAACAAGACAGAAAGCATTTTTCTTATGTAATACCCACACTCTTTTATATTTTCTACTCAACTGAAACCTCAATGTGAGAAATGTTTATTTATTATGGAAGTAGTCCCCTTCATAGTGTATGTTCCTTGTCTCATTCCGATCCACCAGTCTACCCATCTTTGCCAATCAGTTTGTTTACTGACCCATTTCAAGTGTTGTAATAAAAATTCCTAAGCCTATCTATCCAAGGTTTACTAGCATCAGCCAACCCATTACTATCTACAAGTTCATACCATGGGAGGAAAGATTGATTTTCGCAGTGCTGATCACAGAAGTGTAGGCCTGGGAAACTTGCTCTATAATTTAATCTGGTTGATTAAATATATTCAGAAACATCCCTAATGAAAGTGGAATTATATTATCTAGCCATTTTTTAGTGCTGGCAGTTGTAAAGGCCCATCAGCTTATTTTCAGTATATTATTACAGATCAAAGAAGTAATACTGTTTTCTTGCAGTCTTACAGGGTTTAGTTTCTCATACAGTGAGATGACTCCTTCTAGATCTTTTAATACCATACATTACTGAACTGCCTCAACCTTCAGGGATAGGAGGCCCCATTTAAGTTTGACTTGCACAGAGGTAATATAGAAAGGGTCTATATTAGATCACCGAACGCTTAGGTAAGCGAACGGTGATTAATCGACCCCATGTAAGCAAAAGCTTACAAAACAGAACTGTCAGAACAACGATTTTTTTCCAAGGGAAAAAATCACTGTTCCAACAAAAAAATAAATAAAAAGCACATTAAAACATGAGATTAACTGAGGGGCTTCGCCCCCACACCCCCCTACTTAAATATACCAACTCCAAGACCGCACTACAGTGCCGAAAATGGAACGGATAAGTGCTTTCGGTTGTAAACCTTCTTCAGATCTGAAGAAGGTTTACAACCGAAAGCGTTTATCCGTTCCTGAGTCCGCTTTTGAACACAAGCAGCATGCTTATTTGAAGTTGGCTTTAGAACTAGGAATATCTTGGAACCAGCTCCAGAGACTTTGCAAACAGGCAGTTTGCTGATTCCAGTTGGCTTCAGAGGAAGGAAGAATCATTTATCCTGGAATTTGTTTAAGTGCACAGGCAGCACGCCGATTTGAAGTTGGTCTTAGACTTTGGAAATTCATTCCGATGTCCTTAAACACGGGATGCCTATTGGAATCAATTGGCTTTAGAAGAAGGAAGAGCTTTGGGACTTGTTCCCCCCCATTTTACACACAGTCTGTATGCTGGTTACAGGTTGGCTTCCAAGTAAGGAACTTTTTGCAACTTGTTCTAGTGCTTTTGCATACAGGCAGTTTATTGACTTAGAACTTTGGAAGTACCTACTGAGGAAGCGGAGCATATAGTTGTCAGTGAATGAAGGTTTTGCACTCAAGGAAGAAAGGTAGCTGGAAGTGACTTCCAATGAATGAGTAATTTCTTGTCTAATCATATTGAGCCAAGTCACTATAACAAGAAATTTGCTCCGAGGAAAGTGTTATTAGTGTTTGAAGCAGTACCTTGAAGTAGGCAATTTTTCGTTTTTAACTGAACAGAATTAAAACATTGTTTTTATTTAAGGAAGGACCTGGGATACATATGTAGTGCTTGCATACCAGCAACTACAAGAAAGGGGATATATAATACCTGCTAAACGGACCATCTTGAAGCTAGCTACCACATGGAGGGAGTAGCCTTATTGTGGCTTTTCATTTTCATGTGGTGAAGGCGTACTCCCTAGGCTAGAGATTGTTCACTTTATCTTTTCATGACTAAAAGGAGAAGGCTGCCATGCAGGATACCTGGTCTATTACCACTGATGCCACGAATCCTGTTTGATCTAGGTGTACTAGCTTAGGTAAAATTACAGCTATATTATTTGTCTTTAGAGGATGGATAACTTGTAATCATGAGTCATTACTGAAATTGGCCTGTATGAAGTAACTAGCAAAGGGTTTTTTCCAGGCTTTCAGATTACCACGACTGTTGTTTCTTTCCAAAAAGCTGGAAGTAAGTTAGTAAGAAGAATATACAGCACCCTAAGAGAGTCCAAGAATCAACCTCTGTTGGCATGCCATCTGAACTACGGATTTTGCTCTTTTTTTGTCTTAAGGAGCACTCTCTCTCTATCTTCTCTGATGTAAAAGGGTGAATAAGTGCCTGAGCTTGTACTTGCGTCAAGTTAGGAAGATCCACTGAACTAAAGTGTTCAACGATGGTCATACATAGACTCATAAAGTGTTACTAGGCTAACGACCTGGGGGGGGGGCTTTCTAAGCCTAGCCAAGTTTTCCTCAAAGAATAATGATGTCCTGTATCCAAACAGGACATTAAGGGCCAGGCATGTATATACCTCTGTCCATAAGGAACACGGGTGCCAGACCCGATGTAAATTCTCTGTTCCCTGTCCATTGGTCTTGGTTACGCTTAAACTGGGTAAGAGAAGAACTCAGCTTCACATGGATGGGAAGACTGTTCCTTAGGAAGGGCAGTCTCTGGGACACATCTGTCTTTCCAGGAACCTTGACGATTGGGTGGGAGAAAGGAAATTCACCCCGGGGATCATGTCAGTCGTCCTGCTATACAGGGGTCCAGGGAAGTAAATAGTGTGGGAAGAAACAGCCATGGAATTGTTATGGCTAGGCTTGTATAGGCCCTAGGGCCAATAGCCTAGTACCAACCTATGAACCTATGTTCTGTTTAAGTCGCAGACAAATTTTAACACTGAAGGCTAATCTGTGAATGCTGAGCAGAAAGAAACTCAAAGATTTTTTTCATATTCTCTAAGAGTCATCTGGGAGTATCTGGTTTCTATGCCAGGGTCCTGGATGCCATTTTTTGGAATGACTGCTCTACCGGTCTATGTCTCAGCTTGACTGCAAGGAGTTTTAATGGAGAGGAAGTAAACTCCATCTCCTGCATTCCTCATATTTTTAACAAAACTAGCCTTGTATTCTAATTAGTTATCCCTTGCTGCCCTTGCTTCCAGATATTGCTGTTGCGCAGTCAAAGTGCCCATGAGGATTTCAGTCTGAGCACATCTAAGGTCTCAATGTATGTCTTTTAATCTCACCCCATTTTTCAGTCTAGTCCAACTTTTCAAATTTTTTAGATACTGACCTAGAGTATCCCACTTCTCTGGATTAAGCAGGGTATCTGTATGGGAATCAATATGTAGTGCGTCAAATATGCCTTGTAAATTGTCCAGTGATAAATTCTTAACTAATGACAGATTCAGTCTCCAAATAGGTTGGCCTACATAACCATTTGGCTGCAAAGAACACATCAAGGGAGAGTATCAGAGATAGACAGTGGATACATAAGCATACTTTTAAATACATGGGCATGCTCTAAGGAAACAAATATTTTATCAATTCTTCAATAGAACCTATCTCTAGGAGAATATGTATATCCAGCGAACAGCAAGACAGATGTCTGTACAAGTCTATTACATACACTGCACCTATAATTTTGCATAAATGTCTTCCTAGAGCTGGAATTCTAGGTCTTCTCAGTCCAGAATGAACTTTGCTGCCATTCAAGACTATGTTGTAGTCACCAGCACATATAGTAATCATGTCTTGAATGTGTAAACATTCCATCACTAATGCCACTAAAGTACATGATTGCATACTCAGAGGTATGTATGCATTTACTGACATAAGGAGAGTACCATATAGCTAGCCTCTTATAACTATATATCTTCCACAGGGGTCTACTTTAATATCTGCTAAAGAAAAAGGTAGGTTTCTCTCTAATAAACTTGCTAATCCTCCCTCTCCTTCCATAGGGGAAAAGAGGTTTCCTCTTCTACTCTGTATTCCCCCTCTTTCCACCTTCATCTTATCGGTGTGATTTAAATGGGCTTTCTGGAGCTTTAATATATCTGAGTTCAGCCTTTGAAAGCATTGAAATAACTTGCTCCTTTTGACCAGGTGAGTTACCCCATTCACATTCCATGAGAGTAGTTTTATCACAACAAAAAAGTTATTATAGGATACCTGTAGCCCTTGGCAGTCCAGTTCCTTTAAATTCTGTATCCTCTGCCTTAAAAGTAGGGTTAAAGACCACCACCTGCATTTGTTGGGTAAACCTGTATTGAGGTGCTTGTTTCTAACTTTCTTAATGAAGCCAATATTCCTCTGAAAAGAATTAAAAGCCCAACCCCTGTATGTCTTTCCTAATTTAATCAAATCAGATATAAAAGAATAAGTTCAAGCAAAAGCAAATAACTTTTTACAGTTGTTCACATCACAAGAAGGAGATATCTTACCTCTGTTTAATTGAAGACTATATACACACTCAGAATCTAGAGAGTGGTGAAACAGATCATAAATAATCCTCATAGGATTACCTCCCAAGTACCCACATTCCACACGCATAAGCAGCTGTGTAAGTCATATAAAAGTCTAAGAACAGTTATATTGAGTATCGTTGCAAATATTCACAAGCCCAGTATAAGTGAAGTTGACATTGACTCAAAAGTAAAACAGTTCTAAGTCCAGTTTTTGGTGCCCAAACCCTCTATTGGATATTTAACTGTCCTTATAGAATGTCCCTTAATTTTCAGCCAATAGCTACATCCAATGTATTCTTTTAAAATTTAACATGCGAGGAATGCAGCCTCACAGACATCTAAACGATCCCTACTCTGCTGCCCCAGCATCTTTTGGATGACGTGAATTGAGTAATGCTTACCATACCAAACAGAAATGAATTTCAGACTCTTATAGTTACATATTTTAAAGACATACTCTTGGGCTACAGACTTAGTGGGTCAAAGTGGGATGACTTAGCTCACACATACTTTGGGCAGTGGAGAAACGATCTGCACTGTTTCAAAATGGTAGCAAAAAGAAAAAAAATAAGCAACACCTTTGTTGTTACTTCTAAATAAAAAAACTAAGGGAAGGAGTCAGGGAGATATACAACATTAAAAAAAGAAAGAAATGAAAAGCAAGTATATTTGGCTTCTTAAATCTTGTTATTAACCAGTCACACTGACTCCTGGGAGAGCTAGACCAGTTTTGTTATTTCTCCCATTTTATATCCAATGTCTGAGTGGTGCCAACACAAAGGAATTAGTGACAAATTTTGCTGTAGTTGTGGTGACCCTCTGTCTTTCCAAAGGCTGCCCTTTAAAACGCTAGACATGCTCCAGTGGTCTTGCACCATGTTCTGCCTTCCTGCCCTGTTGCTGTCTTCCACTTCTTGATATACTGAGCAAAGTTTAATTTGAGCTTCTTCCAGTGAAGTCTGAGTCACCAGTCCTGTTGCAGTTTGTTCTTTTAGAATTGATGGATACAGTATGCAAAATTTCCACCCTTTTTCTTTAATTAGATAATTATCTGGTGGAATGTTAGCTGGAGCTTTCTAGTGGCTGTGGAGAAATCCTGTTCATCGAATACTCTGTTGTTACAATAAGTAATGTTTTTCCTGGGGCCCAGACAAGAGATAAAATAATCTCGTTGAGTTACATATTGTAAATTTTACCAGCATTGGCCTGGGGGGGGGGTGAGCTCAGGGAGCATTAGGTAAGAATAACCTGTGTGCTCTTTCTATTATAATGAAGTCTGAAGAAAGCTCTATCCACCAAGCCAGCTTCCTTTTCATAACTGCAACACTGTTCTGCCCCTCTAGACCTTATGTTATCCTATAACATCCTATAAAACCAGAAATTCTTTTGGCGAGCACTCTTGGCTTATTATTTTGGCTTCTGTCATAATGCCGTCCAAGATGCTGTTGGATGGCCACCACTGAAGCAGCCAAGTCTGAAATACGGCCAGAGTGTGAAGATAATGCATCTTCTACATCATCAAATCGGCAGTCATTTTTTTCCATATGTTTTGAGATTGATGTTTTTCTTTTTTATCATAAGCATAATCATGTCTAGCTTTTTATCAACTAGAGTGGGGTCTGAAGCAGACATCACAGAACATGTGCAGAAGACAACACCTGGTATTGGGGTGCAGACCTCAATGCCTGTGCTGCTGTGTTGCTCCTTTCTTTTTCCAGCAAGGAAAGCAAAAGTCTCTTGTGTGTTATTTTCTTACAGGTAATATGCTCAGTTAACACTACAAATAAAGTGGCAGCTTTTAGTTCTGTATTTACATGCTGAAAATACTGTTTCAGGGGCTCTCTTACTCTTAAATTTCCACTAAAGATATAAAGATCAAGAGAAGCATGCAAAAGACAACACTACTCATCCTCCATCTTAACTGAAAGTCACTGTATCATCATAATTTTTAAACACTTTAAAAGTTTAAAGATTACCATTTGGTGGCACAAAGAGTAATGTCTGACATCTAATCTTACAGTTTACTATCACATCCTGGAAAATTAATGGAAGCATTTTGAACTAAGATGGTCCAATATGATACAACGGGGCAGATAAAAACAGGAATAATTTTGTCTCTAATTAAACTAAATATTATTTGCATTTACTTTTGTAGCAGTACTCTCTATTTGTATAAATTTGTGTGGTAGGCTATTTAAAAGTAAGCAAATTAATGTCCCTTATCAGAATAATTTCACCTGTTGTCAGGGAAAAAGCTTTTCAATCGAAGTACAAAATCAGATGGTTGCAACTCAGAGTATGTAAACCACAACTAAATCAATATTTAAATCAACAAGATTTATTTTAATTCTAAACACATAAGTTGCATTAAATCTACCTGAAAGAGGTTCAATAGCAAAGACATTTTGTTCTTTTACTACTGTTGACCGGGTAAGCCAAATAGACACAACTGCTGCTTTTCAGGAGCACCGTCTGGTTAAGTGGCTTGCTCATAGTCACACAGTAGGCAAATAGTCCCACCACATCAGCGAACCAAACACATAAATACACAAAAACATACTCGGAGGCTCTAAATAAAAATCTACCTAAGCAACAGAGACCTCCAAAGCAGACATCCAAGCAAACGCTACCTCAAAACAAAACACGCACAACACACAGCCCACAAAGTCAGTGTGCCAAGCAGCCACAGCACTTAAGGCTGAATAACACACCTGATACTCTTGTAATAGGTGACTCTATTGTCAGACACACTGACGTCCCGCTCACCAGGCTGAATAAAGAGAAGGTCACGGTGAGCTGCCTGTCGGGTGCTAGGATCCACCACATAACGCAAGCACTCAGGTCACTCCAAAGCAAATACAAATATGACTCAGTCATTGTACATGCTGGTGTGAATGACCTGAGACGTACCTCCCTGGACTACATGAAAAGAGACATAGAGGAGCTCTCTGATCATGTAGCCCAGGCTGGTATGACCCTGACCTTGAGCAGCATCTTACCCTCACCTAGAATGATGCCACAGTACAAAGACAAAATGATCGATTTTAACAATTGGCTAAAATTTTGGTGTCATTCAAAGGGGATCCAGTGTCTGTCAGCCTGGGATGACATGCTCGACAAGCCACGTTGCTTCGCTAGGGACGGCTTGCACCTGTCACCACTGGGCTTTCGGATATTGGCAAAGGCTCTTGCCACCCCATAGTGCCTTTTTAGGCAAGGCTCAAAAGTCAAACCCACCCCATAGACAGCACAAGGAACAAGAAACTAAGGGTAATGCTGCTAAACGCCAGAAGTCTTAACCTCAAGATGCATGCACTCGAAGCTCTCCTCAGTATGGAGAACATCGATATCTGTGCAGTGACAGAAACCTGGTTCAAGGCTCCAGAGAGCACCCCAGCACTACCAGGCTATACCTCATATCATGCTTTTCGGCCCCAAAAGCCGGACCAAACCACAAAAGAAGGGGGAGTTTCCATATTTATCAAGGATATCCACACCTCCAGGTTAGTGGCATTGCACGAAGTATCGGAGACCATCCATGTGCAACTAACAGTGGGCAAGACTGCTTTTCAGTTTATAGCATCCTACAGACCACCCTCTCAAAGTCAGGAATCCCACTCGGCTTTCCTGAAAACATTGGAGAACATGAAGATCTCTCCGAACACCATTATACTGGGCGACTTCAACTACCCAAACATTGACTGGGAGCACTACTCAAGCCCCAGCACCTTAGCCCAAAGGTTCCTGGAAATTATAAACTCAAATGCTATGGAACAACTAGTCACCACTCCCACAAGAGGGGACAACATACTAGACCTGATCATTACCAACATGGGGACTCTATGCTCCACACCAGAAGTATATCCCTCATTGGTAAGATAAGACCATAAATTAATTTCACTGGATGTCCACATCCCGACCCCACCCCAGCCCAGAAAACCACAGTGAAAAACTTCTCAAAAGCGAACTTCTCACTTCTCAAAACTGAAGTGGAATCCTTCAAGGCCCCAGGGCCAGTGGAAACTACGCCTCAAACTGCAGAATCCTATATAAACGCATTCTACGGACATCTCCAGGAATGCATGGATCATGCTATCCCAAACAAAACCAAGACCCAATCATCCAAAGGCAGGCGTCCAGTCTGGTGGACCCCTGCCATAAATAAACTGTACAACAGAAGGAGGAAGCTATTACATGATAGAGCAAAATCCCTAATAGGGAAGGCATCTCTGATCAGTACTAGCAAAAAATTACGATCCCTCATAAAATCCTCCAAGGCCAGCTTCGAGAGAAAAATTGCACAGGACACCAAAGACAATCATAAGGCTTTTTTCCATTTATGTTAGAAACCTGGGCTGCAACTCCCAGACTTGTTCTGAGTTGATTCTAAACGACAAAAATCCACTGAACCCACAGCCATCGCCAATATCCTGGCAGACAGGTTCAGTGCAAACTTCTCCACCCCCTCCCCCCCAAAAGAGCAAGTATCTATCCCAGCAGTGGGCTGCCTCCCAAACATCTCTGATGCTCAGGTGAAGGCTGCCCTCTCCAAAGCAAAAAACACTGCTTCCATGGGACCAGATGGCGTCCCAGGTTGCGTCCTACATGAACTCCAAGAGGAACTAATCCATCAAATAAAACAGCTATACAATCTCAGCCTCACTACAGGATATGTGCCCACAGAATGGCGTACAGCAACAGTGGTCCCACTCCACAAAGGTGGAGCCTCTATGGACCCTGGAAACTATCACCCCATAAGCCTGACTAGCTTAGTCTGCAAAGGCTATGGAGAGGATCATCATGGAGCTCATAAACAAAGACATTGGGGACCTACAGACACTAGATCCTACCCAGTTCGGCTTTGTCAAGGGCAGATCCTGCCTTTTGAACCTGGTTGACTTCTTTGAAACAGTCACCAAAGCCATAGATGAAGGGAAGGTAGTCCACACAGCCTATCTGGACCTTGCAAAGGCATTTGACACAATACCCCACTCGGGTATCATAGATAAGCTATCCAGCTTAAATATAAACCCCTATGTCACAAGATGGGTCGCAAACTGGCTCAAAGACAGAACCCACAGAGTGAGAGTTGCTGGAGCCATGTCAGACTCGAAACCGGTCACAAGTGGCATCCCACAGGATTCTGTCCTGGGACCACTCTTGTTCGGTATACACTTTTCCGAGGTACAGGCAAACGGGAGGACTATGGCTCACCAAGTTCGCAGACGACTGCAAACTGGGCGCCATAATCAACTCTCCAGCTGACACAAACATCCTTCAAAAAGGTCTCACAGAGACAGATAACTGGTGCCAGCGGCATGGTTTAAAGCTAAATGCCAAAAAATGTATAGTCATACCCTTTGGCAAAAACAATGTGCCCACAAATTACCACATAGGTGGAAACCCATTAAGTACAGAGAAAGTTATTAGGGACCTGGGGACCCAAGTTGATAGCAATCTCTCCTTTGAAAACCACATTGCCAAAGTGGTTAGAAAGACCTTCTACATAGCCCACCTTATCACGAAGGGTTTCACATCTAGATCAAGAGAGGTAATTGTGCCTTTATTCATCCCTCATCAGGCCCATCATAGAATACAATGCCCCTTTTGGGATGTACCTTACCCGACACCTGCAGCAATTAGAAAGAACCCAAAAGTATCTCACCAAGAGGATCAAGGGTCTCAAACAGATGCCATATGCTGCTCGGTTAAAAACTCCAGCTCTATTCAGTTGCATACCGCCTACTTGAGGCGATCTATGCCTGACATACAAAGCTATGTCAAATCCAGAATTAATGGACATGCTCCACCTCAGTAAATCTAAATCCCTTAGAGCCACACGCTCGAGGGACTTGAACCTCAGCACAGAAATAAATAGAACTTGCTGGAGGGACAGGTTCATAACCCAGAGGCTCCCTTCGCTCTGGAATAGAATTCCAGTTCATGTGAGGCAGAGCACCTCAATGAATCTCTTCAAGAAGAATCTCGATAGGTGGATGGGGGATCGTAGGTTTGTCCCAGGGATTACTCCCGTGTCACTATTAGACAGAGGCACAGTAAACTAAACCTTAAAAAGGGCACAGTATACTCAAATCAAGGGGTGGCGTAAGCCATACAGAATCGGGCTAGGCTTATAATTGCCTCAGGACAGATAGCCTAGTATGAACCTATGAACCTAAATAAAGGGGGAAGGAATCAAACCTCTGTATCCTAGGCACAGGAAGCAGCCAATTAACAGCTCAGAGTTTTAGTTAACATACTCTAACTGATAAACTTTATTTTTTTTCTTTAATATAAACACTAACCTCACTTCCTCTATTTAAGGAAAAACTTTTACTTATGATCTTGTAAAGCTGAAACTCATGTACCCAGTATTTTTCTTTTAACCAGGATTCTGTTACAACAGCACTGTGACTACCCTGTTATGTTAACGTTCACCCAATATGGTGCGTTTACTACTGATGCTTCTTGCATTATTATTTGAAACCTTTAATTAGTTTTAGATAATCTCTACTTGCTACTGATGCATATTAAATGACTGGCCTGCTTTAAAACATGAATTTGTCAGTAGCCTTCTTCCAGTTGCAGACAGCTGTCATTGATATCAGCCTCTACAACCTGATTATTTTCCAATGCAAGGTGATCTAAAACAATCTGCTTATCTGACCGTTTTTTTCCAAACAGGCATCTATTTTATTTGCACATTTTTAAAATCTACTTTATGTCTTGCATGCCTTCAGATAGATAAATAGCTGGTCTGTCTCAATGAGCCTGAATTTTTTTTTCTAGAACTATGATCAACACCTCTGAAATATGCAACGAACTTGATTTAAATATGTCAATAGTTTGTATGTGTCTTATGACTACATAAATATTTCTAAAGAAAGCAACTTGTTTAAGGCATAAACATTTTTTTAAATAAGAAATTGACATATATTTATATAAATAAAACAAACTATGTTGACATTTTCAGTTGCAAACACTACACATACACGTATAATCTTCTGCACTGTCACTGTCAGTCAATTACACTGCTCATTCAATTCCTGCCTTCCCTTAAACCTTTTTCCTCCTCCAAAACATTATTCTGCATGTACTGTTCCCACAATTCCCATTTTTTTTCTATGCAATTTGCTCCTACCCTTTTCTAAAGATCCCACTTCCAGTTCTTTTTCCACTGTTACTATATTCACTCTTTCTAGTATGGCTGATTTAGACTTTGATTTCCATTTTTTAGTAATTGCTTTTTTGGCAGCCACCAGAATTAAACTCAACAAGACGTTAGTATGTTTAGGCAATTCAGATTCTGTATCACAGCTCAAAAAAAAAATTACTTAGTTACACCAATTTGCTCACCCAGTATTTCTGACAGAGTAGTCTGCAGGAGACTTTACAAGTCTGGTAGATCCAAATAAAAAGATAGCCAGCACCCTGGAGAATCTGAATATAATCATTTATTGTAAACTGTAATCTAGACCGGTTTCAGCACAAGGCTTTCCTCAGTAGTACAAAGTAAAATAACTGGGTCATGGTCTTATATAGCTTCAATCAATTAGATTCATGACATCATTTCCTGTGTTTTAAAAAACAGAAAAAAGTTATCATGGATAATCAACATAAATCACATATTACGTGTGAAAACTGATATACATCTATTCAAAGAAAAAATATAGGTTAGTTTTTATGATATAGCATAATAATGCAAAATCAGATATTATCATAGAAAATGCATATGAAATAAAGCATGATGAAAAATAAACTAAAAAGGAACTGTGGATAAAAAGTTATACATACAATGGAATAAAATGACATTTGTACAAAAGTAGTTAAACTGACTAGTTATTACTAGAAACTCATAATTTGTCATTTAATCCAGGGGAAAAAAGTCCCCCAAGTTTTATTATCCACCTCCTTTCTTTTTTATTAAGAATATCGTGCCACCCTACCTTGAAGGCTCTGTTGCCAATGATGCGATCAATGATGGTAAATGAAAATTTGGCAGTGGAATGTTTAGTTGTGTGTCTATATAGTGCATTCGTTATTCTCTGGTTCCTGATATCCCCTAAGTGTTCAGAAATTCTGGTGCAAAACTGTCTGGAAGTTTGGCCAATGTAAAAAGCCTGACAGGTGCATGTGGCTAGGTAGACTATCCAATCTGAACTGCAATTGCCAAAGAATTCAATGTTGTATATTTGTCCTGTGTTTTTACTTGTGAAACAAGTGGTCTTGAAAATGTAGTTGCAAAAGCTGCAATGACCACAAGGATACATACCGATTAGTTTATCCCCTGTGAGTGTCCTTTGTGTGAAATTGTCATTCCTTGGGTTTGTTCTTTTGTAATGAGAAAAATGAGAACACAGTGATTTACCCTTTCTGTATGAGAAATAGCAACGTTCCCCTAGGTAATTCTCCAAAAGGGGGTGCGAGCTGAGTATGTTCCAATGGTTATTGATGATATTAATCAAATTCCTGCTGTTGCGTCCATAGGTTGTGACAAATCTGCATTGGTTGGAACCATCATCTCTTTTTCTTCCGCTGTATTTTAAGAGAGAATCTCTGGATTTGGTATTGCTGGATTGTATGGCTGAGTGGATGATGTGAGGTGAATATCCCCTGGACAGAAATCTGTGGGTTAAATCCGTTTGATGTTTGGTAAGGTCGTCCTCTGAAGAGCATATTCTTTTTATCCTCAGAAACTGTGATGTTGGAATATTTTAGCAATATGTTTGGGATGGAAGCTCTCCGCATGCAAAAGAGTATTGAATTGAGGGAATTTTCTATAGACTGATGTTTGAAGTGTATTATCTGTTGCTCTTTTCAAATGAACATCCAAGAAATTAATTTCATCCAAATGATGTTCTTCCATAAATTCAATACCCCAGATATTCCTGTTCAAATATTCCATAAATTCCTGGAAGTATTCATTGCCTCCCTTCCAAACTAACCAACAGTCGTCCAGGTACCTTCTCCATATATCGATTTCTGGTAAGTATATGTTATGCATATGATTGTATATAATCATTTCTTCTATGTAACCCATGAAGAGGTCCGCATATATGGGTGCAAAAGATGCACCCATGGCTGTCCCTTGTAGTTGCCAATAACAATCCTGTTGAAAATAAAACACATTTTTGGTCAAAATGTGTTCAGCCATACATAATATAAGCGTGTTCATTCCTGGTGGATATAGATTTGATTTGTTGAGCCAGAATTCCAATGCCATTAAACCAGCCCAGTGAGGAATACTGGTATATAATGATGATACATCCAAAGTACACATAAGCCAGTCTGGATCTAGCTGTGATTCTGTGACTATCTGTAGGAATTCAGTAGTGTCCTGTATTCTTGCACGAATCTGTGTAAGTAATGGTTTTAGTTTCTCAGTAAGAAAGGCTGATAGAGGTTCCGTTAGTGAACCCATGCCAGATACAATCGGTCTACCGGGCGGTTGTTGTACGGATTTGTGAATTTTTGGTAAAAGGTATAGATATTGTTTGGCAGGCTCTTTGACTGTCAGATGTTTTTTGGTTTTCTCTGAGATGATACCACTCTCAACTGCCTGTTCCAAAAATTCATTTATTTCCGTTTGAAAACAAGGTGTAGGGTCAATGTCCATCTTCATGTAATGATGATGATTCAATAGTTGTCTATGACCTTCATTTTGATAATAATCATTGTCCATAACAACAACCGCACCCCCTTTATCTGCAGGAATAATGACAATATCTGTATTGTTTTTAAGTTGTATAAGAGCTATTTGTTCCTGGTGTGAGAGGTTATTTTTCATGATCTCTGTGGAACTGAAGTGAAAGTGTATATCCTTGATGACTGCTTGCTGAAAAACAGCGACATGTTTGTCCATAGGAGGCATAAAAGAAGATTTATGAAATCTAAAATCAGATGATCTTTGAGTGTCATTACTTTTATCCTGTTGTTGGAAAAATATTTTAAGGTTAATCTTTCTACAGAACTCTAAAGTGTCAGATACCAAAGAGCTTTCATCAATAAAGAAACCAGGAATAAAACCGAGGCCTTTATTCAATAAAGCATGTTGTTCATCAGATAAAACATATTTTGAAATGTTAAGTACATTGGTATGTTGTTCATTTACTTCACCACTGACATGAAGAGTTCTTCTAAGCTTGTGACCCCTGTGCTTCCTGCCTGCTCTGTGTTTCTTACCCCTAAAGGGATGTCAGCTGTTCTACCCCTTTTGGCATTTGGAGAATCCCCCACAGTGGGTATGTCTGTATCTGTGGTGGAGGATTCCTCACCAGATGTAATGTAGCTTGTACCTGTCTTTTTAAGAATAGACCGAGGTCTTTTTTTGCGTATAAAAGACACATTCTTGGTGCCCTGAGCAAACCTGACACCCTTCTGTGATTCAAATTGTCTGCCCTTCTGATAATCTTCCTTGTCCCGGGCAAATTTGTGCAATTTCTTGCTTTTAAGGTTATTTTCTAAAATGGAAACTTCCTTAGCTAACTTGCTCAAACAATCTTTGAATTTTGTGTTTTCCTCAAATTGTTTAAGATTAAGGCAAGTTGTCTCAACTTCCACTATGTTTGCTTGTACAGTTCTCTCATAAAATGATGATAGTATATTAACCCTCGCCATAGCAGCTTCTTGTTGAGCTATTTGCCATTCTTTTAGCAAAACATCATCTGGTGTAGCAACCAATGGTTGTATTTTGCATCTCAATCCTCTGGGGGATATGTTTTGCACTTGATAAGCTTTAAACAATTTGTGATGCCAAATATTTGTTCTTAGTACTTTAATTTGTTTACCAAGCTTATAAAAAGAGTTTTCGCAACCGTCAACTGGATCTATTTTGTCCAAATTTGGTATGTCACTTGAATTAGTGCCAATACCAAAGATTTTTAAATCATCCTTGTCGGAGCATAGGCCTGATAGTAATGTCTGAAGATCCATGACAATAAGTTGCTGGAACTTGTGAGCAATAAAGTTCAAGTAATGAAAAAAACTATGATTGTGAGAGCAAGTTAGAAATGAAGTGATATCAAAAAAGTTTCAAATACCTGAATCACAGAAGAGTACAGATTTGCAGTGCACCTTAATAAAGGAATGTGTAAGGTAGTTTGTTTGACAGATGAAAAAAAGGACTGTGCTTGTTGTTACTATATCACAAATCCTGATATCTATCACTGACTCAATTGGCATAACCAGTCCCCACTATTTCCACCTTGTATAGTCAACACAGTGAACTCACTTGGTTTAGGTTAGTAAGACATAAAATCAAGTATTCAGTAATGGGCATATAAAAATGCCTGTCCTTGAGTATTTGTAAGTTCTACAAAAAGTCCAAAATATTATGACTAGTTATAATAACATGTTTAAATATACCCTCATGATGACCATATGATAGTTAGGACATCGATATATATAGTGTTAGAATGTCTAACACAGACAAAATAACCTGGTAATGTAAAAATATCAATTTGTAATAGCTAGATTGGAGCTACTCTAATAGATGTCCTAAACGAGTTGTATAAATAACTCACCTGTTTGCATGGTATATTCAATACTTGGATGATATAATCTAGGTTATATGAATAAATCACCTAATAATATGGTATATTCAACACCGTGACAATATAATCTAGTATGAGTAAGAAAACATCATAATATTTCTAAGATATAGGCCTTTTTTCAAGAACATCATAATATGTCTAAATAAGCCTTACAACTAGCCCAAAGTGGTATATTCAGTGGCTCTGTATGTGTATCAAACAAACATTTGTATTTAGAAAAGTATAAATTTAGAAATACAAAGCCCAACATACAGGATACAATGATATCAACCTTGCAAAGTGTTGTGATCTACATAGAGATATATGGTTTATAACGTTCATAAATCTGACCCCAACAAGATGTTGGATAAGTTGTAATAAAGTCAGTTCAATGAGTAAGTAGTTCACCCCGTTCCATATTGGGTAAATAATCAAGTTAGTCGCACCATCAAATAGTATCTTTCTTAAGTTCAAAAAAATCTTTAAGAAAATCAAGGTTGGTTGTACAAAAATTATAATGTAAAAAACATTAGTGTATACCATAAAACATACTGGTATTGTGATCTTTCGTAATCCTGACAAGAAAAAATGTCACTGTTTAAATTATTTATGCTGAGCCAAAAGGGTGAGTTCCAAAAGATATGCAACACACAGTCCTGTTCAAAAAGTAGTTCCAGGCCCAAATGCAGCTATGATGTAATTATGTGCACTCAAAAACACGTAGTATAAAAAATACTGGTAGGCACCAATATTGTGGTCTGCTCTTCAATACTGTACGAAAAAGATGAAAAAATATATATATATATATATATGGCACAGTACCTGTATTGATAGTTCGTTCCCCTGATACTATGTCCAAAAAACATGCGGTCTGTGTATCGCAAATAGATACACCAATATTCAATTTTCCGTGATCTTACCAGAAAACCGATAGCCAAAGAATGTCACTGTTTGGGTTATTTGAAAAAAAGTAAACTCCGATGGGAGAGTAGCATGTAATCTTTGTCTGCCAACTCATTACACTCCCAAAAATACGTTCCCAGTTACCTCTTTCATCCCCATCATACCTACAACGTTTGCAACTTACCTAAGGAAACATTATTTAGAGTCTGTTTGGGGTATAAACTATCTATGCAAACACTTCTAAACAAAGACTGTAAATCTTCTGGACTTTGTTGCATATTTGGGAGCCATACATGTATCCTCCCACTGTTTCTTTGTGAATTGTTTACCTACTCTCTCTTCACAATCCTTTCTAACCTCCTCTGGTTGATTCCTATAGTTATCATGCAATATTTTATATGCCCAACCAATTATCCCTTTTTTAACTGCAGCTTCTGTTGTAGATTCTGCTATGTTGGTTTTTTACTTAGGACCCCCTTATTCCTTTCCCTTTGCCTATACTCTGATATCAATCAATTACCAAGCAGACCAGTAACAAGCGGCGCACCCCAGGGTTTGGTCTTGGGGCCTCTGTTGTTTGGGATACATTCTTCTGAGGTGCAGGCCAAAACCAGTGGACTATGGCTGATCAAGTTTGCAGATGACTGCAAGCTGGGTGCTGTCATCAATTCCCCTACTGATGTGGACATCATCCAAGAGGGTCTCACCCAGACAAATGACTGGTGCCAGAAACATGGCCTCAAGCTGAATACCAAAAAATGCATCATCATCCCCTTTGGGGAGAGTGACGTCCTCACAAATTATCACATAAACAACATCCTCAGCACGCAATCAGTTGTGAAGGATTTGGGCACCCAGACTGATAGCAACCTGACTTTTGACCACCATGTTGCTTCCATTGTATGGACAGTCTTCTGCACGGCCTTCCTCATAAGTAAGGGTATCTCATCCAGGGACAAGGAGATCATAACATCCCTGTATTCTTCCCTTATAAGACCCATTATTGAGTACAATGCCCCTTTCAGCATGTACCTTACAAAGCACATGCATCAGCTGGAGAGACCACAGAGGTTCCTCAACAGGAGAATCCATGGCCTGAAACATCTACCATACACAGACAGGCTAAAAGCCCTATCCCTCTACTCAGTTTCATACAGACTCCTCAGAGGTGACCTCTGTCTGGCATACAAGGCGATCTTGGACCCCGCCTTGATGGGATTTGCTGCATATCCGCAAGTCAAGCTCCACTAGAATAATCTGCATGTGCGGCCTCAACCTGGTCTGTGACATCAACAGGACTTGTTGGCGTGACAGACTTGTGTCCCAGAGACTCCCGCATCTGTGGAATAGGCTCCCTCTCCACGTCAAGCAGAGTACCTCTTTACCCCTTTTAAGTGCAACCTGGATAACTGGATGGGAAAAAGAAAATACAACCCTGGGATTCCACCCATGTCCCTTCTGGACAGGGGCATCGGGTTCTGACTTATCTAAATATGGACTAAACTCCTGGCTAGGCTTATAAGGGCATCACAGCCAACAGCCTAGTACCTTCCTATGATCCTATGACAGGGAAGGCAATCTCTAGCCTGCAGTCCAAATGAATTTGTAGCCTCTTCCCTTTTATTACCTTTCCCTCTCTAATTATATGATTCCAATACCTTGGTTCATTTGCCAGTTCTCTCCAGTAAATTCCAGCCCTCTCTTGCTTCTCTGTAACCCTAATTCTAGTCATCTCTACTGGCAGAATCTCCTTTCGCCATTCACATATTGGCTTACTTCTTAGTATACTTTCAGATACTTTATGAATATAATATTCTATATGGGTATTGTTATTCTCCTTAAGGATCTGCATCCAAAATCTGAGTTGTTCCTTATTTCTTGAGCTTCCTCCTGTTTCATCATTATCCCTTTACACTTTGAGTTATAGCTTTCTGTTTGTGCTATGTACAGGAGACACATCTGTGCAGCTCTGAAATAAATCTTCAACTCAAGTAACCTCAAACCACCTTGTTCTACTGGAAGGATCAACTAATCCCACTTGACTCTTGCCAATGCATCAAAATGTTGTTGGATCTAGCTCCTGGTAAATAAGTAATCTGTATTTGATTATTTTTGTATCATGTATAACTGTCATACCTCCTTATTACAGAATCAACTACAATAAGAACAGTGTCTTTCATTGTATGCTCCATTGAGTTTTTCTCTTTCTGAACAGGTTGAATAAAGGATTCTGCCTGATTTGAAACAGGGGAACACAAGTCTGAGAACTAGTCACAGTACTATAATCTCCACTGATGTTGGTCTACAGTGTCGCTGCTGTCCAAAAAGCTTATGGATCCTGTGAACACTTGTCTTGCTCTTGTGTTTCCTGACTGTCAGATAACTAGTGTTTAATAAGTGAGCTACGCCACAGAGGTTTTTTTGTACAATATTAATTCTTAAATTTCCTGTTTAATACGAAAATGCTTTGGGATCGTTTGTAATGTGGAAGTAAATGTGCTACTTGATCTGCTATGTTAAAGGCAAGACTTCTTTAGCCCTAACTTTGTTTCTTGGAAGTAATTTTATTTCTCCTTCAGTGTTCTATCTGCCAGTTGTATATAGTCTGCATTTACATTTCTATTCTGTTTGACTTTTCTTCCTGCAATAAATTAAAGTTGTGCTATAATCTTGCCTACTTTTTCTTTTTTTCTATCTTTATCATGTTGAATGATTGTGCTTCACAGAACTATACGCTTGATTAATCACAAAGCAACAAACATATATTTTCAGAACCACAACATGTATTTAAAAAAATTCACTGTCGGAGCTCTGAACTAGACTACACCTCAACATCATCTCTTACTTCCTAATGTTTAACAAGATTTTGTGCTTGCTTACTTAAGGAATAATTAGTAGAGCTTATAAAATATTGCATGATGACTATAACAATCAATCCGAGGAGGTTAGAAAGGATTGGGAAGAGAGATTGAATAAGCAATTCCCAAAGAAACAATGGGAAGATATATATGTATGTCTCATAAATATGCAACAAAATCTAGAAGATTTAAGATTTTTGCCTAGAAATGTTTACATAGACATTTTTATAACCCACGAAGACTCCAGAGAAATTTTCCTCAGGCAAACAGCAAATGTTGGAGGTGTGAAGGGGAAGAAAGAGGTGATTGGGAACATCTTTCCTGGGAGTCTGGTGAGCTGGCGAACTTTAAGAATTGTCTGTGGGATGCAGTGTTGGATATGCTGAGTGGGTCTGATGAGGGAGATGATTTTTCTGAGCTATGATACAGAATCAGAATTATCTAGACATGGTAAGGCCTTGCTGTGTCTAATAATGGTGGCTGCCAAAACAGCAGTTACTAGAAAATGGAAATCAAAATCTAAGCTAACTATACTGGAAGTAGTGAATATAACAACAGAGCTAAAACAACTGGAATTGAGATCTTTAGAAAAGGGTAGGAGCAAACTACAGGAAAAATGGGAATTGTGGGAACAATACATACAAGGGAGGAATGATGTCTAAAAGGTGGCAGTACTTAAATGAGCTATTTAATGTTTGAGTAAGGAAGATTGACCAGATTATAAGTAATGCATAATGTTTGCAACTGGGAGTGGGTCAGTATGGTTTGTGATATAAAATGCTTGCAACTAGGATTGTGTCAGTGTGGTTTGCTTTCTTTTACTATAAATGTATGATTGCTTATGTAGTAATAATGATGTTTCTTGTTTAAGAAAACTCAGGAATTTAATAATTTATGTAATATTGCTTAGGTTATATGATATACAGCAATATATGTGGAGTTTAATGTTTGTTATGTTAATAGAGTTGGACTACTTTTATATGAATGTAAACCTGCCTATGTCACAAGTGATAAGTCAATAAAGGTATTTGAAAAAAAGACCTTGTGCTTGCCTAATGAACTACTCATTTCTCTACTTTAAATGTTTAAGCTCTGCTTCCCAATCAGAAATAAAACCATAGAAGCACAGATATTAGCAGGGTGTATTCTGTTGATGTTTGCTCAGCAATAAATAATGTTTTACTTTCTACTTGTTTTTAAAACTTCTAATTTGTAAAATTCTTTAAAATTTTCATTGTTGAGAGCTTGAAATTTTATTTTGTAAAGAACTGTATGTGTGACATTTATTAAATAATTGCATTTTAAGAGGTCATTTAGGGTATACATTCTAAACTATTCCATCTTCAACAATAAATAAACAAAAAGTAGCAGAAATAGAAAAAAAGATACAGTTTATCGACTTCTCAGATGCACAGGAAACAACATGTACCCAATGGTAGGTGAAGTAGTCCAACCGAAGATATGCTTTTTAAGCCAAGCTACAGCACAGTAGCCCAGACAGGCACAAGGTCCAAAATGTTAAAGAGAAGAGATGACAGCTGCTGAAATTTAAGGAATATTTACATGCTAAAGTGCCTGTAGATGATAAGAAAAAACAGTCATGCACACGTGGCAATGCAGATGCTTAAATGAAAACAGCAGACAAAACTTTCATTTTCTCCAAAGGAACAAGCAGAGACTACTACTTCATGGTTGATGCTTTTTTTAAACACCTCTATTGAAGTATCACATCAGATGCAGGCAACATACATTAACAGAAAAGAAAGCAAACGATATTAGCATGTATATTCATTTACATACTCTGTGCCCAGTATGAGAACCTTTTCCATTTACTAGAGTATAGCTTCCTTGTTGTAGCCTTGTGCGAGGATACCAAGATGCGTTTAACTACTGGTGTAAAATTGTGAAGCCTGACTAAGTTGGGAACTGGAGCAGCCATGCTGACAAATTGAGGGGGTGGAGGGAGGGGTGGAATGTTCCCGACATACAAGTCAGAAGGTCTGGAACTGGATCCAGAGTTCACGGTTCCTCCTGAAGATGAGGCCAGAGGAAGGGAAACCAAATCTGATGAGGCCAGTATGGAGTGATGAGAATAATCCTGCTTCCTAATGAGTAGGCTTTCTGAATGACTTTGGGTATTAGGGGAAAAGGGGGAAACGCATAAAGTAGCCCCGAAGAACAATCGTGGACAGGTGCATCCCTTGGTGGCTCCCCTAGAGGGGGGATTAGGGCAAAGTAGCTGCTGCATTTGGCATTTGTGGGAGTGGCAAATAGGTCAAAGCAAGGCTGGCCCCATTTCTGGAATATCCTTTCCGCTACCTCTTTCTTTAGGGACCACTCGTGTGGCATCAATATTGCTCTGGTCAGCCTGTCCACTATCACATTGGACTTCCCCAGGATGTGTACTGCTATCAAAAAGCATTGAGAAGAGATTCCATACCCTGAGGGCCTCTCGGCAAAGAGGGTAAGATTTGGTTCCTCCTTGCTTATGTACCAAACCACAGCCATATTGTCTGACTGAAGTGCAATTGTTCCTAGTGGAAGAGAGTCCTGAAGTGCTTGCAACGCCAACAGCACTGCTCTCATCTCTAGAACACTGATGTACAAATGGATCTCGTGTTCCTGCCATGTGCCTTGTACTGTCCTCCCCAGATAATGCCCCCCCCCCATTTGGGAGGCGTCTGTGGTCACTGTTGCCAGAGGTTGTTGTGGGGTAACGGGTCAACCTAACATGACATGAATGGAAAGGAGCCACCATCTTAGATCCTTCTTGCATGAGTCTGTAATTCTGATCTGGTGAGACATGGGAAGTTCTTGTAAGGACCACTGAGAAAAAAATGAGCCACTGAAGAATTCTCATGTGCAGCCTGGCTAAAGGGACTAGGGTTATGGTTGCTGCCATGGTTCCTACAACTTTTAGAACAGTTTTCACTGTGACTCTTGTCTTTGGCAGGAGATCGATAATACGTTGTCTAAGCACAAAAACTCTTTCTGCAGGTAACTTGGCCATCATAGAGACGGTGTCTAGTTCTGCTAATATAAAGGTAACATGCTCACATGGCAACAAGGCAGATTTTTCTGAGTTTATCATTATTCCTAATTAAGAACAGATTTGCAAAGTGGCATCTCTTGACTGTTGTAGTAGATGCTTGGTGGTGGCAGTCAGGAGCCAGTCGTCTAGGTAAAGAAACACTTGGAATCCTAACCATCTCAAGTGAGCCGTGACTACTGCCATGCATTTGGTGAACACTCTGGGGTCTGTAGTGAGACAAAAGGACAGAGCTCGGAATTGGTAGTGACTGGCTCGTAGCCAGAAGCGTAAGTGATTCCTTGATGGTCTGTCCATTTTTATGTGGTAGTACACATCTGAGCACATCCAATCATCTTTCCCTAAAAAGGGAAGAACTGACTGCAGTGTTACCATTCGGAGCTTGGACTTCTTTACAGATTCGTTTAACTTGCTGAGATCCAATTTGGGTCTCCAATCCCCTGTTCTTTTTGGCACTAAAAAGAATCTTGACTAAGTTCCGAATCCTATTGTGTCTGCGGGGACTTCTTGGATGACTCTCTTGTCTAGCAACTTTTGAATCTCTACAGTTGCTTGTTCCTTTTGACTGGGTGGAACGTCTGGGATCTTTCTGAGTTGTGGGACAGGAAGGCAAAAGGGAATGGAATAACCTCTGGATATTATACTTTGTACGCACTTGTCTTTTGTGATATCTCTCCAGGCTTCTGGGAACAAAGATAAACGCCCCCGACTGCCTCTAGAGTAGGACAGAAGGGCCTCCTTTCAGGAGCGTTAGAAGGGTCGGCCGTGAAAGGAATCATGGTCACCCTGGTTTTGCGGACCCCCCGTGGACGTCTACCATTATTGCCTCCCCCACTGTCCCTGGGGAAGGATTCATCTCATGCATCCTGAAAAACTTTGAACCATATTTTTCCACCCTTCTGACCCTTAGGATAGGGCCTGGAAGGTACAGAAAAACATACTCCCACAACAGAGAGAGTTTTTCCTTTATGTTTGCATCTTGTGAGTGTGTCTTTGACTTTTGGTCCAAAGAGTGAGGAACCATCGAAAGGGGCATTGACAAAGGTAGACTTAAAAGGTACTGCAAAGTTTCACAAGTGCATCCAGGAGTGCCTCCTTAAGTGAACTCCTGAACCCGCTGCCCTGCTCGCTCCATCCGCTGCACAGGAAATCAGCCTCATGGAGGAGTTAACTATGGAATTTAAGGTGGATAGCTGAGAGGTCACTTTGTCTGAAATCCCTGCAGCTAGTGAATCTTGGAGAGTATCTCCTAACTCCTTCAGGAGATCTCTTTATAGCCTAGTGAAGTGTGTAAGGTGGTTCAACGATCTAAGGGTAAAAGTCACTGATGAGAAAATATGCTTTCCATATCTGTCCATTGTTCGAGACTCCTTGTTCAGTGGATGGACAGATGAGGACATTTCAGAGAGTTCCTTCTTGGTGGCTGCTGCTGCCACCACCACAGCATCTACAGGGACACTTTTAGTTAAGAAAGTCTTTCTCTATTGGAGCTGTTATAAATTTGTTTGGTCTCCAAGGGACTGGGTCTATTGTGTCTGGTGACTCCCATGCCTTTTGACTAACCAGTTTCATTAGTTCATCAAAAGGTGGAGACACCCAGGAGGCTGAAGGTTGAGATCCGAAGGCCTTCAGGTGCACTGACTCCTCATCAGAAGGGTTGATGGGCTTCCAGACGCCTCTCTTTTTCAAGATTTCTAAGATATCTGCAAAGGAGATACCTTCAGAGGGCGACTGTGGGGAACCTTCTGACTCCTCGAGGTCAGTGTCTGAGGTGACTGACTCATCTGGTGAGTCCAGATGTATCCTCTTGCATGTTTTCTTCCGAAAGGCCTCTTCAGAAGGGTATTCTGGGGAGGTCTCAGGAGAGTGTGACTTGCCCAATGGGGTTCCCTGAGGCCCTGAATCTCCGTTGTCCTAAGAATGGAGTGGTGCCGAGACAGATGCCGGTGCCTTCGGGAGAAGACTGCCAGTACCCTTGTGTAGAGTTGTAGGCAAGGACATCAAACTCCTTAACAGCTCAAAAGCAAGTCCCCCAGGCTCCGAGGATATTCTTAGTTCCAAAGAAGTAGAAGGAATCCTCGGCTCCAACGAGACCGGCTCCGAGCCCGATGCAGGAGCTGAGCTCACCTGTGCCGACACCCTGAGAGGTAAGCTTGGAATTGTAGAAACTCTGTTCCGAGCATTCCCCCCCACGGAACCGACCTGAGAGCTTCAGCTCCTAGACACCCCGGAGGGCACCGATGGTGACGGAGCAGACAATGGTTCGGAAATCTCCTGGATGGGTCTCAGGACCGAAGATTCTACAGCAACGGTACCTGGTACTCTGGCACCAAAGATTCACCTTGGCTCAGAGGAGGAATCTGTGTGGATGAAAGAGTTTCAGTTGGTTCTGGAACTGGTTGGGTCAGAGCCAAAAATAATTTAGCCAGCGCCGGCGATTTCAGTAGTCTGCGCACCACCCTATCCACATCATCATCCGAAAGGCTTCTAGAAGACCTGGAGTAAAGGGTAGGTGAGCGAGATCTCTCCAATATGGGAGACCTTAAGGTAGGGGAGACCGGTAGTAAATCAGTGGACTGGCTCCAAAAGCTAGTCTCTCTCGGCTCTGAAGGCTGTGGAGTCGAAGGACTTGACTTGTCCAATTCCAAAATATCTCTCGGTTCCGAATGCTGTGGAGCCAAAGAGATTGATTTGTCTGAAGAAGTTTTAGATATTTTTCTGGTGGTTCTGAATGACCCGATGAGGAAGAAGAAGGAGAAGGTCTTTTGGAAGGGTTATCACTTTTTGAAGAAGGTAACTTAGGCTTGGAGGAGATAATCTGACTTTCTACAGCTTCAGAGAATGGAGTTTTCAGTAACTCTCTGACTATTAATTTATTTTTCCTCTCTTGCAAAACTCGAGAACTGAAAGAATGACAGAAGGTACATGGCTCCTGAAGGTGAATGGCCCCAAGAAATAAGCACAAATAATATGAACATCAGTTAAACATTTTCTGCGAACATTTGTGGCACATTTTAAAGCCAGACTGCTTTGGTTCCTTCTCTCTACTCTTCTTAGACATTATGAGAAGGAAAAAGGACTACAAAAAACACTATAAATTGAAACTAATTACAAAACACTATAAGAAGAAATAACACACGCAATATGTCAAGCCTAAACAGTACTCTATAACAAGATAAACTCGCAGCACATCTATTTAAATATAAATATATGTGTATATATATATATATATATATATATATATATATATATATATATGAATGAGAAAATTCAATTCTGCCCTCTAAGTTAAACGAGCGCTAGGTTCTCTAACTTAAACGGACCTAACAGTGCTACTAAAGAGAGAAAATCTAATTAGATTAGCTATGCCCTCTAATTCAAATGGGCACTTGGCCCCCTAACTTAAATGAGCCAAGAAAAATGCTAAAAGGGAGATACACACACACACACTAGAAAGGGAAGCACTAAAAACTTTATGACGGGATAGGGAGAAAAAAAGCCTGCGACTAAAACGAAGACCAACGAAGCAGTAATCACTAAAATGTGTAGAATAAACAACCCACACAACTCCAGAAGAATAGCTAGCTATATAAAACACTGCTATGAAACTAAAGAGCAAAAACAGCTAAGAAAACAGGCGATATATAAAATGTCCAAAAACTTAGCCACGGCCAAGCTGAAGAACCTCCGATCTTGTTAAGAGGCAAACCAGATCTGGGGAATCACACACTGCATGATGGGATAGGTGTTCAGCCATGAGCCAAGTAAAAGACTTTGAGCTATAGTATGTGGCCAAGTCAGATCCAACCCAACCAGTAAGAATGAAGGCAAGATAGGACAATATAACATCTTTAATTTTCTCCAAAGGAAAAAGCAGAGACTACTACTTTATAGTTGATGCTTTTTTTAGACACCTTTACTAAAACATCACATAAGATGTAGGCAACATATATTAACAGAAAAGAAAGCAAACCGTATTAGCATGTATGTTCATTTACATACATTGTTTTTTTATACAACTGTCAGCCAATCCACCATTACGTATATTGTTCCCTTCCTGCCTTCCCTTACAACCCACTCCTCCTCAACATTATTCTGCATTTACTGTTCCTAGAAATGTCATTTATTTCTTTGTAATTTGTTCCTCCCCTTTTCTAAAGATTCAACTTCCAGTTCTTTTATCCATTTTACAATACTAAATACTTCAAACATAGATGCTTTATATTGTGAATTCCATTTCTATTAATTGCTTTTTTGGTAGCCAATGGAATTATACTTAATAAGGCCTTACCAAGTTTAGGCAGTTCAGATCCTGTGTCAACTTAACAGAATACTTTCCTTGGTTATAGCCATTCACTACCCCAATATTTCTGAGACAGTATTCTGTAGGGATTTTTTTAAATCTTCCAACTCATTACACTCCCAAATAATATTTTCCCTGTTACCTCTTTTCTCCCTCATACAGCCAACATCTGCTACCTACCTGAGGAAAATTCTTTGGAGTCTACTTAGGGTATAAAAATACCTATGCAAACATTTCCAAGCAAAAATCCTAAATCTTTTGAGTTTTGCTGCATACTCGGGTTGGGAGCCATATACATTCCTCCCCACTGTTCCCTTGTAAATTGCTTTTCCAGTCCCTTTTTCCCAACTGTTTGTAACCTCCTCTGAATGATTTTAATAGTCATCATGCAGTACTTTATATGCCATACTAAGTATCTCTTTTTAACTGTAGTTTATATTCTGCATTTGAATAAAAACTCTACCAAAGCAGGTCTTTCAGTTAGGATTCTCCATCCCTTTCCCTTTGTCTGTATGCTGATATCAGTCCCTGGTAGGGAAGGCAGTCTCTAATCTGCAGTCCAAACCTTTACTTAGTCTCATCCCACCTCATTACCTTTCCCTCTCTAATTTGCTCTCAATACCTTAGTTCCTTTGCCAGTTTTCTCCAGTAAATTCCAGTCCCTTAAATGAAAACTCACAAAACTTTAATTTTCTGCAAAGGAACACGCTGGAACTACTCCTGCAGGGTTGATATTTTTTAAACACCTTTACTGAAGTATCACATAGGATACAGGCAACATACATTAATAGAAAAGAAAGAAAGCATATTAGCATTTGTTTTCATTTACATGCATTTGCGAAGGCTGCCAGCCCAGCTAGCTGGAACTTTGTAAATAATTCTATGTCATTTGTGAATAGTAATATGATTTGTATGCTTGTCTTACAAATGTAAGAAAACTATATATGTGTATATTAACCTACTGGTGCAGAAGTGGGTGTTAAACTGTATGTTATGTACTGAGCTTCAAGAATGTAACCACAGTGTACCCTACTGGAAAAAAACGTATATACCTGTGCAAATACATGTTTTAATAGTAGTAGCTTGAACACAGAGTTAACTTGCAAACCCTCAAGAACATAAGTTGAAATTGTTTATGACTGTGGTATCTCTCAGTTTCAGCTAAGAGACAGGATGACTAGAGCTAGGAGATTTTTCTATCATCTGAAAACAGAAATAATTACAGGTTTCAAAGGTAAAAGTGTTCAACTGTTTTACGACTTCCAGTTCCATGCAAACTTCTGAAAAGAAGTATTTTTGACACAGAGATGACAAAGAATGATGTAATCTGAGATAACCCAACAGAAATCCCTTTATTTTGAGGATTTGCATAAAAAGTGGCAAATGAATAGTTTGTTTAAGGCCACACTGAAACCACTTTAGGCATAAAAAGGAAGGATATACGCTAAAGATACCCCATTCCTTATGAAAAATCAAGAAAAAGGCTCCCACTGCCATAAGGGTAATTATTCAGAAATCAGAAATGAGCAAGCCAAAGCAAAAGCAGTTTTCCATGACAAATACTTTTCTCTCGGCTGCAGGCTCGATCATGGATGGCTTGTCTTGTCTGGCCTTCAAGAAGACCTTTTGGCAGAAGAGGAAGAGGTGAGGCATATACATGAAGATTGTTTGTCAGATGACAGATCCTTGAAGCCATCAAATGCAAATTGTGTACTAAACATCTCCTTCAAGTTGATATGCAAATGTTGAAGTCTGCAGGCCCCACGGTCTTGCACCCATTTTCCATGCTCAAGGCATCCAGAATTCTAGACTTAACATGCTCAGATAATTCTGATCCTTAAGCCAGGCATGCCTCTGAAGAACTGAACCAGTGGCAGCCACTCTAGGAAGAAGCCACAAAAGAACAAAACCACACTGCAAAATGTTTCCCCCACCTTCAGAGAAACATGCACCAAATCTTATTGTTCTTACTTACACCTCCCTGCCCCAAAACATCCATCCACTTTTTTAGCTGAGAAAGAGAAAGGGTATATTTCAAACATAAGCCAACAAATTAAAGCCCCTCATTAAAAAGCCCTCATTAAGTAACATTTAGACCCCATCTGTCCAAGCTCCCCAGCTCTTATCTAGAGGAAGTTTCTGGGTCCGCCCTAGGACTCTTTATAGATGATTTTATGGCTGGGTACCCCCCTATACTATAATCAGTTTGCAGGAGGCAGGAGGCATAGAATCCTTGATTAAATAGGCCTCCCGAAAAAAATCCAACATCAACACACAAAACAGGAGGAAGGGAATAGCCAGGGGTAAAACTCAAAGCCAATCTTCTGCCATTTTTAGCATATTGCTTCTTAGGTACAGACCCTGAAGAACCAGAACTAACTCCAGAAGAAGGCAAACAGACCTGCCCTTAGAGAAGAAGCCCAAGAAAGTAGTAGAAGGGGCCACCCCCCCCTTAGGCAAAGGGAGAATAGTAAACCTTGAGGCCCTTCTTCCTTCAGCCCTCCTGTGAGGCCCATTTTATAGCAACTTAAGAATAATCTCAGAGCGAGTCTGTGTATTTTGTATTTGTCTTTGGACCTAGAAACATTCACCCAGCACTTCTACCTGCATGTTGCTCTGTAAGGAAGACTTACATCATAGTATCTCTCTTAGAGTTAGCTAGGAATTTAGCAAGATTAGTTTAGATGTTTTCTGTATTTATGTGAGATTGTCCTGCTTGTAGTTAGGCAGCATTGGATGGTGGTTTGTAGGATGACGTTGGTGATCAAGAAGAGGAGGAGGAGTGTGAGGGCAGCACCAAGGATCAAATGGTGGAAATTGAAAAAGGGTAATTGTGAGGTGGAGTTCAGGGATGGGTTAAGACAGGCAATGGGTGGCAGTGAAGAGTTACCAAATAGCTGGGTAACTACAGCAGAGCTAGTAAGGGAGACGGCTAGAAAAGTGCTTGGTATGACATCTGGACAGAGGAAGGATGACAAGGAGACATGGTGGTGGAATGAAGAAGTATAGGAGAGTATACAGAGAAAGAGGTTGGCAAAGAAGAAGTGGGATTGTCAGAGAGATGTTAAAAGTAGACAGGAGTATAAGGAGATGAGGTGCATGGCAAAGAGAGAGGTGGCAAAGGCTAAGGATAAGGCATATGAAGAGGTGTATGAAAAATTGGACACTAAGGAGGGATAAAAAGACCTGTACCGATTGGCTAGACAGAGGGACCGAGCTAGGAAAGATGTGCAGCAGGTAAAGGTGATAAAAGATAATGACGGAAACATACTCACAAGCGAGGAATGTGTGTTGAGGAGATGGAAAGAGTACTTTGAGGGGTTGATGAATGAAGAGAATGAGAGGGAGAGAAGGTTGGATGACGTGGGGATAGTGACTCATGAAGTACAATGGATTAGCAAGGAGGAAGTAAGGATAGCTATGAAGAGGATGAAGAATGGAAAGGCTGCTGGTCCAGATGACATACCTATGGAAGCATTGAGGTGTTTAGGTGAAATGGTAGTGGAGTTTTTAACCAGATTGCTTAATGAAATCTTAGAAAGTGAGAGGATGCCTGAGGAATGGAGAAGTGTTTTGGTACCAATTTTTAAGAATAAGGGTGATGTGCAGAGCTGTAGTAACTACAGAGGGATTAAACTGATCGGTCACAGCATTAAGTTATTGGAAAGAGTAGTGGAAGCTAGGTTAAGAAGGGACGTGATGATTAGTGATCAGCAGTATGATTTCATGCTGGGAAAGAGCACTACAGATGCAATGTTTGCTCTGAGAGTGTTGATGGAGAAGTACAGAGTAGGTCAGAAGGAGTTGCATTGTGTTTTTTGTAGACTTAGAGAAAGCATATGACAGGGTGCCTAGAGAGGAGTTGTGGTATTGTATGAGGAAGTCGGGAGTGTCAGAGAAGTATGCAAGAGTGGTACAGGATATGTACGAGGGTAGTGTGACAGCGGTGAGGTCTGCGGTTGAGTGACGGATGCTTTTAAGGTGGAGATGGGATTACATCAAGGATCAGCTCTGAGCCCTTTCTTATTTGCAATGGTGATGGACAGGTTGACAGACGAGATCAGGCAGGAGTCCCCATGGACTATGATGTTTGCAGATGACATTGTGATCTGTAGTGAGAGTAGGGAACAGGTGGAGACAACCCTACAGAGATGGAGATATGCTCTAGAGAGAAGAGGAATGAAGGTCAGCAGGACTAAGACAGAATATATGTGTGTGAATGAGAGGGAGAATAGAGGAGTGGTGAGGATGCAAGGAGTAGAAGTGGTGAAGGTGGATGAGTTTAAATACTTGGGATCAATAGTTCAGAGTAATGGTGAGTGTGGAAGAGAGGTGAAGAAGAGAGTACAGGCAGGATGGAGTAGGTGGAGAAGAGTGTCAGGAGTGATTTGTGACAGACGAGTACCAGTAAGAGTGAAAGGGAAGGTCTACAAGAGGGTAGTGAGACCAGCTATGTTATATAGGTTGAAGACAGTGGCATTGACAAAAAGGCAGGAGTTTGAGCTGGATGTGGCAGAGTTAAAGATGTTAAGATTTGCACTGGGTGTGACGAGGGTGGACAGGATTAGGAATAAGTATATTAGAGGGTGAGCCCAGGTTGGAAGGTTTGGAGACAAAGCCAGAGAGGCAAGATTACATAGGTTTGGACATGTGCTGAGGAGGGATGCTGAGTATATTGGGAAAAAGATGCTAAGGATGAAGCTACCAGGTAACAGGAAAAGAGGAAGGCCTAAGGCCATCCTTAGCATCTTTTTAGTGTACTACAATAATCCAAGCTAGTGATGGAATCACTGCATATATATATTCTTGTAGCAAAAGATGCTTGATTCATGGAATGTTTCACAGATGACAGCAATAAGAGGTAACATTTGCCAGCACTGTGCCCTTGACTACCACATTATCGACAAGGATTACTGTAATGGGGAAGGGCTAAAACCAACAAAGGGCTTCAAGACTGCATGGATGGCCAATGCTTCTGTCTTGACATAACTAAATTTCAAACAACTATTCTTCATCCAGATTAGGATCACAATCAGGCTGCTTCCAAGTGAGGCAAAGGCCACTAAATGCTCCTGACAGAAAATGAGTTAAAACTTTATCTCCTGCATAGAAGCAATGTCTCATCTTCCACTTTTAACTGTATCCCTACAGTCAGTATATACACAATAAACAATAAGTGCCAAGTATACAGACTTACAGAACCTTACAGGCCAAAAGAATACTCAAAAGTATTTATTCACAAGGTTACCCTCTGCATATGCCCCAACAGGAAGGAAGCAAACTAAGTAAGTAAACTGAATGAACGTCCAAAGTACTGTGGATATAAAAAGTGTACACACCTCTGTTAAAATGCCAGGTTTTTGTGATATAAAAAAAATGAGACCACAATAAATCATTTCAAAACTTTTCCCACCTTTAATGTGACCTACAACCTGTACAATTCAATTGAAAAACAAATCTGTTAGGTGAAAAAATATAAAAAATAAAAAACGTACAATAAGCTGGTTGCTAAGTGTGCACATCCTTAAACTAATACTTTGCTGAAGCACCTTTTGAATTAATTACAGCATTCAGTCTTCTTGGGTACACACCTGCCATCAATTAAAGAGACTCTGATTAACCCCAAATAAAGTTCAGCTGTCCTAGTAGGATTTTCCTGACATTTACTCAGTTACCTGCTACAGCAAAAGCCATGGTTCGCAGAGAGCTTGCAAAGTATCAAAGAGATCTCATAGTTGAAAGGTATCAGTCAGGAGAAGGGTACAAATACATTTCCACAGCATTGGATATACCATGGAACACAGTGAAGATGGTCACTAAAAAGTGGAGAAAATATGGGACAACAGTGACGTTGCAAAGAACTGGACATCCCTCCAAAATTGATGAAAAGACTAGATGAAAACTGGTCAGAGAGGCTGCCAAGAAACGTACAGTAACACTGAAGCAGCTGCAGGAATTTCTGGCAAGTACTAGTTGTGTACTACATGTGACAACAATCTCCCTTATTCTCCATATGTCTGGACTATGGGGTAGGGTTGCAAGATGGAAGCCTTTTCTTACACAGAAAAACGTCCAGGCCCGGCAAAATTTGCTAAATGATACATCAAGTCTCCTAAAAGCATGTGGGAAAATGTGTTATGGTTTGATGAGACCAAGGCTGAACTTTTTGGCCACAATTTCAAAAGGTAAGTTTGGTGCAAAAACGATACTTTGCACCACCAAAAGAACACTTAAAAAAGAAGCATTATTCTCCTGCACTATAGCCAAACTGTGGAACTCCCTCCCATCCTCAATTACCTCTGTAACTTCTTGCACCCACTTTAAATCCTTACTAAAATCACACTTCAAAACTTGCCAGATATGCCCTTGCAACCCCCCCCCAATACCATCCACTCACCCCACCCACTACCTCTCTCAGCCCCCTATCAACAACCAACTCTTAGCAAGATTGGCTACTCATGTTCCCAGCTGCCTACCACATAATACTAACTTCTTGTAGCAACAACTGCTAATGGCTGCTATGTACCTCAAAAACAGATTGTATCAATTGTTCACTGATGAATCTCAACTACATTTGTTAACATGTTTAGTATATGTCACCATATTTTAAAATTGTACTATGTTCTACAGCAGTTTTACATCTGTTTTCTTCTTGTCTTACGTCCTTAACTGGATTAATGTCTATATTTAAATGCTATGTTTTTTAACTGTATAATGCAAATAATACTTAATGTGGAGCTTTTCTCCCCAGGCCTTCCCTGAAAACGGACCTGTGTCCAGTCGGACTCTCTCGGTCAACAAATGTAAATAAATAATAAATAAAATAAATAAACACCATCCCCACAGTGAAGCATGGTGGTGGCAGTATCATGCTTTGGGGTTGCTTTCTTCGGCTGGTACTGGGGCTTTAGTCAAGGTGCAGGGAATTATGAACAGTTCCAAATACCAGTCACTTTTGGCTCAAAACCTTCAGGCGTCTGCTAGAAAGCTGAAGATGAAGAGGAATTTCACCTTTCAACATGCCAATGACCCCAAGCATACATCCAAATCAACAAAAGAATGGTTTCACCAGAAGAAAATTTAATTTTTGTAATGGCCCAGCTAGAGCCCAGGCCTAAATCCAATAGAAAATCTGTGGGGTGACATGAAAAGGGCTGGGCACAAGAGCTATACTCACAATCTGACAGATTTGAAGTGCTTTTGCAAGGGAGAGTGGGCAAATATTGTCAAGTCAAGATGTACCATGCTGATAGATTCCTACCCAAGACTGAATGCTGTAATTAAATCAAAAGGTTCTTCAACAAAGTATTAGTTTAAGCGTGTACACACTTATGCAACTAGCTTATCATACGTTTTGTATTTTTTATATTTTTTCCCCTAACAGATTTGTTTGTTTTTCAATTGAACAAAGTAGCAAAAAATTAACAAAATCCCAGTGACAAGGCTGAAGTAAAGTCCTTTACTTCAGCCTTGTCACTGGGATTTTGTTCATTTTTTGCTACTTTGTTCTACTGTTTGTAAAGGCTTCCCAGTCAAGCTCGTTGGAGGCTTGTTTTTACTTTTTTGTTTTTCAATTGAATTGAACAGGTTATAGGTCACATTAAAGGTGGGAAAAGTTTTGAAATGATTTATTGTGGTCTCATTTTTTATAACACAAAAACCTGCCATTTTAACAGGGTTGCGTACACTTTTTATATCCACTGTATGAACACCAAGTGCAACAAGAGGTTACAGCAGTCTGCAATGTACTGTACTGCTGAGAGATCAAGGAAGACCAAGAGAAGTCAGAAATGGTGACTGTTCACTAACAAAAGATAATTGGTGAGAACAGTCTTATGTTGTGGAACGTGCTGGAAACAGACCGTAAATGATCTAACAAACCATGAGCAAGCAAATACAATTCAAGTTCTGTGAGGCACATGTAAGAGGACATGCTGTGGAGCAGATGATTTAAATTACCACAGGTGCTCCAGAACTGGGAATCTTCATTTAAATACTGATTTTACTGAAAGTTCTGGTATCATTTTATAAAGTATCTTTTTTGTTATTTTTTTTGCAAGGGGCAAGCTCTATTGTACTCTGCATGGTTGGAGACTCTGAACCCACACACCTAAAATTACATATATATCAACTCCCCAGTTACAGCACAGTGGGGAAAATGGCAAAAACTCTTGAAAAAGTTCACTGCTGGCTCGAACATGTGCTGAAATCCACATAAACATTCCATTTTTGCACTATGATGCCATGAACCACCACCCGCCAATAAACTGTAACTATACCTATTATAAATGAAGGAAGTCTGCCTGTTCAGAACATTGATCAAAGTGCTATAAACTTTGACCAGGGTAACAGAGTGGTACACCAGTTAGCACTGCTGTCTCTCAGTTCTTCTTTTAGTTCACTACTCAGGAGTGCCATCTGTGCAAAGTCTGCACATTCTCCTTGAATCCATGTGGGACCAGTATTAGGCTCCATCGCTCATCTTCCCCACTCTCCAACACACACACACACACACACACGCACACACACACACACACACACACACTGCATAAAATAAGGCAGGATATGGAGAAAGAATGAATAAATTCCAATCCTTCTAGTTTTGCAAAATTGTTAAGTAACCTTTTGTAATGTCAAATGACTACGACATAACATTCCATGTTTGCCAGTAATATCACACTGCATTAGGGAAACTAACTTAATTGTTACCTTGCCTTCTGTAGCTCTAAGCACTAGCACTACAGGGCACAGTTTTATATGCTAGAGCCCTTCACTGCATTTGTTGGTTGCTATGACCATCACAGAATACTGCAGAATAAAACTGAATATTACCTTACTATCTCAGTGCTTTATCTGATCATCTGGACCACTAAAGGGCAGCAACGAATACCATCTGAGCACTGTATTTCTTAGTGAACATCTGTATTACAACAGAGTATTGCATCATATTCACTCTTTGTCTATTAAGGTCAACATAAGAGCATTATGTGATGACATCTGACCTATCAATTCTGCCAAAAATCATTATAAACGTTCTTCTGAATAGTGCTTTCTTTGGATGTTAATATTTACTTTATTTGGTAAGCAGTTGATCATACTGGTGCTTCTGAGCCATCATCTAGCAAAAACTGTAAATAAATGCAGAGAAGAATAAAGTAGAAAAAATATACAACACAGAGAGATGTCTCTGCTCAACCTCATTCACATCTGATCCCAAAACTTTGTAACAGTAAAAATAGGCAAATACGACTTCTGATAATAGAGACGGCATGAAAATACTAAGTAACCTTGCTCCCAGAAGTGCCGAGATAAAAAAGTATCATGCTTATCCAAAAGAACAACTGAAACTCTCAGACATATGGAATTACTGCTTCTTTATTGCCATCACCATTTAAATGAATCAGGGCAAGAATAAATGGGCGGCACATCCAGAAAATCCCATACAGAGAAAAGTGACTGGGAGCTGGCAGAAGGTCACATTACGTCAAAATGTCACCGACAGACTGAATTACTAGAAGCAGAAAGTAACCAACTGCAGATGGCAGCCTCCTTCGAACCACCATTTTAGCTAAAACTGGACAAGTTATCCTCAACAGACACTAAGTTAGACAGCTCCATGACTAAAACAGAAAAGAGGTTTGAAGAAATGGGACAGGCTGTTTAGCATCATTCAGATGCGCTGCTTGAATGCATAGGGACACTAAGCAAGTACACAATGATATAACAGACAACCACATCAGCTTGTGATGAAATTAACAGATATAGAAAACTAAATCCGCAAGAAAATATAAGACATTCTGCAGCCCAGAAAAAAGAGAAGTAAGAAATACTCAAGCATTAATGCAAACTGATCACTGAATGAATTGTTAAAGCAGTACAGGAAATAGAAATTGAAAGAGCTCAATGGCGCTCCTGTCCATGACCTTAGGGAAGATCTAACAAATCCCAGCAAATGATAGTGTGATTTTTCCACATACAATCTAAAATAAAAAACATTTTGGAAAAACTCTGGATAGCCTGGGGGGAAAAAAACTTTACAGTGTAGATGTGAGCATTATGTGGACCAAGAATACAGCGCTGAGACACAAAGGAAGAGGAATACATTTATACCACTGACTCAGCTATGTAGAACCATTAAGCTGGAGTTTAAGCTACTGCTGTGTCCAGAATTCATGAAATTATTCTACCTTACAGGTGCAAAATCTTTTGTTCATCCCATAGAAGCAATGAAAGCTCTAAATTAAGAAACACTTGTGGAGGGTGAGGAGGAGACTCAAGAATTAGTCCAAGGGAATGAAGCAGCACAAGAAGCTATGAATAAGCAAGCAAAGAAGAAATAATTTTATCCCATCTAGACAAAGAGGCTTGAAGAGTTAAAGAAGCTGGACAAGGTGAGGTAAGAAGTGAAATTTGATAACAGACTAACAGCTGACTGTGGTAGCAAATTAGCAAACCTGACACTAATGAGGAGGTGCAGATTACGTATGACTGATAATGGCATGGAGTATAAAGACCTGAATGGGAGCAGGGTCACTCAACTCATATCTGTAACGTATATTCTAGAGGAATACATCACTGTGGGTGACATCCCGGGATAGCAATAACCACCCTAATCACTGCAGAAATGCAGGGCAAATTACCTTACAAGCAGTCTTAAGAAAAACTGTACATACTTCATATAGTTATTGTTCGAAAGAGAAATGTGTATAAAAAAAAAAAAAAAAAAAAGTTTACATTTATCTTGTTTATTATGAATGTTTGGTGTGGAAAGTTTTCTTATTTTTATACTCTTCCAAGACAAAACTTCAGACTGCAATTAAACAGCTGCACTATTTCACTCCCAAATGGTAATGATAGGAGGGGCAGAAAGGGAAAAGGGAGAACTAACCAAATTAACAAATACAAGAAGGTCAAACCTCTAGGCAAGGAAGCATAGACAAATCCTGCAAATATAGATATGAGACTGGTTTTGTGGAACGTGAATAGGTTTGGAAACTCAGTAAAAAGACCAAAGTTGTTAGGTTGGCTAAGGAAAACATCCCCACATGTCTTACCATTACAAGTTAAAGAAATTTGGATACAATAGTTTACTCTTCACATCCAGGGGATAAAAAACGTACAATAATCTTGGTCAACAAAAACTTTCAGTTTCAAGCACTGGACACCCTAAAAGATGAACAGGGAAGATTTGTAGCAATAATAGGATTCATTAGTTACTGTAGTCAGCATCTATAAACCACCAGAAACTTCTTTGCAGGAGTTAAGAGAAACCTGTTATACTGCTATGGGAAGGGGATTTTAACCTAATGACAAGTTATTAGTATGCCCAGGGTGAACCCAGACCACTAAGATTAAACAGCACAAGAAAGTACTTTGCTTCATTTACCAAAATGATAGGTACAGAGGATGTCTGGAAGGAGACAACAGTCGACGATAGATATTCTCAGACAGATGTTATATTTCAAAAGAGGACACGTACAGAATAATGGAAAAGGGAGCGCCCCCGTAGTTATTTTAGATCACTCCAGTTTGATATTAGAATTAAAACTAGACAACAAGATAAAGCAAAATCATTGGCATTTCACACACATATATATATATATATATATATATATATATATATATATATGGGAAATCCAAACAAATCACAGAGTTTTGGCAAGGAATGGTGGCAGAGATTAAACATGACAATTCCCAACAACAGTTTGCAGATGGCTTGGGGTGATACTAAAAAGAGATAGAATGGAAACCTCATAATTATTTTAGATCACTCCAGTTTGATATTAGAATTAAAACTAAACAAGATAAAGCAAAATCACTGGCATTTCACAGATATATATATATGGGAAATCCAAACAAATCACAGAGTTTTGGCAAGGAATGGTGACAGAGATTAAACATGAGAATTCCCAACAACAGTTTGCAGAAGGCTTGGGGTGATACTAAAAGGAGACAGAATGGAAACCTTCTACAGTATGAGAAACAAAAGCAAGTGTTAGATAATTTACAATTTAAAATACGAGTGGAGAGGTAAAAAGACATACAAATGAGGGAAGAAAGAAGCCATACAGATATAAGAGATTACAGAAGAGCAAAGAGTGGTAGTTGAGTTACTAGACAGAGAGTTTAGAAGTAAAGATTTTGAGAAACATTTTCTAGGAAATACTTCAAGGGGACACAGAGATTTAGCCAGGTGACTAAGACAAAGTAAAGTCAAAAGATTAGTCTTCAAAATTAGAAAGAAGTATAGTAATGCTGTTACAAATGACCACTATAAGATAATTAATTTCCAAAAACATTTTCAAGACCTATATTCTTAACACCCTTGAAGACAAAGTCAGAAAAGATCATACAGAACAATACTTATTCAGGATAACCTGCCCTGAGTTACATATGGAGGCACTCAAGCAACTGATGAGACCTATAACAGCAGAGGAACTATTGGCTGCTCTTAGCAAATTATCCACTGATAAAACTCCAGGTCTAGATAGGATTCCTTGGAAGTCTATCAAAAGGGGGAGGAGAACATTTAAAAACACAACTTTTGAAGCTGATGAATGAGGTTATATAATACAGATCCCACTCCCCTTCCTAGAAGGATGCAGTCATTTTAACTATACTAAAACCACAGAGTCAAACCTGTGTTAGTACAGGACAATTTCAATCCTTAATCATGATTATAAAATATTTATGCCTATCCTGGCGACTAGAATAGCTGAAATTATTCCCCAAATGGTTGTGGTTTTGTGAAAGGAAGACAAACATTTAAAAACATAATTAAAATGTTCCTGCTATTACTGCAAGCAGAGTGGTTAGGACACCAACTTGTGATAATAAGTATAGATGCAGAAAAGGCATTCAATAGTTTAAATTGGACCTATCCATTTAAAGTGCTGCAACGGCTCTATTTTCCGGGCAACTTAGTAACTTTACTGAGAAATATATATCAAGGAGCCAATACCAGACTGCCTCCTTCTTTTAACATATCCAAGAGCACTAGATAGGGGTGCCCTTTATCCCCAGTGTTATTTGCATTACACTGGAGTCATTGGTGGTCAGATTAAGGGAATTAAACCTAGAAGGGGTTAGACTTTATATGCAGATTATTTACTTATTTACATGACAGACCCGGAAAAGTACAGTTGTGTACCTACCATAAATGTAGATGTTTGAGTGTATTCACTGTTGCAGTCATTACTCTTGGGTTATCCTGCTGGCAGGCTACCCACAGTCAGCCAGAATTCCAAAGTCTAGGTCCGGCGTCGGTTGCTGTCGCCTCTTCCCTGACGTCAGTGCGCCAGGGGTATAAAATATGCAGCCGACGCCATTTTCTTCAGTTTTTCTTGCCCCAGAGATCAGGTGTCCCAAATAGGTAGGTTGAAAAATATAGCAATAAGAAATGCATGCACAAAAATAACATTTCCTTCATCTAGAAGCAAATACACCAAATAGGTTGCATAGGATAGAGAAGTGCAGATAAGTCCCAGCAAAGAGAAGGGGGATGGTGGGTGGGTAATCTGGACTGCAACAGTGAATACACTCGAACATCTACATTTATGATAGATACACAACTGTACTATGTTCATCGTGTTTCACTGTTGCAGTCATTAGAGTAGAGAGGCAAGTGGTAGTGCTTTGTAAAGGTGTGCACTGAACTCCAAGTTGCAGCCTCTAAGATTTCTTTGGTTGGTACTCCTCTGAGAAAGGCTGCTGAAGTGGCTACTGCTCTGGTGGAATGAGGCCTAATGCACTTAGGCACTGATCTGCCATGTTGAGAATAGCAGAAACGGATGCAATGGCCTATCCATTTAGAAATAGTCTGTTTTGAGATAGCTTTTCCTTGTGATCCTGCAGCATATGACACTAAAAGTTGCTCAGTCTTTCTGAAAACTTTAGTTCTGTCCAAGAAGAAGCATAACTGCCTGTGTATGTCCAAAGAATGCAGAATTTTCTCACCCTTGTTCTGTGGATTTGGGTAAAAGGTAGGCAAGTGAATGGTTTGATTGAGGGCCACACTGGACACCACCTTAGGCATAAATGTAGGGTTTGTCCTCAGAGAAACCCTGTCTGGATGAAAAATGATGAAAGGTTCCACAGCCATGAGTGCTTGTAACTGAGACTCGCCTTGCAGTGGTTATGGTTAGGAGCAGAGTTGTTTTCCAGGATAAGAATTTAATATACGCTGTTGATGCTGGCTCGAAAGGAGGCAGTGTGAGTTTTTCCAAAACATAATTGAGGTCCCAGGCCAGAACTGGTGCTCTCCTTGGAGGCCTAATGTTTTGGCCCCTCTGAGGTACTGCCTTATTAAAGAATGAGAAAAGATAGGTGGTTCCATATTGTAATGTGCAGAAATGGCAGAGGCATGAATCTTAATTGATGAGAAAGAAAGGCCTTTGTTCAGCATCTCAGTTAGGTATTGTAAAATCTGAGGAATATTTGGTACAGACATGTCACTGCCTTGTTACTGGTTCCAAGCACAGAATCTCTTCCATTTTTCTGCATAAGATTTTCTGGTACTGGGCCTCCTGGCCTCCAAGATAACATCCATAACAGCTTTTGAAAGAGGAGTTTTCTGAATGGCTACATTTTCCACCATGCTGCCAGATTTCAGGTCCTGAGTTGGCTGTGCAGGATCTGATTGTTTTGTTGGGTCAGCAAGTGAGAAGTTTGAGGCAATATCCATGCTGGACTTTGAGACAAGCTCTTTAGGATTGGGTACCAGTGCTGGCGTGGCCAGTCTGGTGCAATCAGAATAATTTTTGGCTTCTCTTGTCTGACCTTTAGGAGTACTCTGGGAAGGAGAGGCAGTGGAGGAAAAGCATATACTGTTAGATTTTTCCAACTGAATGATAGGGCGTCCACTTTCCATGCTTGCTTGTGGTAAATCCTTGTGCAAAATCTCTGCAGTTGACAGTTGTGAGGGGAGGCAAATAGATATATGTCTGGGCATCCCCATTTCCTTATTATCATCCTGAAGACTTGTGGATCCAGTTTCCATTCATGGGGATCCATGAGGTTTCTGCTTAGTTCGTCTGCCAGAGTATTTGTTTTTCCTGGCAGGAATTGAGCTTGCAGGTGAACTTGAAAAGCCAATGCTGTGTCCCATAAGGTCATTGCTAGTCTGCAGAGGGGGTAGGAATGAGTACCATGTACCACATGACCGTAGTGTTGTCTGTCTTTATCAGTAATTGTCCTGGATGAAGCAAATCCTTGAAAGCTGTCAGGGCATTTTGAACAGCTAGCATATCTTTTTGACTGATGTGAAGATGCATCTGGTTTGCAGGCCATGTGCCCTGAATACATGTTCCTGCCATATGGGCCCCCCAGGCATAATCTGATGCATCCGTTGTCAGTGTCTGTCTGGCTGTGGGTAAACTGAATGGCAGATCCTTGTTGTGGTGACAGGCTTCTGCTCACCATCGAAGCGCCTGTTGTAGGCAGGGAATGAGTGCAATTACTGTCGCCAGGCTGTGGCAATACTGAGTCCAAACACTTTTCAGATACCATTGTAGTTTCCTCATATGCAGTCTGGCATATGGAATTAGTAGAATGCAGGATGCCATGAAACCCAAGGCCTGCAGGATTTTCCTTGCAGATAAGTGGGTTTTTGTTGCCAATTTCTTGAAGTAAGTTGTCAGTTGGTTTTGCTTGTCTGGCGTGAGATAAGCCATCTGGGCAGTTGTATTTAAGCTTGCACCCAGGAATACTATCTCTTGAGAGGGCACTAGTTTTGATTTCTTTTCGTTGACTGTGTACCCTAGGGCAATTAGTAATCTTTTTACAAACGCCAGATGCTGTAGAAGAGTGTCTTTGTTCTCTGCTTGAATTAGGCAGTCGTCCAAGTAGTGATATATCTGAATTCCTTTTTGTCTGCAAAACACAATTACTGGTGCCAGGCATTTTGTAAAGACCCTGGGCGCAATAGATAAGCCAAAGGGCAGTGCAGAGAATTGGTAATGCATTGTGCCAGCTATGAATCTGAGGTATCTTCTGCAAGATTGTCTGACTGGGACATGCAGGTATGCCTCTTTTAGGTCCAAAGTTACGAGCCAAGAACTCTTGCCCAGCATGGGCAGTAGCTAGTGAAGAGTCAACATCTTGAATTCTGGAACTTCCAGAAACGTATTTAGTATAGACAGGTCCAGAATTGGTCTCCAGGTTTTGTCCTTTCTGGGTACTAGGAAAAGTCTGGAGTAAAATCCTTGCCCCTGCTCTTGTTGTGGTACTTGCTGAATGGCCCTCATGTCCATGAGGGCTGTAATTTGTTTTTGTGCCTCTGCCCATTGATTGTGTGGCAGGTCTGGCATGCCCTTTGACCTTGGTAGAGTGTGGAAATGGAACCTGTAGCCTTGGGACACTATGTTCAGAACCCATTTGTCTTGGGTAACCATTTGCCAATTTGATGAAAAAAGTGCTAGTTTTCCCCCTAAGGGGGCTGTTAAAAGAAAACTGCTTGGAACTGGTAGAGGAAAGTCATTGGGACTGTTTCCTGTAAGGCTGTGATTTGTCTTCTCTGCTTTTGGAGGTAGGAGCACCCCATTGTTTAGGTCTGTATGAGCCTTGGGGCTGAGATCTGCCTCTGGGATGCCTGTATCTGCCTCTTTGTAGTCTGTCTGACACTGGAAAGGACCAATTTTTAGAAGGCCAATTCCTGCTAAACCTGGGTGGCTGTACCTGTAAGAAATCCTTGTCTGTCTGCATGGATTTTGCTTTATCCTCCATTTTTTTCAACACCTCTTCTGCTTTAGTACCAAACAAAGTATCATGCTGTAATGGTGCATCTAATAATTTTGCTTTAACATGATCAGGCAGATTTTATTCCTTTAACCAAGCATGCCTTCTAATAATAGAACCTGTAACAGCGGCCCTGCAAGAGGCCTCCAGTGAATCACAACCACATTGCAAAGTATGTTTTCCCACTTGTTCAGTTGCATGCAATAAATCCTGCAATTCCTTGTTCTCTGAACATTCAGTATTTGTCAACATTTTTTGTTTAAATAGTGACATTAAATATTGCTGATATTTAAGCATATGAAATTGACAATTTAAAGCCCTTACAGCCAGGGTGGCAGAAATGTAAACTTTTTTCCCCCATCTGTCTAGAGCCCTAGAATCCCTATCAGAGGGGACAGGGTTTTTTGCAGTGGAAGCTTTAACCCCCTTGGGACCCTGAGAAATAGTTTCTGGGTCTGCTGCGGGGTTTTTATATAGGAATTTATGAGAATCCGTGACCCTGTAGTATCTGTCTGGCTTAGCAGGTGCAGGGGGTAAAGAGTCAGGGGACAGTCCGGACTCTGAAAATACATCATCTACAATGTCTAGAACAGGTGGAATAGCCAGGGGTCTGTGCTGAGGAAGAAGCAGGAAGTCTCTGAGCCTTTTCTTAGACTCAGAATAATCTTGGCTCTCCCAGTTGACATGCTCTCTCATAGTATGCAGTGTTTCCCTGAAAGAATAGTCCTCAGGAGGAGAGGCTGAAGGAATGGATTCTTCAGCATCAGAATCCTCATAGGGAAGCATGGAGTAATCCTGTTCAGAAGAGGAATCAGAGGAAATAGACCCCTGATCAGAAGAATCATACTCTGTCTCTTGCCTAGGCCTCTTATCAGGAGGGGGATGGGAGCCTCTGATCAAAGTAATTAGGTCTTCGGCCATTTTGAGCATCTGTTTTTTAGGCATGGAAGTCTGAATAGGAGAATGCTGTACTTGTTTCTTTGTCTTTAGTGCTTTAGTCTTTGAAGCTGAAGATGGCTTAACATATAGTTGTGTAGGTCTGAAGACACCCTCAGAAGCCGATGCCTGCTCAGCGGCTCCAGACCCATCTGAGGGATTGATTTCAGAGTGTCCAATACCTTGAGTTTCCAGAGGCTCAGTCGGCTCCACGTGGGAGTCGGTAGCGGCATGTGGCTCTGAGGTAGCGAGCGCCAGGGGCTGCGAAAGCGCCTCACTGAGAACCGGCGAACTGGTGACTGGCCTAGAAGAGGCTTCGTCATCGGTTTTGGACCTCGGATGCCTATTCTTGTCCTTGCATTTTTTGTAAACTCTGGTTGTCGGCTGTTCCACCGGCATTATATAATTAAATCTTCGGCCAAAGTAATGAAATGCAAAATCGAACCGACGCTTGATAGTGCGTTGGTTGAATCTAGCACAAAACCGACAGCTAGCAACGTTGTGATCAGGGCCTAAGCAAGGAATACAGTAAGAGTGAAAATACTTATGAGGTATTTGCTTCCCACAAGAAATACAATTGTTAACTTTTTCTGACATCGGTCTGGAGCAAGAAAAAAGTTTCCCCAACGGGGTACTTAGCTTTAATGAAGACTTTGGTTCTGAAATTCAGATTTGAAAATCTCAGGAGTCGGCCGACCGGCATTTGCGAACTGCTTTTGCTTTGGGCACCGCGCTGCAAGAAAGACCGAAGAAAATGGCGTCAGCTGCATCTTTTATGCCCCCGGCGCACTGACGTCAGGGAACAGGCGACAGCAACCGACGCCGGACCTAGACTTTGGAATTCTGGCCGACTGCGGGTAGCCTGCCAGCAGGATAACCCAAGAGTAATGACTGCAACAGTGAAACACGATGAACATCTCAGAGGATTTATTTGAAGAATTAATATAATTTAGAAAGATCACTTGGTATAAAGTTAATGTAACAAAAATGCAAGCTATCAAACTAAACTAACAACCCTCTATAAAATTAAACAACAAATGCCCATGTACATATTTCAGGGGATGTAACATACGATTTGAGTATTATAAATAGCTGCATCAAAGAGAGATTCAATCAAGCAAACATACAGTATTCAAAACCACAAAGTACAGGTAATACAGATTTTTGTACTGCCTCTTTTCTTGTACTGCTTTCACGTAATGCCTATGGATCCAGGGGTCTCCTTCTTTAGACATCTGAAAAACGTACTGTCTACTTTTACTTGGGGTTCATCAAAAAGTAGAGAAGCGTGGAAAATGCTGATGAAACCAAAGGAGTTTGAAGGGCTAGTCATACCAGACTTATGGACCTACTGGCAAGCTTCACAACTGAAGTTTTTACAGTTTAACAGCAAAAGACAACATTTCCTAAGATGGGACAGTTAGGCGTAACAATCAATCCCCAAACCCACTTTCTTCTTTTTTTTTAATAGAAACAAGAAAGTAATAAACTGAAAGGACTATGGAAGGATTCTGAGGGAGCAATTAGGTTGATGATGAAACATGTAAACATGGGAAAAGAAAGAAAAGTTGTGTAAAATCTTACCATAACCATAGATGTCCTTCTCTTCCATGTTGCAGTATTCAACATATGGGTTTACTCCTCTTGCTTTTCGGTGAACGTTTGGCCAGTGTACAAAAGTTTTCAGTCACTGTATGATGCAGATAACAAGACACAAAGTTCTCCTCACCAAAGATCTGTTTGCTAAACCACAGAAATCCAAATAACAAAGCACCAGACCACCAGGCTGACAGATAAAATAACAGCTTCTTTAATAAAACAACAGAAACAGGTAAGTGCTTTCAGGTAAAACCCTTCATCAGACCTGTCTGACATGGCTCAAGGAACGTGGGCCATAAAAATGACGTCTGTAAGTACCAGCCCTCAGAACTGTAAGCCCCAGTTGGAACCAATCCTAGGAAGGGCAATGCCAGTCCTGTGCTACCCAGAAAGAGAAATGCAGCCTAATAGGAGGGAAAGAAAGGTGGGAAGGAATACTACTACATGGAAGAAAAGGACATCTATGGTTATGGTAAGATTTTATACAACTATTCTATGTCCTTCTATTCCCATGTTGCAGTATTCAACATATGGGTGACTGCCAAAGCTCACTGTGAAAGAGGGGGTGGTGGTCTTGAGGCAGTCTCCAGGAATCCAAGAAGGTTAGCCCTGGCTCTAGAAATGTGGTTCAACTTGTAATGTTTGATGAAGGTGTGAGCTGATGACCACGTGGCTGCTTCAATAATGGTACAGGTATCCACACCTTTGAAGAAGGCTCCTGTGGAAGCCATAAGCCTGGTGTAGTGTGCTTTGACAATGCCTTGTAGGGATTTCCCATGGTATTTGTAGCAGAAGGTGATGGCTTTGGAAATCCAGTTAGAGATAGTTTGTTTGGTCACTGCTTTCCCTAGGGTCCGGGGAGGAAGGAGACAAATAGTTGATCAGTCTGTCTGATGGGCATGGTTTTATGCAGATAAAACCTGAGTTGTCTGTGAACATCCAGGGAGTGAGGTACTCTTCACTATCATCCTGTGGGTTAGGGAAGAAGGTAGATAGGTGGATGGCTTGATTCATGGACATGTCATTCACCACGTTGGGCATGAATAAAGGGTTAGTTCTAGGAGTAATACTGTCACTGTGAAAAAAACAGGAAAGGTGAAGTAGAAGGTGGAATAGCCATGAGGCCTTGCAGCTCTGATACTCTTCTGGCTGAGGTCAAGGCCATGAGTAGTACAGTTTTCCATGTACAGTACTTTAGGAAAGCTTTGTCTGCTGGCTCACATGGAGGAAGCATGAGCTTTTCAAAAACATAGTTAAGGTCCCATGGGCGTGGAGATGGTTTCTTGGGGGGCCTCAGGTGAAGAACCCCTTTGAGAAAAAGCTTAGCTAGTAGTCTGGATGCTAGAGGGGGGTCCAGAGGAAGGCATGCTGAAATAGCAGACAAGTGGGCTATAATGGAAGAATAGGCCAATCCTGTCTGCAGTAGCTCACACAGGTAAGACAAAATTAGAAGAGTCTCGCTTGCAAGTGGGTCCAACTGTCTTTTGTGACACTGTATAGAAAATCTCTTCCACTTTGAAAGATAAGATATTCTTGTATTAGGTTTCCTGGCCTCCTGTAGGACAGTAAGCACATCCTCATTGTAAAGGTGTCTGAAAAGGACCAGAATCCTATCAGCCACAGGGTGAGGTGCAGTAACTGCCACTGTGGGTGTATTTTGGATCCCTTGTTCTGCATGAGAAGGTCCATTCTGAGGGGTAACTTGTGGTGATTGACCTTGGATAGTTGTAAGAGTAGGGGGAACCAATGCTGTCTTGGCCAGAAGAGACTCACCAACAAGATTTTTGGTCTGTCCTGCTGGATTTTCAGTAGGACCTTCTGGACAAGGGGGAAGGGGGGGAATGCATAGAGAAACTTCAACTTCCAAGAGACTGAAAAGGTATCTGTTGCCAATACCCGAGGATGTGGAATCCTGGTGCAGAATCCAGGAAGTTACCTGTTGATGGAGGAGGCAAACAGGTCTACTTGAGGTGTACCCCACCGGTGGACCAGATCCAGGAAGATATCCCTGTGAAGCATCCATTCATGGTTGTTTGTGATGGTTCTGCTGAGATAGTCTGCCTGGGAGTTCTGTAGAGAGGGAATGTAGACTGTCTGCAAGGTCACTCCCTGTGAAGTGGCCAATTCCCGTACTATGAGAGTTAGCCTGCAAAGTAAGTAAGACTTGATCCCTCCCTGTTTGTTGAGATACCACAGAACTGTGGTATTTTCTGTGAAAATCTTTAGTGGACCTTGCTTTAGACATGGTTAGAAGCCCCAAAGGGCCAGGAGAATTGCCCTAATCTCTCAAACATCGATGTGTTCTTGTTTGTATGGCTCTGGCCACAGACAATGCACTTTTTGATGGCTCAGAGTTGCTCCCCAGCCCAAGTCTGAGGCATCTGTGTGCACAATCTGTTTGGGTAGGGGTGGTTGGAGGGGAAGACCAGGACTGAGGGTCACTTGTGTCAACCACCACTGGATTTCTAGTTTAAGGCATGGTAGGAGAGGAACCCTGTACTCCAATGGGTGGAGGTCTGACTGAAGGTAACACTGCAACTTCTCATATGAAGCCTTGTTAATGGTAACATGGGGATAGTGGCTGCCATGTAGCCCAGGAGCCTGAGATACTGCCTTGCTGTCAGTTCTGTAGACTGAAGGACCAGAAGTAGGTGTCCTGTCAAGTTTTCCACCTTTTGGGGGAAAGGTAGGCTTTCATGACATCTGTCCGAATTAATTCTGTACCCCAAGAAGACAATGTCTTGAGTGGGTTCCAGTTGGGATTTGGGATAATTTATCTGGTATCCTAGAGACTGTAGGAGGGAAACAACAAGGTGTATGTGTTGCAGGAGGGTCTCTTTGTAACCTACCTGTATCAGCAGGTCATCCAGAAAAGTGAATATCTGGATTCCTTTTGTCCTGCAAAAGGCAATCACTGGAGCCAAACATTTGGTAAAAACCCTGGATGCAGTGGAAAGCCCAAAGGGCAATGCAGAGAATTGAAAGTGAGAAGGGCCCAGCAAGAACATCAGGTATTTTCTGAAAGTGACCTTTACGGGGATGTGAAGATAGGCATCCTTTATATCTAAGGTGGCCATGAATCCCTGGGATATTGGACGGGAAAAAAGTGTTGTTAAGGTCAACATCCTGAAGGCTGGAACCGTTAGGAATATGTTGAGGTATGAGAGGCCCAGAATTGGTCTCCAAGGACCATCTTTTCTTGGAACCAGGAAAATTCCAGAGTAAAAACCTCTTCCTTTTGCTGCGAGAGTCACTGGTTCGATGGTGCTTTGAGCCAGCAGTGTTTGTAGCACTGGCTGCAGGAGGTGGATCTGTTGTTTTGGAGGTTGTGGGATGCCTTTTCACTTTGGGGTATAAGCCAGGTCATTAAATAGCTATTTTGAGGGATTGAAAGGACCCATTTGTCCGAGGTGATGGATGTCCACACAGGGAGGCAGTGAGGGAGGCATACCGATAGAAGGAGAGAGGAAGGAGGAGGTGGTTATAAGGTTGGCAGGTAGTCAGATGCTACCTGCCCTGTCTTGAAAGGGTGGCTAGCTAGAGGATGGTGTAGCTCTAGCTGGAAGGGGTTGCTTTCTGGTAGATTTTCTAGACCTTGCGGGAGCAGCAGGGTGAGAATGTTTTCTAATGAACTGTGTTTTAGCTGGGTAGTTCCTTTGAAATTTAGGAATAGGGGAGACTAGCAGGTGTTTCAAATCTTGCATTTCCTTCCCCTTTTGCTGAACTGACAAACAAATTGCCACTTTTGCACCAAACAAAGCTGTGTTGTCCAGGGGGGGGCATCAATCAGCTTTGCCCTGAAATCATCTAGAAGGGGCTGGAGACAAAGTCAGGAGTACCTTCTTAAGGCAGCTGCTGATGTTGCTGACCTTGCTGAGGCTTCAGCAGCATCATAGCTGCACTTTATTGAGTGCCTGGTAACCTGGGAGGTGAGAGTCAGAAGGGAAGACAGTGAGGGTCTACATCAGTTCACCAAAACGGCTGAAGTTCGAACACCATATGTTCGAACTTATAACCTTAAAGTGCAAAAACATCAAAGTCTTAGAACAGCAATTTTTAGAACAGCGATTTTTTTTTCGCAGGGAAAAAAGTCGCTGTTCCAAGAAACACACACACAACACAAGCACACCAAAAAAACAGCAATCCACACACATACACTTAAAATCCTACATCTAACCCTACACTAAACTGTACATACACTACTATCTATCCACTTACCTTAACTCAAACCCTAACCCTAAGGTCCGTCACTATCGCACACTCACCTGACCCGCACCCTAACCCTAACTCACCTATCCTGCCCAAACCCTAAAGTCTGTCACTATCGCTTGCACACCCACCACCCGCGCCCTAACACACCTATCCCGCCCTAACCCTAACGTCTGTCACTATCGCACACCCACCTCACCTGCACCCTAACCCTAACTCACCTAACAAGCACCCTAACGTCCGTACAATCGCACACTTACCTGAACCTGACCCGTAACTTTCCACCACAGCACTGAATATAGCGAAGCCACAGGAACGGCCCACCGAATTCTTTCCCCTGGGAAAGAATTTGGTGTTCCGCGGCTTCGCGATAATCAGTTTTCGAACGTCACAGTTCGAACATATGGTGTTTGAACTGCTGACGTTTCGACAAATGGATAGGAACCCGACAGTGAAGCTTTGGCAGCATAATATGGTGTACCAGCCAACTCCTTGAAGGCTTTCTCCAGGAGTGATAAGGCATATTTCACAGGTTCATAGTTTCATAGGTGTGTAGTAGGCTAATGGCCCTGGAGCCCTTACAAGCCTAGCCCACAGAACTGCCCTGGCATTGTGCTGTCCGAAGTTAGTTTCCACAGCATCTATCAAGTAGAGCCACTGGAGTGATCCCCGGAATGAACTTCCTATTGCCCATCCACTTGTCAAGGTTTCTCTTGAAGAGGGCCAGTGAGGTGATCTACTTGACATGTATTGGAAGTCTGTTCCAGAGGATGGGCAGTCTCTGGGTTATGAACCTGTCCCTCCAGCATGTTCTGTTGATCGTGGCAATAAGGTTGAAGTCTCTGGAGTGTGTGGTGTGGGGGTGTGGGGGGAGTGAGATTTCTTTAGATGTAGCATTTACAACACAGCTGGGTCAGATATGGCTTTATAGGTCAAGCAGAGATCGCCTCTCAGTAGACGATATGAGAGAAAAGCTGGAGTTTTTTGAGTTTGTCCATGTAGGATATGTGTTTAAGGCCTAGAATCCTCTTTGTGAGGTACTTTTGTGGCCTCTCCAGCTGTTGCAGGTGTCTAGTGAGGTACATGCCAAATGGGGCATTATACTCAATGACTGGTCTAATGAGGGAAGAGTAGAGAGAGACAATAACCTCTTTCTTCCTGGATGCAAAACCCTTGGTAATGAGATATACCACACAGAAGGACATTCTGACCACAGTGGCAATGTGGTGGTCGAAGGAGAGGTTACTGTCAGTCTGAGTCCCCAGATCTCTTATAACGCCTTCAGTGTTCAGTGGACTACCATCGATGTGGTAATTTGTGGGGACTGAGTTTTTCCCAAAGGGGATGATGACGCATTTTTTGGCATTGAGCTTAAGGCCATGGTTTCGACACCAGTTGTCTGTCTCGGTGAGGCCTTTCTGTAGTATGTCTGCATCACCTGGGGAGTTAATGACTCCCAACTTGCAATTGTCTGCAAACTTGGTCAGCCAGAGTACCTTTGTGTTGGCCTGGACTTCTGAGAAGTAGGTGCCAAACAGGAGAAGACCCAGGACCGATCCCTGTGGGATTCCACTCATGACTAGTCAGCAGTCTGACTTGGACTTGCTACTTTCACACTGTGGGTTCTATCTGTGAGACAATTTGCAACCCATCTAGTGATATAGGGGTTGATGCCTAGTTTGGTGAGTCTATCTGTGATTCCCAAGTGAGGAATGGTATCAAAGGCTTTGGCCAGATCAAGGTAGGCTGTATGAACTACCCTGCCTTCGTCCACAGCTCTGGTGACTAACTCAAAGAAGTCAACTAGGTGGAGCAGGCATGATTTACCCTTCACAAGACCAAACTGCGTTGGGTACAGAGTTTTGAGATTCCCTATGTCATTATTAATTAGGTCCATGATTACACGTTCGATAGCCTTGCATATCAGACTTGTCAGGCTAATGGGGCGATAGTTCCCAGGGTCTGTAGTCGCTCCCCCTTTATGGAGAGGGATGGCTGTAGTAGTGCGCCATTCGGTAGGGACAAAGCCTAAGGTAAGGCTGTGATTGAACAGGGCATACAGGTGTGGTGCCAGTTCCGTTTTCAGTTCATGTAGAACACAGCCAGGGATATTGTTGGGTCCCATGGAAGCTGTATTTTTGGCTTTGGACAACATAGCTTTAACCTGTGCAACGGTAATACTGGGTGCCTGGCATTCTTCTGGTATTGTGACTGGACCTTTAGGGGGGAGAAAGGGATAAAGTTGGCACTGAATCTGTTGGCCAGTATGTTGGCAACATCTGTTGGCTTAGTATAGGAGATATTTATTATTATTTATTTATTTACATTTGTTAACCGGGAGAGTCCGACTGGACACAGGTCTGTTTTCAACGGAGGCCCGGGGAGAAAAGCTCCACATTAAGTATTATTTGCATTATACAGTTAAAAAAACATAGCATTTAAATATAGACATTAGTCCAGTTAAGGACGCAAGACAAGAAGAAAACAGATGTAAAACAGCTATAGAGCATAGTACAATTTTAAAATATGGTGACATACTAAACATGGTTAAAATTTAGTTGAGATTCATCAGTGAACAATTGATACAAACTGTTTTTGAGGTACATAACAGCCATTAGCAGTTGTTGCTACAAGACGTTAGTATTATGTTGTAGGTAGCTGGGAACATTAGTAGCCAAGCTTGCTAAGAGTAGGTTGTTGACAGGGGCTGAGAGAGGTAGTGGGTGGGGGGAGTGGATGGTATTAGAGGGGGGTTGCAAGGGCATATCTGGCAAGTTTTGAAGTGTGATTTTAGTAAGGATTTAAAGTGGGTGCAAGAAGTTAAAGAGGTAATTGAGGATGGGAGGGAGTTCCAGAGTTTGGCTACAGTGCAGGAAAATGATGCTTCTCCAGCAGAGTTAAGGGCTCTTGTGACCTGTAGGAGGTTTTTGTGGCTGGATCTTAGTGGTCTTGTGGTTATGTAGGGTTGGAGTAGATTCTGGAGGGATGGGACTTTTAGTGGTTGGTTTATTAGTTTGTGGGCGAGTGTGAGTTGGTACCACTGAAGGAGGTGGGGGAGCTCTAGCCAGCCCAGTTCTGCTAGTGAGAGACAGTGGTGATATCATTGTGTAGTAACTCCATGCAAATCTGGGTATTGCTGTGGAGATTCTTTACATAGTTATAGAAAGCATAGTGGTTGTCTTGTGACACCAGTTGATACTGAGTCTTTTTTCTTCTGTTGTTGCTTCGGCTGGGGTCTATTTGGTTACGTTGTTGTTATGGATGTCACAAATGGTTCACCGAATGGTGCTGACGACCGTGACGATATGCTGAGGTTACAATCTGAAATCAGCATTTTAAAGGAAGAAATTTTTAGACTTAGAGAGATTGTCACACGAACTGACTATGGGCATACTAATAGACAGGATATTGCACCGGAATCGGCACCGGCTGCTGGGGCTGACAGTAGCGGTGTTTTGTCTACTATACCCAATGGCCAAGGTACTGGGCAAAGGAATGTGAACGAGAGAACTACTCACGAAGCTAATAGTGGGGATGACAAATCCAATGGTAGTCTTATTTTTGACAAAGACTACACTTTTGACTTTTCACTTTTTAAGACGAAGGAGGATTATGTACGAAATGGTGCTATACCCAAATGACCAATGGAAAGGCGTACATATTCGGCGGCTGCCCATAAAAATATTGGGACTTTAAACGATACTGTTCCTAATAGTTCTAGCCCTAAAAATAAGGGCGTTGTTACTACTAGTATTGGACAAGAAATTAATCAGCTTGATGGATTTTTAGCTAAAGACATTGATTTTATTAATGAACATTTACCTTCTGTATTACCTAACGACAGATTTACTCCATCCAAAGGGACTTTGAAAGATTTGATTTATTTATTAGGAAAGAAGTTAATTGCTATTAAAGGTTTAAAATTTGACAATGCCTACTTGAATAAATGTATAGATTCTAAAATAGTACCCATGGGACTACGGTTTTTCAAGGTCCCTATGGGAATTGTTATGGATGATAAAAATATACAGGATTTTAATAAATTATTTGACAATTTTGGCATGGAATTTATGAGGATGTTGATTACAAAAAATGATGAAAAATTAAGTTATTTAGTGGAGGAAGTTGAGAAATTGAACAATACTGTGGTTGATGATTTACTATTTTCCCAATGGAAGGAATTGTATGATAAACAATTTATTTATGCGGAGAAAAAAGCTAATAGTATATTGTTTAAAAAGAACAAAAAAATTAAGAGGGATACAATGCAGTATGACAATAAGATGGCATATAAATGGAAGAAACATTCTAATAGTGATATGATACAGAGTTATAATTACATGACTAGTAATGATAGATGTGAACAAGCTCATTATAATAAAACTTATACAACTAATGAGGGTCAGGGGAAAAATTTTTACAAGGACAGGCAGTATGGAGGGTATGCGACGCAACAAAGAGGCTGGAAGTGGAAAGAACGGAGGCCGAAGTTTCATCAGGATGCAGAAGTAATGGGGAGGTAATAGGTACCATTACGGATTATGTATCAAGAGTCATTAAAGACAATATTATTATATCTAACGATATAATAAATAGTTATAACAACTTTAATATTTATAATTATACTGACATTGAACTGAGGCCTGAACATTTCACATTTTTGACCAAAGGTATGAAATTTGTACCTAAACCTCCTTTTAAATTGACTGATACAATTATAGAATTCAAACTTTTTACACATAAATTGAATTTAGCTGCTTGCTTTGGGAATTCTTCTAATTATAAGAAAGCGGACATTAAGAAGAGTTGTTACATAACCCCAACACACCCTAACATAGGTCTTTTTGAAAAAGCAGTGGTTAATGACATTTACAGTATCAGTAGACATCTTACTAATATGACTGTTCATGACAATTTAACTGTTAGTGAGAGGAAAACCTTGACCGAGTTAGCCACGAATCATGACATTAGAGTCATGAAGCCTGACAAAGTGGTACTTTTCAATACATATGATTACATTAACGAAAGATATAAGATTCTTTATGAATCTGGTAATTATGAGACTGTATCGGTCAATGAGATCAATATTGGTTATAAACGGATAGATATGTGTATTGAGGAGTTATTAATAGACCAACGTATTACCAAGGATACGTATGACTATTTAAAGGATGAATATCCTACTTTGGCGTGCATCGTAGGGATACCTAAGATACATAAAAATATTGAACAGCCCCCCTTTCGCCCTATAGTATCGGGCAGCCGCTCCAAGACATACCCTCTTGGAGTAGTGATTGATAGATAGCTAAAACCTATCTATCAAAATATAGTACATCTGGTCAAGGATTCTTGGTCTTTTTTAGCTAAACTTACTAATGGCAAATGGTCTGAGAACAGTACATTTATTACTATTGATGTTGTAGATCTTTTTTCTAGCATTCCTAAGGAAATCGGTCTTGAATATTTTTGTAACAGTTTATCTAAATATTCAGGTTTTGAATGGGACAAAATTTTGGTCATTATGGAATTAATGTCACTTGTCCTTGACCATAATTATATGCAGTTCGAAGGCGAAAATTTTAAACAAGTTAGAGGTGTGGCTATGGGAGCAGCATGCGCTCCCATATACGCTAATTTAGTTATGTTGGAATGGGAAACCACACAATTGTTTAATAGTGAGTATTATAAAAAAGTCATCTATTACTCACGCTTTTTGGATGATATATTTATATTATGGGATGGAGATGAACAAAGTATTGAATTTTTATTACTTTTTTGAACAGCTCTAGTTCCTTTTTAAATTTTACATACACATGTAATGACACAAGTATAGCCTACTTGGATATTCTTATCACTAAGATTAATCATGGATTCAAATCCAATATACATAGGAAAAAGACATTCTCAAACAGCTACTTGGATTACACTAGTTGTCACCCACGAAAAATTATGACAAGCATATTTAAAGGTCAATGCATCCGTGCAGCACGGATGACATCAGAATATAATGATGTACTGACAGAGATAAAGCTTATTCAGGATATGTTTAAAAATAGAGGATATCCTGAAGCTATGTTAAATAACATTTCATCATATGTAGTGGAAGAATGGGGTAAGAAATATCCACCTGTATTAGGTAGAGAGCTCATTAGTAAAATTTCCGAAGAAGTAAAGAATAAACTTACAAGAGCTTGCATTTTGGAATACTCCCCCTATGTAGAATTTATTAAGAAAATTATTAGAAACAATTGGAATTTGTTAACCATTAATGAGGAAGTGAATGACATAGTAGGCTCGGTTCCTTTATTTGTATATAAAACAGGATATAATATTAAAAAGAAACTTGAGTATACACCTTCAAGTTCTGGAGGTAATAATATATATGGTAGTAGTAAAAAGTGTGGCACTTGTAACCAATGTTATACTATATTGGAGAAAGATTTTATTATCCTAGAAAATGTTAATAGGACGTTAATTAAATTTAAGAAGGGCAATTGTAACACAAAATACATCGTATATATGGCCAAATGTATGGCTTGTTCAAGTTTTTATATTGGTAAAACGGAGAGGCCCTTTAGAAAACGTATATACGACCATTTGTATGCTATTCGGACTCATGACATTAATAATGCCCTAAGTAGGCATATTATGGATTATGATGAGAATCATATTTTTAAATTCGCTATTATTGACCAGGTTATTACAAACACTATGGGTGCTAATTATAAAGCTATTTTAAGCCAAAAAGAAGTTATATGGCAAATTTTTACAGATGCAGGTAGAAAACTGGGTCTTAATGACTATTTTACTATCAAGCCTATCTTAGAATTACAATAGTATTTGTCATAGCATGTATTTGTGAGACCTATGAGTTTAAGCTCAATTATTAAATTTATATTTTACATCCATTGGATAAATTTTGTATGTATTTAAATATCACAACAGACAGTTAAATCGCATTCCATGCCATACATTTGTTTAATAATGACAGTTAGCTGTTTTTTTATTTTTTATTTTATATATTGACTTTTAACATATAATAGGTATGGATGTTTATATTTTAGATTAGGTAGGATGACATATTGTTGTTTGTGGTACTTACTCATTGTAAATATTATTATTTTTATTCTCATATTTTGCACACATATTCATGTGCTATATTGCATACTGACTGTTTGGCAGGTCTGGCATACCTTTTGTCCTTGGCAGAGTGTGAAAGTGGAACCTGTAGCCCTGGGACACTATATTCAAAAACCATTTGTCCTGGGTGATCATGTGCAAATTTTGAGAAAAAAGTGCTAGTTTTCCCCCTAAGGGGGCTGCCAAAAGATGAGTGCTTGGTGCTGGCAGAGGAAAGTCATAGGAACTGTTTCCTGTATGGCTGTGATTTGTCTTCTCCGCTTTTGGAGGTAGAAGCACTCCACTGTTTAGGCCTGTATGAGCCCTGGGGCTGGGATCTGCCTCTGGGGCATCTGTATCTGCCTCTTTGTGGCCTGTCTGACACTGGAAAGGACCAATTCTTTGTAGGCCAGTTCCTGCTAAATTTGGGTGGCTGCACCTGTAAGAAATCCTTTATTGTTTGCATAGATTTCGCTTTGTCCTCCATTTTCTTCAACACCTCCTCTGCTTTAACACCAAATAAGGTATCATGCTGTAATGGAGCATCTAATAATTTTGCTTTAACATGATCAGGCAGATTCTGTTCCTTTAACCAAGCATGCCTCCTAATGACAGAGCCCGTAACTGCAACCCTGCAAGAGGCCTCCAGAGAATCAAAACCACATTGCAATGTATGCTTTCCCACTTGTTCAGTTGCATGCAATAAATCCTGCATTTCCTTATTTTCTGCACAATCAGAATTTGACAACATTTTCTGTTTTAGCAGTGACATTAAGTATTGCTGATATTTAAGCATATGAAATTGACAATTTAAAGCCCTAACAACCAAAGTAGCAGAAGTGTAAACCTTTTTTCCCCATCTGTCTAGTGCCCCTGAATCTCTATCAGAGGGGATAGGTTTTTTTGCAGTAGAAGCCTTGACCCCTTTGGGACCCTGAGAAATAGTTTCTGGGTCAGCAGCAGGGTTTTTATAAAGAAATTTATGTGAATCTGGATCCCTGCAGTATCTGTCTGTTTTAACAGGGGCAGGAGGTAAAGAGTCTGGAGAAAGGCCGGACTCTGAAAATACATCATCTACAATGTCTAACACAGGAGGAATAGCCAAAGGCCTGTGCTGAGGTAGTAAAAGGAAATCTCTAAGCCTTTTCTTAGATTCTGAGTAGTCCTGGCTCTCCCAGTGGAAGTGCTCCCTCATGGTACGCAGGGTTTCCCCAAAAGAATAATCCTCAGGCGGTGAGGCTGAAGGGATAGATTCTTCAGCATCAGAATCCTCATAAGGAGGAAGAGAGTATTCCTGTTCAGAAGAGGAGTCAGTGGAAATGGAAACCTGGTCTGAAGATTCACATTCTGTCTCTTGCCTAGGTCTCTTGTCAGGAGGGGGATGGGAACCCCTGATCAAAGTAATTAGGTCTTCGGCCATTTTGAGCATCTGTTTTTTAGGCATGGTAGTCTGTCCAGGAGAATGCTGTACTTGTTTCTTTGTCTTTAGAACTGCTTTAGTCTTTGCTTTAGAAGCTGAAGTAGGCTGTATATATAACTGTGTAGGTCTGAAAACACCCACAGAAGCCGATGCCTGCTCAGCGGCTCCGGACCCATCTGAGGGAAAAGTTTCAGAGTGTCCAATACCTTGAGTATCCAGAGGCCTAGCTGGCTCCATGTGGGAGTCATCGGCGGCCTGTGGCTCTGAGGTAGCGGGCGCCAGGGGCTGCGAAAGCGCCTCACTGAGAACCAGCGACTGGCTTAGCGGAAGCCTCGTTGTCGGTTTTGGACCTCGGATGCCTGTCCTTTTCTTTTTCCTTGAGCTTTTTATGAACTCCGGATGTCGGCTGTTCCGATGACATTATATAATTGAATCTTTGGCCAAAGTAATGTAAGGCAAAATCGTACTGATGCTTAATAGTGCGTTGGTTAAATCTAGCACAAAACCGACAGCTAGCAACGTTGTGATCAGGGCCTAGGCAAGGAATACAGTAAGAATGAAAATCCTTATGAGGTATTTTCTTCCCACAAGAAATACAATTGTTAACTTTTTCTGACATCGGACTGGAGCAAGAAAAATGTTTCCCCAATGGGGTACTTAGCTTTAATGAAGACTTCGGATCTGAAATTCGTTTTTGAAAATCTCAGGAGTCGGCTAACCAGCACTTGCGAAATGCTTTTGCTTTGGGCACCGGGCGGCAAGAAAGACTGAAGAAAATGGCGTCGGCTGCATTTTTTATACCCCTGGCGCACTGACGTCAGGGAAGAGGTGACAGCAACCGACGCCGGACCTAGACTTTGGAATTCAGGCCGACTGCGGGTAGCCTGCCAGCAGCATAACCCAAGTGTAATGACTGCAACAGTGAAACACGATGAACATCATGGAAACAGCAAAACGTGAAAGGACTGATACAAAGGACTGTGAAAAATATTCACTACAAATGCAAAGGAAAGAATGGTTTCACTCACAGGTAATTTCAAATATATACAGTATGTTAAAGGAAATTGGGGATAAGCAGGAAGGCAGATTCAAAACGAGTGGGAGCAGGGACTGGGCAAGAGACCCCCCCCCCTCCACAGAAATGGAAAGATATATAGAGCCCCCTGGGAAATCAATGCCATGGGTAAAACAATGTAAATGCTTTAATAGTGTAGTGACAGAAAATGGAGAGAAACTGCTAACATTACGTAATGTCACCTACAAATCACTCTGGCTGACAGTACCAATGCAGAAAATTATGGAAGATCATTAACAAGAAGTTATGTACTCACCATAACGTTTGATGCATGTAGTCCATCTTGCCTCACATTCTTATCCGTGGGTTTGGAGCTGAATGTCAGCTCGGACTCGGCCATACTTTAGCTCGAAGTCTTTCAATTGGCTGGGCTAAGATTGTATCCCATGCTGCACTGCTCTCTAACTGAACCGTTGGAAACAGCTAGTGGGATACCACAAGAACACGCTAAAAGAGAAAAACAACTTTTCCACAACACAGTTCAAGATACACACACAAATAGCTATGAAAATAGCTTTTTTTGCAAAAAACTTATCTGCTATAAAGAAGAAAAAGGTACTCAGCCACAGCCAAGAGTGAGACCACGTCCGAGCTACACGAGTGGCAAACAAGATCCGGGGATAGAGAGCAGTGCAGCATGGGATACCATCTTAGCCCAGCCAACTGAAAGACTTCAAGCTAAAGTATGGCCGAGTCGGAGTCGACATTCGGCTCCGAACCCACGGTAAGAATGTAGGCGAGATTGGACTACATAACATCAGTGTATTACTCTCATGTCTGCAGAAGAAAGTACAGCTGTAATATGCCGTCTAAGTGTTATGCATTTTATTCATTCCCAGGTTTTTATCACCATAACAAGATGTTGTGTGATACAAAATACAATGTGCCATACTTGCATTATATTATGTTGCATGACACATAATTTAATGTGAATATGGCACTAGAATACCTAGCTTTAAGCACACCACTGGGCACTGCAGAATGCCATATGAGCAGCACAATGCATTTCCTAACCCACATACAATAACAGAGCATCTGGAGTTGTAACATGAACAAAGTAGTGTAGTTGCCAAGTATTAGTATTGCTTTGAGACATTATGGAATGCCACCAGAGCAATATACCAAGCAGAATATCAGGTAAAGTGAAAAGGTGACTGAAGTGCCAATGCAGCCATACATCATGAAAGTACTATGGCAAGGTGAAAGCATGGCACTTAACTGGAGTACCACTGGAGCAATGCACCAGAAAAGTACCAGGGCAAGGTACCACTGGAGCAATGCACCAGAAAAGTACCAGGGCAAGGTACCACTGGAGCAATGCACCAGAAAAGTACCAGGGCAAGGTGTAAGCATAGCACTTGACTGGAGTGCCACTGGAGCAATGCGCCATAAAAGTACTAGAGCAAGGTGAAAGCATGGCATTTGACTGGAGTACCACTGGAGCAATGCACCATAAAAGTACTAGGGCAAGGTAAAAGCATGGCACTTGACTGGAGTGCCACTGGAGCAATGCACCACAAAAGTACTACGGCAATGTGAAAGTGTAACTGGAGTACCACTGGGCAACACACAACAAAGAATATCAGGGTAAAATGAAACCGTGATTAACCAGTTTAACACTGCTAAATATAATCTTGGTATGACAAACAGAAAACTGAAGACACACAATATTCTACATCAGCTTTCCCCAGCAAACTACCAGCATCACTACATAACATACAAATGCATATTATGAGGAACACTCCAATGTAATTTCAGTCAATACAGTATTGACTTACCATTAAAATGTCACTCTCTTCTTCCCTACGTCTCTTTTTCAATCTCTCATAGCATGTCTCGGGAGTAGTCTGAAGGTAGACTGTCATAAAGAAGGAAATATTAAATATCACTTCTTTAAAGGATTTACTGATTTATTTATTTTGAGCACTAAACACAATGCATACTGCCATACCATGACACTGTAAAGTTTTTATCTATCAGCAGCACCCATCTGGAAGGATATAAAAGAGCAAATCCTTACAAGATTTCAGGAGACCATGCACAAATGGCAGTGCTGTCCTACAAGCACAACTGGCATTCTAGGTAAATTAAAGAAAGCACTGACAGTCTAAGGGTTAAATTAGTAGAAGAAAATTTTGGCAAAGGAGTGCAGAGGTTAGCACTGATGCATGAAATCAGACAGTCTGGTTCTATTCATGACTGGAATGCTTTCTGAGCAGAGTTTGTAAAACTTCCCTGTGTGTCCTAGTTGTGTGTGTGTGTGTGTGTGTGTGTGTGTGTGTGTGTGTGTGTGTGTGTGTGTCCCCTAGTTGTGTGTGTGTGTGTGTGTGTGTGTGTGTGTGTGTGTGTGTGTGTGTGTGTGTGTGTGTGTGTGTGTGTGTGTGTGTGTGCACTGAACTGACATCTGCTCCAAGATGAGCTTTCTGCATTACTCATGCTGCAAGCCAGGAAAAGCCCTAGTTCCAGCTCTCCAAACCCAGCATTTTATAAGCAACAATTAAACTGAATGAATGAATGAATAAATTTAAAAAAGCCTTATTAAAATGTTGCATTATTTATTTCCCCCTAATAAGCATGAAATAATATCAAGACTTTATTACAGCTTAATACCAAATATAGTTTAATAGTTTGCTGTAGCTTTCATGCAAGGTTTACTGAAGCCACAGTAATACCAAAAACTTCATACTTTTGTGTACCTTTTAAACCTCACTTACCTATCAAATCTAAGGAAATGTTGATGTTCTGGATGATCCAGTCAAACCATTTGGTCAAGACAACATAATCTGCCTCAGGCATTCTCCCACTGTAATACAAAACATTAGACATAATCAGGAAGAAAAAATAGAAGTGACAACTATTGAAACAAACTACTCTAGTGCTGTGGAAGTAGACAGCTTAAAACAGGTTCAAAACCAGACTGTTTCTACTGTAGACCTGGGACAATGTATGGGTCAGATGTACCTTGTAAATGTAGACATCTACAACTTTACTCACTCTAAATCAAAAGACTGAGCAAGAGCTGGCACTGATGAAAAACATACTTTGTAATTAAAACCACCAATTTCACAATGTGCATAGATGTGGGTGTGTGCCTGTGTGAGTGCAACTGCTTCTCCTTTGCCTTTCTTCACTTTTATTCCATAGGCACTATCCCCAACCTTCCAGGTGCAATTCCCTTCCTCCTTTTATTTTTCTTAACTTCCCTGCTTTTTCTGCCTCTTTCCTTGACAGCCTGCTCCAAGACCACTGCATTCTTATCTATTATCCATGACATCATTACCCATTACTTCTTCACATTATGCTATGGTGCCTCCTTTATTACTTCTTGTCCTTCTAATGGAACTTATTGCAGTTTATCCTACTCTTCTTTCAAATAATCAACTTTCATTACATGTTTTAATAATAGACATTTAACTAAGAAACCACTGCAGATTCAAAAGGAGGCTAGAAGGTCAGCTAACAGGAACTCTTGCCTGAGCAAATGACACAGAAGTACAACATGGTCAGTTAGACATTTTACTGATGTTAATTCAGCAACTCTACTCTGAATCTGGCTTATTCAGCTACAAAGCTACATGTTGCTGCCTTGTCAGTCTACACATAGTGGTCACCCCATTTCCCTTTACCATGACCAGATAAGTGCATATTTACATTCAGGAAAAAAGTTTACAACCTCCAAGACATAACTTAGGTCCTGTAAAAGGCTTGACTTTTATGTTAAAATAACTTTACATTCATATGAGCCTATTCAATCAGAAAACACTAAGAACCTTTCCTTGGAAACATCTTTGGTGCACACAGTGGCATGGCACTTAATAGTGCTGCCTCACCACACTTGGACCTTTATTAAGCGTCTTTATTAACATCACACATAGCAACAGTATAGTTGTTGCCTCACAGCAAGAGGTTCTCCTGTTCGATTCTCGGCTGGAGTGCCTTCTGTGTGGAGTCTGTATGTCAGCCACACGGTCGAGTGGCCTCCGAAAGACATGTGTAAATGGGCGTGTCTTCGCTGAAGGTTGGGCGTCGGGCTGGCAACTCGGCACCATAAAAATCTACTGACAATCATTGGCGGACTGGAGTTCCGCTGTGGTGACCCCTAACCGGGAAAAGCCGAAAAGACAAACAACAACATTAACATCACACATAGCATAGTGACATGAGTGCATATTCAGTTATAAACGATTTTTGGACACATAATACAGATATGATTTTGTCTTAACGATTATTTAGTTTAACAATACACATATTGCTCAAATCCTGCCTTCCTTGAAATGTCACTCCTCCTGAATATTATTCAGTATGTATTGCTCCCACAGACTGCATTTATTTGTATATAGTATGCTCCTCCCTTTTCTAAAGATCCCACCTCAAATTCTTTATCTCCTTTACAACCTTTAACAATTCTGTTAGAGATGGTTTTGTTTTTGACTTCCATTTCCTAGTTACTACTATTTTTGGTTGTCCACAGCATTAAATGCAGCACAGCCTTACTGTATTCAGCCAATTCATAGGTTCATAGGTAGGTACTAGGCTATTGGCCCTAGGGCCTATAAGCCTAGCCAAATGGTACCCTGGCTTTTGCCACCCAAGAAAATTATTTTCCTGTGCCCCTGTCAAGCAGAGCCACAGAAGTGATCCCCGGGGTGAATTTCCTATCTCCCATCCAATCATCAAGATTTTTCTTAAAGAGTGCTAATGAGGAGCTTTGTTTGATATAGATAGGTAGTTTGTTCCAGAGTATGGGAAGTCTCTGAGCCAGGAATCTATCCCTCCAGCATGTTCTGTTTATTGTGGTGACAAGGTCTAGGTCCCTACAGCATGTAGCTCGGAGGGATTGGGATTTCTTTACTTGGAGCATGTCCAACAGCTCTGGGTTTGACATAGCTCTGTATGTTAGGCAGAGATCGCCTCTGAGTAGGCGATATGCGACAGAGTAAAGCTGGAGTTTTCTGAGATGGTCTGCGTAGGGCATCTGTTTGAGGCCAGTAATCATCTTTGTGAGGTATTTCTGTGGCCTTTCCAGATGTTGTAGATGTCTTGTGAGGTACACACCAAAAGGGGCGTTGTACTCTATAATGGGTCTAATGAGTGATGAGTAGAGGGGAACAATGACCTCCTTTTTCCTGGATGAGAATCCTTTTGTGATGAGGTGTGCCACGTAGAAGGATTTCCTGACTACTGTGGCGATGTGATTATCAAAGGAGAGACTACTGTCCACCTGTGTCCCAAGGTCTCTTATCACACTTTTGGTGTTAAGTAGACTACCGCCTATGTGGTAGTTCATGGATACAGAGTTTTTACCAAAAGGGATGACAATGTACTTTTTGGCATTGAGCTTGAGGCCATGGCTTTGACACCAGGCATCTGTCTCAGTGAGGCCCTTTTGTTAGGAGATTTGATTATGGCTCCTAGTTTGCAGTCGTCTGCGAACTTTGTTAGCCAAAGACCTTCTGTGTTAGCCTGTACTTCAGAGAAGTAGATACCAAACAGGAGAGGACCTAGGACTGAACCCTGGTACTCCACTTGTCACTGGTCTGAAGTTGGATTTAGAGTCTGCTACTTTCACAGTGTGGGTTCGGTCAGTGAGCCAGTTGGCAACCCATCTTGTGACATAGGGATTTATACCTAGTTTAGTGAGTTTGTCTATAATTCCAGAGTGGGGGATGGTGTTGAAAGCCTTGGCGAGATCTAGATAGGCTGTGTGTACCACCTTGCCCTCATCTACAGCTTTGGTGACCGCTTCAAAGAAGTCTATCAGGTTTAGGAGACATGATCTGCCTTTTACAAACCCGAACTGGGTAGGGTCCAGAGTTTGGAGATTACCAATGTCATTGTTTATAAGTTCTATGATGACACGCGCCATAGCCTTGCAGACCAGGCTCGTCAAGCTAATGGGGCGGTAGTTCCCGGGGTCCGTGGTGGCTCCCCCTTTGTGAAGTGGGATAACCGTTGCTGTGCGCCATTCAGTGGGCACAAAGCCTGAGGTGAGGTTATGATTGAACATGGTACTTAGGTGGGGTGCCAATTCGTTCTGTAGTTCATGTAAAGCGCAGCCTGGGATGTTGTCAGGTCCCATGGATGCTGTGTGCTTGGCTTTGGAGAGTGTGTTTTTTACCTGTGCAGCCATGATTACAGGTACTTTGCATTCTTCCGGTATAGAGATGGGCCCTTTAGAGGATGAGAGAGGGGTAAAGTTAGTACTGAACCTAAAGAGTAATTTCCTTAGTTAAAATAATTTGCTTCCCTGACATTTCTGACAAAATAACCTACAAGGAATTTTCAAAATATATCAATTTGTTAGACCCCCTTCCTCAAAAAAAAAATGTTCCCTGGTACCCCTCACTTTCCCCCACATCTCCAAAATTTGCTGTCTACCTGTGGAAAAATTCTCTGAAGTATGCTTGGTGTATAAAATTACCTTTGTAAACACTTCCATGCAAAGATCCTAAAAGAGAAGTTATGTACTCACCATAAGGTTCCATCTGAGTTGTTGCTTCTCATTTGCTCTTCAACCTGCGGAATTCGGATCCAAGGATCGGATCCGACTCAGCCACAAACTAAAGCTCCAAAATCCAAAATCTTAACTCCTCCCCTACCTGTAATGCTCTGCTTCTCCAAATCCCTCAGATCAAGTTTGCTGCACCACTATACATCATAGAATCATACAAGTATAAAGAAATCACTCAAAGGCAAAAGGGCAATCAGAAAAGAATACTTCAAGAGCTCAAACAGTAATGATGGATTTGTCTAAATAACTCCGTTAGGTCCTTCAACGGGTAGGGGGATGGAGGGAGGGAAGTTTGAAGAAATAAGGTCCATTGTGGGGTAGAGTAGCAGATTCCGATGTCAGACAAGGTCTTTCCTTGTTTTTCACTTTGGAAGAGAGTGTCTCTTACCACTGGACCAAAGAGAGTAAATCCGTCAAAAGGGGCAGTGGTGAAGGACACCTTGTAGAGTTCCGGGAAATCTCACATCCAGGCATGGTGTCTGGTAGCAATGCCTGATCTGGCCACCTATGAGGCACCTTCTGCAGCATGAGAAATTAACCTTATGGACGTGTTAGAAATAGAATGAAGGGTGGCCATCCTAGAGGACAAGATCTTCTGTTCCTTGGCAGACATGGACCCTGGGACACAACTAGAGAGTTCCTTGACTAAGTCCCTCTGTAGTCTGGTTACATGTGTCAAATAATTCAATGCTCGCAATGCGGAAGTCGCTGAAGCATAAACTCGCTTCCCAAACCTGTTCACAGCCCTAAACTCCCTGTTAGGGGGATGGACGTAGAGCTCTGCTGGGCCAGCTCCTTTTTGGTGGCTGTTACTACTACCACGGCATCGAAAAGAACACCCTTGTTCCAATGGGGGCAGTCAGAAGGAGCGCTAAGAATCTTACTGAGCTTCTTAGGGATTGGTTCCACTGTGTCCAGCTCCTTCCTTGTGCGACACAAAGTCAATAACGGGGTCTATGTGGGGGGGAGGGATACCCAAGAAGTTGATGGGCCTGACCCAAAATTTTCCAGAAGCACTGATTCCTCCAGGTTAGGGTTTTGGGAAGATCAACCACCCTTTTGCTGTAGGACTGTCATGATGTCTACAAAGGAAACATCCTCAGGTGGTGCTCTGAGGGACCCTACACCTTCATCGAGATTTGTGTCCTCTCTGAGGAATTCCAAAGGAGAATTCAAATGTCTCCTTTTACACTGATGTTTCTGAGAGACCTGCTCAGTGGGTTGTTCCGAGCAGGTATCGGAAAACTATGGGTGTTCCAAACGGGATGTACTCTGGAAGTCTTTCTAAGCAAGCTGTCCCAGAGGAAGCAGAGCAGACGGCACAGACACAAAGGCTGCTGGAGAGGGAACTGGACTCCAAAGCAAGTAGAGTTGAGGTTCATCTGGGTGTAGAGAGAACCCTCGCCACCACCTCGAACACTGTGGGTGAGCGAGACACCAAAGGCACCCCCACCGGAGCCGAAGCTGTCGAAAGGGAATGACAGGGAAGCCCCAAGAATCTCAATCGCCTTCGGATCTGAGTGAGGAGTTGGAACTGAGCTATCAAGTGCCAAGGCCCAGAGGGGAAGAGACAGCTCCAAAAACTTTGTGGTTGACATCAACCCCTCAGACCGAATGCTGAAGCTATAGCTCCAAGATCTGCTCTGTTATGAAACTATCAGAGCCAGGTGAGTCAGGGAGACCATCGGAGTCGAAGTAACCATCCCTGTTGGCTTCGACGACTTGACCCCAGGAAATCTCGGGCCCGATAACTCCCAAACCGGGGGCTGGATCGGAGAAGGAGATATAGGATTAAAGGCAGGAATATTGCTCATAGATCCAGGATGGGTTGGAGCAGGCAAGATCCCCAGCTGGATTTGTGCCTTGAGAAGTTTAACCATCATGCTGTCAAACTCAGCTTCGGTAAGGCTGCGAGAGGGACCCAGCGGAAGAAGCAATGGAGGCAGGCCTGGAAACATGTCTGGGTTGTTGCAGCAGAGGGGACTTAGATCTGGATGTCACCAGCTCCAGGGATAAACTTTGGCTCCAATGCTGGGGGGAGCCCTGAATTACTATGGGAGCCGAAGTAGTTGGTTCTGACTTAGCTGACTTGGCAGGAGGTTCCTCTGATCAACGGGACCTACTGGGGGACTTCTTGAGATCTTTATGTTTTTGCCGGGGGTTTGAGCCCCTGAAGTGGACAGTGTGGCAGAAGAAGAAGCAGTAGACCCTTCAGGATTAATTTGTTTCTTTTGTCAATTAGGGCTTGTTGGTTGTATCTGGCATAAATAGTGCATATCGAGTCCAAGTGGGCACACCACACACTCAGAACGGGCATCTGAGAGTGGACTCTTGTGCCCTCCAGCCACATATTTTTAAAACCTGCTGGTTTGGGGTCAACCATATCTGTGCAAACAAACCAGCACACATACAACAACAGAAAGATCCAACAATGGAAAATTTCTAAACTTAGCTGTATATAAATCTAAAGAGATATAATTTATTTATTTACTTATTTTTTTTATATAAAGGCAAGAAAGGAATATAGCTAGAAAAGGGTAGGGAAGGGAAAGGAACTGTCAAAAAGCCCCTAAGACAAGAAAACCTGAAGGAAATTAGACTATATGAAAAAGAGTTATTAAGGGAAGAAGAAAAAAGAAAGACACTACAAAAAAAAATTGTTGAAAACTCATGGAAAAACCCAGAGGAGGTCAGACGATCAGATTCCCGATGCTAGTCAAAGCACAACACACTAGATCTGGGGGATTTGGAGGAGGGGAGCATTGTGGGTAGAGAAGGAGCTCAGATTTCGGATCCTGGAGCTTTAGTATGCTGCCAAGTTGGATCTGATCCTCACATCTGAATCCCACAGGTTGAAGAGCAAATGAGGGCAACAACATCAGATCCTAGATTTTGTTGAACACTTAGACCTCTTAATTTTGTTCTTGGTTAGAATACCTCCGGAGTGAAATGCACATGTTCTGTATGGGTTCATGTGGTTTTCATTTTTCCTCCAAAATTTCAAAGATATACTTGCATGATTAACTTTGTGCTACACTGTTCCTAGGTATGTATGTATGTCAATTTGGCTATATGAGTGTATTTGTCCCGAGATGGAATGACATCCCATCTGCATTTGTTTTTTGCCTTTTATCCACTGTTCAGAGACAGATTCTGAACCAATGCTCTTGAAATGGATAAAAAAAGGATACACAAATGGATGGGAGCTTCTTTTCTAAATGATTTTCTCACAAACAGAACCATCTTTTCCTGAATCTAAAGGAGTTTTGCATTATGCACAGCAACGGTTTTGTATCTGTAATGAGTCACTTTATTTTGTTCTTTGAGTTACATTTTTGGTGGCAGACTACTTTATAAAACACAGTTAATCAGTCTATACAAGTTGCATTACAGTTACACAAAACTCCCAATATTATAATTTGCATATGTAGGGCAACATTGCTAGGTGGAAACATTCTCAAGAGTACCACCTCCATAACTCTTCACCTCCAACTACATGCTTACCTTGAGTTGCAACAATCTTGGAGTTTTTTTTAAACATATGGATGGGAAGAGCAGTCTCCAAAAAGGGAGTCAGTGGGCTTACTTCTGAACCACATATACAAGTGGATTCAGAAAACATGAATTTTGATGACATATACTTTCTGCCAATTCCCATTTTAGTGAAACCACTTCAACAAGCTAATGTTTGTCAGATGTTGTTGTGTCTTTCGGCTTTTCCCGGTTAGGGGTCGCCACAGCGGAACTCCGGTCCGCTAGTGATTGGCAGTTGATTTTTACGTGCCGAGTTGCCAGCCTTGATACACAACCTTCAACGAAGGTACGCCCATTTACGCACGTCTCCACGCAGAAGATGCTCTAGCTGAAAATCGAACCGGACAGCATCTTATTGTGAGGCGACAACGCTACCGCAGCACCACTACCACGGATAAGCTAATGATATGTGATGAAAAATCTTTCTGCAACCTATACAGATGTTTGATGAATAATCTTACTGTGACCTATATTTACAGTGCATCATTTGTTATTCATGCTATTTCCTGAACATATCAGTCTCAGCTGATTATGCCACTCTTCGTTAAATACTTGAATTAATATCACAGAATGCAGCTTCCTAATTGTAACTCCTCCTGAAAAGCAATATGCTTTTCTGTGTAAGCATCAAAGGGGCATGCCTCTCTTACTGCAGACCCATTCAGTACTTACAAGCAAATGGGACAGAAATTACATATACTTTTATCTCAACCAATGCAAACATGAATTTGCATAAAAAAGGATGAGTTAAGACTATAAAACTCTTTCTAGACAACATGGTTTACAACTGGAGAACTTCTGTGGAAAATACCACCCACACTGAAATGTGATAGCCACGTGTGCCATCTTTACTAAATTAAAACTCAACCCAAAAACACACATTAATATAATTGGCAGTTACATCCCACCAGGTAACATCCACACAGCATAAAACATACTACACTGGACCTCTAATTCTCTCCCACAGGAAACAGTCCTGTTGGGTGACTTCAATATTGACTGGCTAGACTGCTCCTCTCTGACTCCAGCATCACACATTAACCTACATGGATTTACCCAACTGATTACATCCCCCACAGGAACTAACAAATCTACCAAAAGTACAGTTTTGTACCTACCATAAATGTAGATGTCCGAACAGGATAGCATCTGCAGTCCTAACAAATGGGTTGTCCTGTCGTCAGGCAGCCCTTCGGTCGGCCGGATTCCAAAGTCTGGGTCTGGCCTCGGCTGGTGTCGCACTTCACCCGACGTCATCTCTGCTGGTCTTCGGGTATAAAGGCATCAGCTGACGCCATTTTCCTCAGTGTTTCTTGCCCCAGATGCCAGTTGCCCTCTTGGAAAACTAAATTTTGGGTAAATGCCAATGTTTCCAAAAAAATAGTAGGCAAACACAAAAATAAGCATGTATGTACATATATACAAACAAATACACCATAAGAGATCCCCCCCTAGCTAGCTATTAGGAGGGTAAATACCCTAGGAGTACCACAGAGGGAAGGAGGTGGGTAATCCTGACTGCAGATGCTATCCTGTTCGGACATCTACATTTATGGTAGGTACAAAACTGCACTATGTCCTTCAAGGATGCATCTGCAGTCCTAACAAATGGGTAGAATACCATAGCCAAACTAGGGAGGAGGAAGAAGAATTATGGTGTAGTTAGGATCCCTTGCAATACAGCAGTGGCAAACCCTGCTCGGGATCTAGAGTATAGAGGTAAGTTGTAATGCTTGGCAAATGTATGCATGGAGGTCCAAGTAGCCGCCTCAATAATGTCCTTGGTAGCCACTCCTCGTAAGAAAGCTGTGGTAGTGGCTGTAGCCCTTGTAGAGTGAGGTCTTATGTTCTGTGGAATTTGCTTTCCATGGTAGGCGTAACAGAATCTTATGCAATTTCCTATCCACTTGGAGATTGTCTGTTTGGAAATTGCTTTTCCTTCCCTTCCTGTTGCATAAGCTACTAAAAGCTGGTCAGTTTTTCTATTGCCCTTGGTTCTGTCCAGGTAGTAGCGCAACTGTCTATGTACATCCAAGGTATGCAGCAGTCTTTCCCCCCTGTTCTGTGGATTGGGAAAGAAGGTAGGTAGGTGGATTGCCTGGTTTAGAGACACTCTGGATACCACCTTAGGCATAAATGTAGGATTAGTTCTCATGGACACTCTATCTTGATGGAAGATTAGGAAGGGTTGTACTGCCATTAAGGCCTGTAGTTCCGAAACCCTTCTTGCTGAAGTAATTGCCAGTAGGAAAGCAGTTTTCCAGGATAGGTGTTGAAGATCTGCTGTTGCTGCTGGTTCAAATGGAGGGAGTGTCAATTTTTCTAGCCCAAAGTTCAAGTCCCATGCTGGTAATGGTGCTTTCCTAGGAGGTTTTACATTCTTGATTCCTCTGAGGAACTGCCTGAGTAGAGGATGTGAGAAGACAGGGGATCAAGCTGTATTCTGCAGAAATAGCTGATGCATGTATCTTGATGGAGGAATAGGACAGGCCTGTATGGAGAAGCTCTGCCAAGTACTCCAGGATGTTAGCAATATCTATCTTTGACACATCTTTTCCTCTTTCAGTACTCCAAATGACAAACCTTTTCCATTTCCCTGCATAGTTCCTTCTTGTTGAAGGTCTGCGGGCCTCAAGGATAATGTCTTTAACCCTTTGGGATAACTCTGGGTTAGTTGCTGTTATGTAATGTTCCAGGCAGTCAGTTGCAGAGTTTTTAGGTTTGGATGCATGATGTTGTAGTCGTTCTGAGTTAACATCAAAGGCATCAGGGGTAGTGTCCACGTTCTCCCCCGAGACATGCTCCTCAGCAATGGGTACCAGTGTTGTCTTGGCCAATTTGGAGCTATCAGAATTATCCTTGGACGTTCCTCTTTGACTTTCAGTAGTACCTTGTGCATCAAAGGAAGAGGTGGAAATGCATATGCTGTCAGGCCTTTCCAACTGAAGGATAGAGAAGTGGGTGGTATGTCCTTGTGCAGAATTTCTTGAGCTGGTGATTGAGTGGGGATGCGAATAGGTCTATTTGTGGCATTCCCCATTTCTTTGTGATGGCCTTGAAGATGTCCGGGTGTAGCATCCATTCGTGAGCATCCGAGGTAGTTCTGCTTAACATGTCTGCTAGGATGTTTTCTTTTCCCGGTACAAATATTGCCTGTAACTGGATGTTGTAGCTCAGAGCCATATTCCAAAGGTCCAGAGTCATTCTGCATAGGGGGTATGAATGAGTGCCTCCCTGTTTGTTGATGTACCACATGACTGTGGTGTTGTCTGTCCTTATCATTAAATGGCCTTCTTTGAGGAATGGTCTGAAATTCTGGATTGCTAGTTTTACTGCCAGCATTTCTTTTGATTTATGTGCAGGTGCAGCTGGTCTGGAGTCTATAATCCTTGTATGCATTTGTCCAGCATGTGTGCCCCAACCTAGGTCTGAGGTGTCCGTTGTGATGGTTTGGCTTGCTTGAAAGTTGTGGAAGGGCAAGCCTGGGTTTGACTGGCATGCTTGAGCCCACCATAGGAACTCTTGTTTCAGGCATGGGATTAGTGGTATTTCGGTTTCTAAGCTGTGCCTGTGTTGAGACCATAAATTCTTTAGGTACCACTGTAGCTTTCTCATATGCAGTCTGGCATGGGGACCAGGATTATGCATGATGCCATGAAGCCCAAGGCCTGCAGTACTTTCCTTGCTGTTAGTTTGTTCTGCTTTGTTAATGCCAAGAAGTAAAGAGGAGTTGTTCTTGTTTTTCTGCAGTTAGGAATGCCATCTGTTTTACTGTGTCCAATTCCGCACCCAAGAATGTTCTTGTTTGGGATGGTATCAGTCTTGACTTTTTTAAACTGACTGTGTATCCCAGGGCTTGTAGTAAGCAAATGACTCTTTGTAAGTCTTTTGTCAGCTTGCTTTTGTTGTCCGCTTGTATCAGGCAGTCGTCCAGGTATGGATAAATTTGGATTCCCTGTAGCCTGCAATGAGCGATTACTGATGCCAGGCATTTTGTGAATACTCTGGGCGCAGTAGATAAGCCAAAGAGCAATGCTGAGAATTGATAATGCTCTGATCCTGCAAGAAATCTGAGGTATCTTCTGCAATTTGGTCGTATGGGGACGTGCAGGTATGCCTCCTTGAGATCTAGAGTTACCAGCCAACACTCCTTGCCCAGCATGGGAAGAAGTTGCTGTAGGGTCAGCATTTTGAATTTTGGAACAATGATGAATGTGTTTAAGGCGGACAGGTCGAGAATAGGTCTCCAACTTTTCTCTTTTCTTGGTACTAGGAAGAGTCTGGAGTAGAATCCTTTGCCCTGTTCTGTAGGTGGTACCCTTTCCACAGCTCTCATCTTTGTTAATTGAGCTATCTGTTTTAGAGCTTCTGTTTTTTTGGTTTGGAGGTAGGTTTGGCATTCCTCTTTTTTCTGGTAATGTGTGGAAATGAAACCTGTAGCCTTGGTCTATAGTTTGCAAGATCCACTTGTCTCTTGTGATATAGTGCCAATTTTTTGAAAATAAGGCTAACTTTCCGCCTAAGGGTGCTGCTATTTGTTCCCTGGTAGGCGGTGTCAGAGCCAAGTCACTGTGATTGTCCTGTTGCAGTGGCAGTGGTTGTGTCTGTGCCTCGTTGGTTATTGCCTTGCCACTGGCGTCCTCTGTAGGCACCTCCTCTGGATTGATTTCTGCCTCTGGAACGTCTATTCCTGCCTCTCTGAGATTTAGAGGAGTCTGGAAAGGACCAATTTTTGGAAGGCCAGTTCCTGCTAAACCTTGGGGGCTGAACCTGTAAGAAATCTTTAACTGTTTGTACAGATTTTGCCTTCTCTTCCATTTTCTTCATTACTTGCTGGGCCGGAGAACCAAATAGACTGACCTTATCCATAGGAGCATCTAATAGCTTTGCTTTAACATGATCCAGCAAGACCTGTTCTTTCAACCATGCATGCCTTCTTATAACTGTGCCAGTCATGGCTGATCTAAATGAAGCCTCCAGTGCATCACAGCCACATTTTAAAGAATGGTTACTAACCTGATGAATGTTATTCACCATTTCTAAAACATATTTCTTATCTAAGGAATCATCAGAGGACAGTTTCTTAGTTAACTGATCAAGCATAAACTCTTGGTATTGGATCATATGAAACTGACAGTTCAAAGCTCTAGCTGAGAGAGTAGCAGAGGTGTAAACTTTTTACCCCATCTCTAAGGACCTGGATTCCCTTTCAGAAGGAGAGGGTTTTGCTGAGGTCGGCTACTGCCTTAGGCCCCTGGGAGATAGTCTCAGGATCTGCAAGGGAGCCTTGTATAGGTGGTGATGAGTGTCCGGTACCCTGTAAAACCTATCGGGCTTGGCAGGGGCTGGAGGTAAAGTATCAGGAGCAGTGCAAACATCATTAAATGCATCATCCACAACAGGAAGAACTGGAGGTATAGCTAAGGGCCTATGTTGCGGTAAATGTAGAAAGGTCCTAAGCCTTTTTCTTGAATCAGAGAAATCTTGTCCCTGCCATTGGAATTGCTCTCTCATGGCATGTAAGGTTTCCCCAAAGGAAAATTCCTCTGGTGGAGAGGAAGAAGGAATAGATTCTTCAGCATCGGAATCTTCATAAGTAGAAAAAGGAGCCTCTGGATGGTCTGTATTGTCTGAATCGTCAGAATAATCATCTGAGGACACTGGCTCAGGGGGCTCTGCTTTAGGTGTCTTTTCTGGAGGCTGAGAGGCCCTGTCTGGGTGAGATTGGGATCCCCTTATTAAAGAGATGAGATCCTCTGCCAGAGTAAGCATTTGAGAACTGGAACTGGGCCTGTGTGAGGGGGGCTTAACAGGCCCAGATTTAGCAGATTTGGCTGCTTTAGCCCTGGCAAAGGCCTTAATAGACATGGCTGCAGGAGGCCTAGCAGCACCACGTGCTGGGGTAGAGACATCCAAAGGGATGGTGTCCGATAATTCTAGAGGAACCACATTAATAGGCAAAACTTCAGAGGCCGATTCAACTAGGGTAGCAGGAGCCTCGGTAGTAGTCATGGATTCGGCTGAAGATTGACCCGTTTGCTCGGTTTCGGCCGAAACCGAGACACTCGCGGTTTGCTTAACCGTGGTTTCGGCCGAAACCGCGGACCGCGAGTGTCGGTCTTTTCTTTGCGTTTCTTAACAATTTGAGAAGTCGGAGGATCCGACGGCATAATGTACGCAAAATCTGAGCCGAAAAACTGTTCAGCAAACTCCGACCGACACCTAAGCGTTCGTCGGTTGAAAGAAGCACAGGCTAAACAGGCTGCTACGTCGTGGTCTGGGCCTAAACAAGGTAAGCAGTAAGACTGGAAATCTTTATGAGGTATTTGTTTCCCACAAGTTAAACAGTTATTCACTTTTTCTGACATCGGCTGAGGCAAGAAAGAGTCCCCAGCGGGTACTTAGCTTTTAGAAGTCTTGAGTAGTATTCGGTAGTAGTAATCTCTGGATCTGACCGACCGGCACTTGCGAACAGCTTCTGCTTCGGGCGCCACGCGGCAAGAAAGACTGAGGAAAATGGCGTCGGCTGATGCCTTTATACCCGAAGACCAGCAGAGATGACGTCGGGTGAAGTGCGACACCAGCCGAGGCCAGACCCAAACTTTGGAATCCGACCGAAGGGCTGCCTGACGACAGGACAACCCATTTGTTAGGACTGCAGATGCATCCTTGAAGGACATCATCAGTCTATTCTCAACTGGATTTTGGTTAACAACCCCTCCCTATCATCACAGGCAGGCTGTCTTCCTGATGATCTGAATGACCACTTACCAACCTTCCGTGTATGTTCCCGTACCTTCCAAAATAACAAACCACATACCACACAATCAGAAACAAAAAAGGCTTTAACCCACAAAAATTCATCTCGACCCTAAAAAGTTGCAACTGGGATTCTCTCAAACAGCTGCCTCTAGATGATGCAGTTAACTCCTTTAATACTACTTTTCTAGACATTTTAAACTGCCATGCTCCCCCCAGGACCATCAGACTGAAAGCCAATTGTGCAGTCTGTCAATAGGGAATGCCAATCCCTACTCAAAAATGGAGACAAGGCCTGGGAACAATATCACAAATACAAAACCCAAACTACAAAACTATCATTCCTAGAACTTCAAAACAAAGTTATGAAACTTGTAAAAAAGGACTAAATCAACTACTACCATAATATTCAGAAAAAAAAAACACGATAACAACCCTCAAAAGTTTTGGGCTGCAGTTAATGACACACTATCATCAGGCAAAGCATCTACCCCCACTCCAACCTCAAACAACAACTCTGAAAATACAGCAACCCAATTTAATACATATTTCACAGAAACTATCCTAGTCCTGGCCAATTCTAAAAACATATCCAACAACCTTGCCCCTGTAGTTCCCCGACTCAGAAACTCCTCCCAAAATAGCCTCAACCAATTTACACTACAACCAGTGTCTGTAGATATCATAAAAAACTACTGCATAAACTAAAACCATCTACCATAGCCACAGACAATCTCCCAGCCGAAATTCTGCAAATAGCAGCAGAAGGAATAGCATACCCAGTAGCAATACTCATTAACAGATCAATGTCTGAGAGCATAGTACCTGCTATCTGGAAGATATCCCACATAATATCTCTACACAAAGGAGGCAATTTCATCAAACTTAGTAACTATCACTCAATTGCCATCCTATCACCCTTATCTAAAATCCAAGAGAGAGCCCTCCATACTCAACTCACGGACTACCTTCACACCCATGAACTACTATCAAACGCACAACATGGATTTCGCCCCATCACAGTACCACTAAAGCCCTAATGTGCTTTACTAATACAGTTAACCAGTACAGAAACATAGAACAATTCATATCTGCCACATTTTTAGACTTGTCCAAAGCCTTTGATATGGTAAATCACAACAAACTGATCAAAGTCCTCTCCTCCCTAAACCTTAGTAGTTCCTCTATCACCTGGTTCCAAAGCTACCTATCAGGTCATCAGCAGGCCGTACTGTGGCAACACCACCTCTCTTCTCTCCTGCTGGTTTCCTTAGGGGTCCCATAAGGCTCTATCCCGGGACCTCTACTCTTCTCCCTCTTTAACAACCAACTCCACACCTCCACTCATCATGCCTCTGTGAAACAATATGCAGACTCTACTCTCATATGCAGTCTCCTCCTTAAAAGACCTCCACACCATAACCCAAGACTCATTTCTATCATTTGAAATGTGAGTCACTAACTCCCAATAAAAAAAAAAGCTATCAAGAACTCCCTCTACTCACCTAACTTTCAACCTGGAGTCCAAAAACATAACTATCATCACCCTAGTAATGCATACTAAACTGCTAGAGGTTGAAATTGAGAACAATCTGAAATTCAACATCCATATTTATTTATTTTACATTTGCTGACCGGGAATGTCTGACTGAGCCAAAGACCTTTTTCAGCAGAGGCCTGGGGAGAAAAGCTCCAAATTAAAACAGACAAAAATTAAGCTATGATAATACAAACAATATAACATTTCATGGCAATTTAAGATCACATGCAGTAAGTCTAAAATAATTACAGTCAAAAGAAAAACAAGCAACAGTACTAAAATACAAATGTTATATAATATAAATACAGTACCCAATGTCTTAGGCGGTAATTACAGAGAAAGGAAGGAAAAGGAAAGTGTAGAGATGACTTGGAGGGTAAAAAGGCTAGAGTAGGTCAAAGGTAGTATAGGTTGGTTATAAGAGGAGACCGTGGAGAATAAGGAGAATGGGTAAGTTAGTTAGATGAATATATTCAGGGAGGGTAAGAACAGTGGCAGATCCATTGCCCTTTAAAGTACTCTTTTGTGGTCAATTTAAATTGTTTGGGATGTTGTTTGGGAGTTGCCCAAACTATTAAAAAAGTTCAGAAATAATTAGGTCTTCCTTACAAAAACAAACAACTTTTTACTAGATCCACAAAAGCTACCATCACCTGTACACACCACCTTTCAACTCTCCTATATGCCTCCCCTGTACTAACCAACCTCCGTAAAACTGATCTTACAAAACTAGAAACCTGTTACAATAAAATTGCCAAGTTTGCTACTAACACCATACACAGGTCACACCATTAAACTGCTCTTAAACAACTAAATTGGCTAGAAGTCCCTCAACTGCTCCAATATAAACAGCTAACCTTTGCCCAGAAAATCCTGCATCAACCATATAAAATCCCTGCTCTCAAAAATCTTATACAACCATACTCCACTCCTAGAGCCCTCTGTTCCAGTGACAAACTCCTTTTAGAAACCACCAAAGCTAACAACTCAGCTGAGGAATCTCTCTTCTCAAACGTCATTCCTAAAATATGGACTAAAATACCTACCTCTATTTCCTCAAGCTGCTCCATAGTAAAATTCAAAAAGCTCCTATCCACTCACTTAGAAAAAAACTGACTTTGTTCTTGCTACCCTCCTGGATAACTCTTAAGTTTTGTATACCTAAACACACCATGGTCATTTAGTGCTTCTGTACTTCATTCACTTATCTCATTTCCACTCTATCTTGCCTTTTTCCTTACCTATTATGTATATACTCAAGTATCACAAGTTATGTTATTGTAACCTCTAAAGTACTGCATTGCCCATCTATGTACTATTGCTGAAATTGTAAGATACTGGACATTCCTTAACTTTTGTTAATTTTTCCATTTGTTAATTTTTTTCTAATTTTGCTTATTTTGGTTAATTCTGTTAATTTGTTAAATTTGCTAATTTCTAAAATGCGTGCATCTCTTACTGCTGGAGCTTTTCTCCCCAGGCCTCTGCTGAAAAAGGACCTGCGTCAATTTGGACTTTCTTGATAAACAAATGTAAAATAAATAAATAAAATATTAATACTCTGACCAGCTTATGAGTGAATAGGAAACTTCAAACCAAATATGAAGAAATGTGAATAGAAATTTATGCATCATTTATCTTAACTTTAAAAATTATAACTCAACACAGGGTGACCTCACCTAAGCACATCAGTACTTATCCGTGAGTTGAGAGTTTACATTTCCAATCTGCCTGCATGTTTTAAATTATTGAGGGCACTCAGAAACATTTACAGCATTAAGTGAAACACTACAGAGTGATGATATGCAGGGAAGAGGTGCTTCCGGGGGCGCATACTATACAGCACGACATACATAGTATACAAATTACTTCATAATGACATGAAAATGAGGACCGACATATAAATGAGTCTCACTGCGTAAGCAAACGATGAAAATAAATATGGCAGAGTAATTCTAAGACATATAAAGCTGGCATTCTATATTACAGTGTTCATCCATTTTGAACTCTAGAAGCTTTAATGTACAGAAGTCAAAACCTGTGATATGATGTTAACAATATGTAAACAGCTGAACAACAGGTGTTAGGGGTTGTTCTTGGTGTCAGTGTTCATGACACTGTATACACTTAGCATCAGAAGCACAGACTTGTCTACCAGTACCGAACATATTATCATCTCCATGACAAGAACATTGCTGACAGCTACCGTGTGGAGAGACAGACCATATGGAAGTTAGCAGACATATATTTCCCACACATGGAATCAAGGGAGATACATAAACTGGGCATACAGTTTGTGTGGCACTAACCATCCTTGCTACAGGGACTTTTCAGCATCTGACAGGGGACATGCTAAGAAGTTCACAGGTATCAGCCCCTTGGATCCTACATCAGCTTCTTAAAGTACAGTTGTGTACACTTACCATAAATGTAGATGTTCGAGTGTATTCACTGTTGCAGTCATCACATTTTGGTTATCCCTGCCAGGGTAGTCCTCTGCGGCCCGAATACCAGAGGCTTAGTATTTCTGCATCGGTTGCTGTCACTTCAGGACTGACGTCAGGTCATCAGTAGTATAAAGTAGGGCAGCCGACGCCATTAAATCAGTTTTTCTTGCCCTAACTGTCAGGAGCCCCCAAGTGACAGCCAGGTTATAGTGGAAGAACCCCACCAGTAGAAAGTAAATACCAAAATGTCCCTTGTAAGGAGAGAGAGAGAGAGAAGAGGGGGGTGGAGGGAGAGAAACCAGGACTGCAACAGTGAATACACTCGAACATCTACATTTACGGTAAGTGTACACAACTGTACTATGTCCTTCATGTTTCACTGTTGCAGTCATCACATTCAGGTTGATTCCCAAAGCTGAGGAAAAGGGTGGAGGCAGTCAAGGAGACCAGGGCTGGCTAGGATGCCCTGCAAGACTGCAGTGGCAAAGCCTGCCCTGGATATGGAGAAGATAGGCAGGCAGTAATGTTTGGTGAAAGTGTGAACAGATGTCCAGGTGGCAGCCTCCAGGATGTCCCTGGTGGGGACTCCTCTGAGGAAAGCTGCAGAGGTGGAAGCTGCTCTGGTGGAGTGAGTCCTGACCTCCTTAGGGGGAGGATTCCCATGTTGTTTGAAACAGAAATGGATGCAGTGTGCTATCCATTTAGAAACTGTTTGCTTGGAGACAGCTTTGCCCTCTGCCCCTGCAGCAAAGCTAACCAGCAATTGATCAGACTTTCTGAATGATTTAGTCCTGTCTAGATAGAATCTGAGCTGTCTGTGCACATCTAGAGATTGCAGGAACCTTTCCCCCTTGTTCTGTGGGTTAGGGAAAAAGGTGGGCAAATGAATGGATTGGTTGAGAGCCACATTGGACACCACTTTGGGCATGAAGGATGGGTTATCCCTGAGGCAAACCCTGTCAGCATGGAAGATGATGAATGGCTCCACAGCCATGAGTGCTTGCAGCTCGGAGACCCTTCTGGCTGAAGTGATGGCCAGAAGAAAAGCTGTCTTCCAAGAGAGAAATTTTAACTCTGCTGAAGATGCTGGTTCAAAGGGGGGCAGGGTGAGCTTTTCCAACACAAAGTTAAGGTCCCAAGCTGGGATAGGCGCTCTTCTGGGTGGCCTCAAGTTGCTAGCCCCTCTTAGGAATTGTTTGATCAGTGGGTGTGAGAAAAGGGGCTGCTCAGTGGTGAAATGAGCAGAGACAGCAGAGGCATGAATTTTAATAGAGGAAAAAGAGAGATCACTGTGTTGCAGGTCAGCTAGGTAATCCAGGATGAGAGGGAGGGACGGCTGTGCCATATCAGCTCCCTTAGCCTGAATCCAGGTGCAGAACCTTTTCCATTTGTCAGCATAAGACTTTCTAGTGCTAGGGTGTCTGGCCTCACGTATAACATCTAGAACCTGTTTACTGAGGTTGGCAGATTGATCAGTGGTTATGGAATAAGCCAAGCTGCCAAATTGAGGGTCTGCAATTGGGGATGCATGAAGTCTCCTTCCCCCTGGGTCTGGAGGGTTGGGATCTGAGTGAGATGCCATGATGGCAGTGGGGACAGGCTGTGCAGCAGTAGGTACCAGTGCTGGCGAGGCCAGCCTGGAGCAATAAGAATTGTCCTTGGTTTTTCCCCCCTTATTTTGAGCAGTACCCTGGTAATGAGAGGTAGTGGAGGAAAGGCACACACCAATAGATTGACCCAGGGAAAGGACAGGGCATCCACTTTCCAAGCCATGCAGTGATGCTCCCTGGTGGAGAACTTGCTGAGCTGATGGTTGTTGTGGGAGGCAGAGGTCAACCTTCGCGGTGCCCCATTTCTGAGTTATTAGTGTGAAGGTTCTTTTGTCTAGCTGCCACTCATGTGGGTCCAGATGATTTCTGCTTAAGTGATCTGCCAGAGAGTTTAGAGAACCTGGCAGGAATTGTGCTAACAGGTGTAGTTGCATGGCAGAGGTTGTGTGCCAAAGGGTCATGGCCAGCCTGCATAGAGGTTAGGTGCGAGTCCCTCCCTGCTTGCTGATATACCACATCACAGTGGTGTTGTCTATTTTGATCAGGAGAGCCTCTGGGGAGAGAAGGGGTCTGAAAGCTGTCAATGCGTGCTGGACAACTAACATCTCTTTTTGCTCTTTTTGGTTGATATGCAGATGGATTTGCTGTGGGCTCCATTGGCCCTGTATGCACCTGTCATTCAGGTGTGCACCCCAGGCATAGTCTGATATGTCTGTGATGAGGGTCTGGGTGGTGGGGGGTGGTGAGAAAGGTAGTCCCTTGTTGTGGGAGCATGCTGCTGCCCACCAAAGAAAATCTTTCCTGAGGCAAGGTATCATGGGTATAAGAGTTTCCAGGTCTTGAGAGTGTTGACACCAACGGCTTTTTAGGTACCACTGAAGTTTCTTCATATGCAGTCTGGCATACGGTATGAGTAGAGTGCAAGATGCCATGAACCCCAGAGCTTGCAGGATTTTCCTTGCAGACAACTGGGGTCTGGTGGCTAGTTGAGAGAAGTAGGCTGTCAGGTAAGTTTGCTTTTCTGGTGTAAGGAATGCCATCTGGGAAGCTGTGTCCAGGCTTGCTCCCAGGAATATAATCCTTTGGGTGGGTACTAGTTTGGATTTCTTTTCGCTGATAGTGTACCCTAGGGAGGTCAGTAGGGACTTTAAAAAGGCCAGGTGCTTGAGCAGCTTTTCCCGACTGTCTGCCTGAATTAGCCAGTCACCTAAACATGGGTAAATTTGGATATTCCATTGTCTGCAAAAGGCAATGGCCAGAGCCAGACATTTTGTGAAAACTCTGGGAGCAGTAGATAAGCCAAAGGGAAGTGCAGAGAACTGAAAGTGCAGAGATCCTGCCTTGAAACATAGGTATTTCAAGCATGACTCTCTGATAGGAATGTGGAGGTAGGCCTCTTTTAGGTCTAGGGTGGCTAGCCAAGCATCACTGAAGAGCATGGGTAGCAGTTGCTGGAGGATGAGCATTTTGAATTTTGGTATCACCAGGAAGGTGTTTAGAATGGATAGATCGAGGATGGGGCGCCAGGTGCCCTCTTTTCTGGGTACCAGAAAAAGTCTGGAGTAGAAACCTTGGCCTTTTTGTTCTGCAGGAACGTGCTTTATTTCCTCATACAGAGAGCAGAGAATTGACTTGCTTTTGCGGCTGTGCCCACTGGTTTGGAGGTAGATCTGGGAATCCTTTTGGGGTTGGAAGAGTGTGGAAAGAAAATGTGTATCCCTGGGCACTATGTTGAGGACCCAGCGGTTGCTGGTAATGGTGGCCCAGGTGCTTGCGTGAAAGGAGAGTTTTCTTCCTAAGGGTAAGTGAAGGTGGGTAGAGGGAGGGGGTGGTGGAGGAGAGTCATTGTGAGTTCTTACCATGAAGGGGTGGCTTAGAACTCCCTGTTTTTGAAGTGCAGGAATTCCACTGTTTTGATCTCTGCATTCCCTGTGGCTGCTGTCTGGGGGGGGTCTGCTTCCATGGGGTCTGGGCTGAACTGGCCTGGTGGGAGCAGGAAAGGACCAGTGCTTGGAGGGGCAATGCCTACTGAATCTGGGTGGCTGGACCTGTAAGAAATCTTTAACTGTCTGCATAGATGTAGATTTTTCTTCCATCTTTTTTAAGACCTCCTCTGCCTTAGTGCCAAATAAGTTGTCTTTGTGCAAGGGTGTATCCAACAATTTAGATTTAACATGGTCTGGCAAGGGCTATTCTTTAAGCCATGCATGCCTTCTAAGGAAAGAACTGGTGACTGCTGCCCTGCAAGAAGTTTCTAGGGTGTTAAAACCACAGTGTAAGGTGTGCTTAGTTACTTGACTTAAAGAATGCATTAACTCTTGTAACTCTTTAGATTCTGCACAATCAGGAAAGGAAGACACGTTTTGTTTAAGGAGTTCCATGGTATGTTGCTGACATTTTAGCATATGGAACTGCCAATTTAGTGCTCTGATAGCAAGAGTAGCAGAGGTGTATACTTTTTTACCCCATCTGTCTAGTGCTCGGGAATCCCTGTCTGAGGGGGTGGGATTCTTAGCAGAGTTAGCTTTAATACCTTTAGGCCCTTGAGAAATTACCTCAGGGCCAGCAGTAGGATTTTTGAAAAGAAATTTGTGTGAGTCATGGACTCTGTAATGCCTGTCAGGTTTTCTAGGTGCAGGAGGTAGGGTGTCAGGAGTCAAACTGGATTTCAGGAAAACATCATCCACAACATCCAGGATTGGGAGAAAGGCCAGGGGTCTGTGCTGTGGAAGATCTAAGAATTCCCTGAGGGTAGTCCCGATATTCCCACTGGAAATGCTCCCTTAAGGTATATAGGGTTTCCCCAAAGGAAAAATCCTCGGGTGGAGAGGCTGAGGGAATGGAATCCTCAGCATTAGAATCCTCATAAGCAGAAAGGGGTTGCATGTCTTCACATTCAGATAAATCAGAGTCATCAGACTCCTGTTCAGACAATACTACTGGGGACAGATCTTTTTCTTTTGGAAGGGGTAGCTTGGTTTCCCTTGATAAGGTCTTCCGCCATTTTAAGCATTTGAGACTGAGGCAAGGAAGCAGGTGCCTGAGAGTAGGTTGTCAGTTTCTTGGGTATGGTTCGTACCCTGGGCCTTAGAAACTTGGTCATTTTTGAAAGAACGTAGATGCGAAAGAAGTTGTTGGTTTGTGTCGAGAATCGGTAGTGCGAAGTACTTCCTCAGAAGCCAGTGCCTGCTCAGCGGCTCCGGACCCATCCAAGGGAGAGACAACCACAGGATCCTTAGTCGAAGAAGAGTTTTGCGGCAAACTGGACTCTGAAAGGGTCTTGGTAGTGACCTGCGAATCGACAGAAGCAGGCATCAGGGGCTGTGAAAGCGCCTCACTGAGGACCAGAGAACTGACAACTAGCTTAACGGAAGCATCGTTGGTAGGCTTGGACCTGTGCAGTCTGTCTCTGTCTTTATCCTTACGTTTTTTTTGGAAGATCTGCTGTTGGATGGCTTACCAAAGCCATATCGGAATTTGGGGACCGTAAGTGAAAATATCAAGCTACAATAAGAGCCCGACGAAATACAGTCCTGGCGTTGAACAAAGCACAAAAGCGACAGTGGGGGACGTCGTGGTCTGGGCCTAAGCAAGTGACTCAGTAAGAATGAAAGTCTCAGTGTGGTGTTTGCTTTCCAAAGGCGAGACAACTGTTAACTTTTTCTGACATCGGTTAGTGCAAGAAAAAAGGATCCCCAACGGGGTAGTTAGCTTTAGAAGACCTCAGCTTCAATTCGGAAGACGAAACTCAGGTAGCGGACGACCGGCACTCGTGCAAACTGCTTCTGCTTCGGGCTTCGCAGCAAGAAAGACTGATGTAATGGCGTTGGCTGCCTTACTTTATACTACTGATGACCTGACGTCAGTCCTAAAGCGACAGCAACTGACGCAGAAATACTACGCCTCTGGTATTCCGGCCGGCCGAGGGCTACCCTGGCAGGGATAACCCAAATGTGATGAGTGCAACATTGAAACATGAAAAACATCTGTTGTTGCAGCATATGAAAAGCAGCATTATGACAACAATTTAAAACATTACCTGTTTCCTTGAGGTCCTGGGAGTTATCAATCACACAGTCACAGTCACACACACACACACACACACACACACACACACACACACACACACACACACACACACACACACTTCTCAAGGCAACACCTGCTCCATATGGTAACTCCATACGGTAACTAGTACACCAATCAGAAGAGTTTCCAAACCATCAACTGTCAGGTGATGTGCAATGCACAGGATATCATATGCAGGGCCCCCTTCAAAGGATCGAAATTGTAGAACATCGAACCTCTGATCATCCAGGACCAGAAGATCGAAATTTTGCCATATCGAACCCTGTGAATGGGGATCGTCACACAGTGTGGAACGAGAACTTTACCATTCTGTGCACTGCAGTGTGATCTCAGAGTTAGTATATTTAAGTAGCAGGGTGTGTGGGGGGTGCAGGGGGGCGTGCCCCCTGTAAAAAGGTGAAATAAGTTTTCATTTTTTTTTTTTTGGGGGGGGGGGTTCAATACTCCAGAATTTTGATCCTTTGGTTCTCGATCAGAGATTCGATGTTCTGCAATTTCGATCCTTTGAAGGGGACCACATAGACAATGCGTCCATGACACCCAAACAGTTCCTACCATTCCCACATTTGGCACACTTTTGACCTCTATCAATGTTCCATGCAGATTATCAGAGAATCATCTAGTTAGCAACTGCACACACTGGGAGGAAAACAGGCCAGTACTCATAATGTTCCCATTCAAGCAGGCAGTAAGCCACATTTAACGGTTCACACTGCTGTATATTGCAGGTAATGGTGGATATGCGATGGAACTGTGAATGCTGACCTCATCCTCATTTCACAACCCACAACATTGCACATTCCCAGACATGGATCACTGATGAAGTGATAATTCCACTGCCTGCATTACACCTGGTGGTGTACTGCAGTGTGCAACAGGAGCCAAAAAAGTGGGAAGTTTAAGTGCCATAATAATCTTGAATAGGCCTTGAGAGAAGTCCATCCACTCCTTCTGTCTAGAGTGAGGAAGTAAAGAAACATGCACATGTTTTGTTGTTTTTCCTAGGAATTATATCTACCTGAAACAAGCACAGAGGCTCCAACCCCAGATGTACCTCAAAGTTTACTGGAAATCTCATCCTGAACTAAAATTTCCTGGATGCTTTCTTGCCCCTCTGAGATAATGAGTCACAGTTCCACCTTCACAATTGTAGTAAGTCTCTTAGGGTGTGCAGTCCTCTAATGCCATATTGGCCTCCTGCAAGGTCACAATAAAAGGTATCTGAGGTACACTCAGATCCACTGCTGGTTCTGTAACCTCAGCAGGTACGTCTGAATCGGAGTGGGCAGACTGTCAGACCTAGGTCTTTAGATTTTTTCTTATGGCCTGGATGTACGTCAGGTGTGGATGGGTCCACCATCTTAGAGTATGTCAAACATTTCAGACATTGGATCTCCAAGAAGGTGTTCAATGATGACAAATGGGAAAACAATGTCTTAGGAACAAAAATACAAGTTTTGTAGTCATGCCCTGTGCCTAAGCAGAAAAGACACTGGATGAGGAGGTCTTTGTAAAGTATCTGCCAACTGCACCCACACTTATCCCTCCTACCGGACATCTGACAAAAATCACAGCAAAACAGTATAGACAAAAAGGAAGGTTTCCCAATGATTCATTTATCTGAATCAGAGAAGCTTAAGCTACAAATGACCAAACGAAAATCAGACCAATGGGTAAGAGACCTGCATTCAAGCTGGCAGCAAGACAGTCTGAGGATTTACACTTATACATTCACATATATAGCTCTACACTTGCAAGAGGAAGTCATACATTGGATGCATGATCCTACGAAGGTTGAAGCTTTGATATCCCAGCCTGAAATTAGCAGTGAAAACACATCTGTGTGAATACTGCAACAATGATTTTAATAAGGATTTTAGTAAGGACATCTGTCGATGATGACCCTGCCAAGTCTTGAACCCAGGACCCTGTAAACTAGGATCAAAGCAATGTACCATTAAACTATTTCAGCTCATTTCAATTGCCTGGCATTGCAAATTCATAGATAAGGAACACTGATGAAGTGATAATTCCACTGCCTGGATACACCTGGTAGTGCAGTGCAGTATGCACCTGAAACATCCAGCCAAATTATTCATGATGTGCTCCATGTTACATAATATGGCAGTACACAAATAGGTGCAACAACACAGGAAAGTCACTGTATTGCCTGAAACGTGTAACAGCAGTGGTTGAGAAGTGAGGAGCATAGCCTCTGGAGGAAATGGCTGCAGTGGTATGCCATGCAAAGCGAAATAGGAGCAACAGACTGTGGCACTGGTAAAGAAACAGTGTCTAGTCCACAACTATGGACCATAACAAAGACAAAATAAGATGAAACTAATGTATACATTATTACACCCAGACTGTGCAATGAAGTGCACTAATTGACCATGCTGTGAAGCAGACATTATCTGAACCATTCAAGTTAGAGGGTGGGCAGGATACAGTCAGCAATTATACAAATATAGTGGGGCACAGTGATAGGTGACAGTAATGCTATTACATGGTCAAAGGTCATGGGAAGTGCATGTGGAAAACCAGTCAGTTGGGTAAAAAAGTTGGGGAGTTAGGATCACATCCTACAGTGGTAGGATGAAGCTGCCTCATCACAAGCTTTGACCATGTGTACTGTTGTTGACCTGCTGGTCAAGGGTCTGCAATGACGTACAGCATGGACAAAGCAGTGTTTCAGGAGTATGTACAGGAAACCTGATGTGGTCTCCAACATTGGAAGCTAACAGATGTAAAATATCCATCATCCATAAGATGGCCATAGCTAGGTGTGATGCTATGTTGACCAAATGGAAATAGTGATGGGGTAGAATTGCATGACTTGTCTGGGGAATGTCACTGGCCATAACAGTGACACAGGAATCCATCAGGTGTGTTGGCCACTGTGACCAAAAGTGACAGTGACACAGTGTCCAGACTGGTGTACACCTTTAGTGTATGTTTGGATAATGATGATCCTCTCTGCCTCCAGACCTTCCCATGGTCATGGTCAGCATGGCCTCTAGAGGCAGAATGGATGGAACATCCCATCTGCCACATGCCTGCAACCATGGATACTATGCTGGTTATCAAGGACTGAAGCAACAGTGTCTGCTTCCTGTCCCTATACTCCATGTCACTCATGTGATGCAGGTTGTCCTATATGGCACGCAGGTGTTGCATGACATCACACCAGACACATGCTGCACTCTGATAACCTACCATGGTACGCATAAGTCTGGGTGTGCATCTGTACGTGTGTGTTTGTTTGTGTGTGTGTGTGTGTGTGTGTGTGTGTGTGTGTGTGTGTGTGTGTGTGTGTGTATACATATACACAGAGCAATAGTCTGTGCCTGGATCACTAACTTGAACATCTGCTGACTGATGCTAAGTGTTGAATCAAAGTCAAAGAAAGACCTGGAGTTATGGTGGTAACACATATCAACACACCTTTTCCCCATAGTGTGTGCACTTTTTAGAGACAGTACATATTACAGGTGCCACTTGTGGCATTGACTTCTATGTAGCATTGGTGGGGCTTACAGTTACAGGACATTCAGCATTAAATACTGGCTAAACTGGAAATACAGCTTGCCCTTCTAAATGCATGTGACTTGTGAGAATGCATGCGAGCCCTCAAATGTTATCATTACTGACAGTGTCACTATGTCATCTGACTGTCACATGTACACCGCCATCAACAGCAACCACAGGTGACATGTTCATATCAGGCATGTGGAGTCCTCTCATGCTGGACCCTCCATTAGTGGAACTTGTGAAATGTGAAAGAATAAAGATAGCAGACCTGCAACAGCAGTGAAGCATACATCTCAGACATGCCACCATGTGGCACTCTCACTAGCACATGACACAATCTATCAATACCATATAGACACATATATAACCTACAATGTAGGAAGTTGCAGTTGCTGCTCAGATGTACCCGGAGAAGTGATCTGTAGAGTAGTTTAGATGAATACACCCTTTTCACATGCAGTTCACAAGACAACATGAAACGCTCCTGCTATTACTAACTCACAGTATCTTCCACTGACTCTTGGGCAGCTGTCCTCATCCCAGCTCCAGCACTTATATCACCACCACCAGGTGTGAGGCTGTGCTCATCCTCCAAAGTCAAGGGACACAGAAACATTTCTACTTCTGGGTGTACAGTCCACCTCCTATTATGGGCATGTCTTTGAAAATGTTATGTGCTTTAGCCACAGCTAGCAGCATCAAACTGATCACCCTCTACAGCATCTACAGTCCTATTATGACTAACATAATTAATCACAATTAATGTCCTACATCACTTCCTGCTACACCTGGTCCTGGAATGCATTGTCTTTTTTTAAGTTGAGCATACCATACAAGTCCACAGGGCTTGATGTAGCACCTCACTGTTCCTGGCTGTGAACATTTTTGGCTATTGACTCTCATGAGCCATGACAAGATGTGAACACCTATGGGCTATATGAATACCCACAGCTGTCCTTAGTTGAACCACAGGTATGTGCAATGCTCTCTCAACCATTTGGTGTTACTGCACCTGTCCACTGTCATGCTGTGACCAGTCTCCCTTGTCCAACACCAACAGCAGTGACAGGCTGTGCTGAAGTTTGTTTTGTTGAACACATCCTGTTCTTCTTCCCTATCCTTTTTATGTATAACCCTGAACTTACCTATTTCCCTCATCACAGAGTCCCCCCTTCAAAGTATATATATATATATATATATATATATATATATATATATATATTTATATACACACATACACACACACACACAGACATAGACACAAATGTACGGGAATTTTGGCTAAAGTCAACACGTTTTGTCAACAAAGCAGATGGTCAACGGTTGTGCAAAATCACTACATTACTGGGGTTGGGGAATATGCCTTTTCCCTGGTACTGTGCAATCTCAAGAATTAGAATATACAAGGAGCAGGGGTTGTGGAAAGGCTTGTCCCAATACAAAAAATGAAAGTTATATAGTTACCATAATGATAAATCCATGCTGTCTTTCTCCATCTGGTTCAACCAGCAGGTTATCGGATCTCAGGCTGGCCATTTCTTTAAGACATCTGCTCACTAGGCTCTGCCTCCCCTTCCCACAATCCCTCAGTCCTCCAAGAATGTTGCTAACTGCAATTTTTGATCTTAGTTTGTTTGTCAGGTGAATTTCCCACCTTTAGAATGCGTTTCTTTTTTACCTAAATGTTGTAACTGTTGACAGTAGTGTTAGTTCACAGTTTAGTAAGTAATTTTTCTTGTAGAATATTAGAGTGGAGTGTTAGCACCTGTTTCTTTTGCTTTAAATCTATGGATCTGAAAGGATTCAAGAAGTGTGTGGAGTGTGAGTTTAAATTCCCCTCGAAAGATGCACATGATGTGCATTTATTGCCTGGGAGTGGCCTGCCTGGAGACTGTTCCAGTTGTGAGGGGTTTAGTATTTGGGTTGTCAATGAGAAGAGAGTCGTCCTTGTTTCAAGGGCCTCCTTTCAGCTGGTGTCTCTCCTTCTTCTGCTTCCTCACCTAAGTATAAGTCAGATCAGGGCCATAAGCATTCTTCAAAACACCCCAAAAAAGTCAGCTATGGTACCTCCTTCGGGAATGATGGAACTCCCATGACTTTCAGGTTCCCTGGCAGCCTCAGCACCATTGTCTGCACCAACTCTCTGGTGCCAATCACTTTCGGTACCTGCACTGGGCAAGGCTTCATCTCTGGCTGTCAGTATCCCCAGCCCCTCATTGGTCAAGGGGTTCCCTTAAGGAAAGTGCCTTCCTTTTTCTCACCTACCCCATCAGGGCTTTTGCTTGAGTCTGGGCTTAGCCATTTGGTACCATGCGGCGGATCTCTTGCTATCTAAATGGACCTCCAAGCCCCTGCTGATGGCTTCATGTACTCAGTCAACAATTTCAGAGGGCAGTCTAAAAGCATCAGATCTGAAGCAGCTGATGAGGTAATTCTTGCAAGTGCAGATGCAATTAAGCCTTATTCCTTTGGCTCCAGGCTCCTTCCCCAGAACCTCAGCTCTGTCACCTTGGTTTCCTCCCTCGACCCCAAGAATCTGAGCTCATTGGGCCAGGTTGTCTTTTCTATGGGGTCACATCCTACAGCATGGACGATTTAAATTCTGATCCTGACCTTGATCTCCTCAACTCCAGTTGTGTCCGAGCAAGAAGGCTGATACATCAAGGCTGGCTGCTCCAGGTTAGGTTCAACTATCCCAGCTTCAGGCTTGTCCCTCCTCCTCAAGGCATCTGCTTTCAGTAGCTCTGTTCTGGTCTTGGCATTGGGGTAGGTCAGAGTTCCCCTGGATTCTGGCACATCCCTGGATTCCTAGGATCCCAGGATTATCCATTCCAGTCAGCCAGCTTTTGCTTCCGCATTCGATGTTGTGGAGAGGCTTTTCTCAGATAAGGAAAAGGATCAGTCAAATACAGCTGGTGCCACCTCTTCCTCCCTCATCTATTAGACTGCTCCAGAACAACTCACACCTGCTGCTCTCCAATTTGTCCCACTGGATGGGGACACTACCTATTACTCCCGGACTCTCTGGAGCTGGAAGTGTCCAATAAGAAGCAATGCAAGAGGAAGAAAAAAGAAGGTCATTGTCCCACTGTACTCATCCCTCATTAGACCCATTATAGAATACAACGCCCCATTTGATATGTACCCCTCAAGACATCTACAACAACTGGAAAGGCCGCAGAAATACCTCACTAAAAGAATCATAGGCCCTAAAGCAGATGCCCTATGCTGACCACCTTAAAAAAACTCCAGCTATACTCTGTCGCATATCGTCTAGTCCAAGGCGATCTCTGCTTAACATACAAGACCATGTCAAACCCACAGCTGTTGGACATGCTACATTTAAAGAAATCCCAATCCCTCAGAGCCACATGCTCCAGGGATCTAAACCTTGTCATCACAATAAACAAAACATGCTGGAGGGATAAGTTCCTGACTCAGAGACTCCCCAGACTCTGGAATAGACTGTCCATACATGTCAAGCAGAGCACCTCTTTGGCCCTCTTCAAAAGGAACCTTGATGACTGGATGGGAGAAAGGAAATTCACCCCAGGGATCATGTCAGTCACTCTGCTAGACAGGGATCCAGGGAAGTAAATAATGTGGGAAGAAATAGCCAGGGAATTGTTATGGCTAGGCTTGTATAGGCCCTAGGGCCGATAGCCTAGTACCAACCTATGAAGCTATGAACCTATAAGCACCTGGACTCTCTTGAGGAGACCGTCACGGAGGATACTGATCTTTAGAAAGGAGACAGGTCCTCTAAGTCTCTGCGGGATGACACCTCCTTTGACAATGTTCTGGAGCTTCTTCTCCAGACAGGGGACTGGACCACTGAAGCCCCTTCTCCACAGGAGTCAGTATTTCTGGAGGCCTTAGGGGTAAGCCCATCCACACCCAGGGTGGATTACCCTCTGGACACACTTATCAACCTGGTGTCTTAGACGGCATGAAAGGAACCTAAGACAAAAGAACCGATCCCCAAGAAGGCGGATAAAATCCTCAGCCAACCCAAGCATTGGCCTCACTGAAGTAGATGCTACTGTGGTGGCTGCTGCCAGTAAACAGAACATTTCAGAAGAGAGTTTCTCGTTCCATCTCCTGAATAGGGAAACTTGGGTATTGGACCATTTGGGGATGCACTTTTATGCCTCAGCTACATTCGCTCTGAGGGCTCTCAACTATTGTTCTCATTTGACGAGACTTCAAAACGATACAGTATTGGAAGTGTCAAGGAACTTCAAGACACAGCGGTTCCTGGAGGCCCAGAAGACTCTGGAGACTCAGCTGCCCAATCTACAGTCGATTGCCAGTGGTTCTGTGAGGCTCTTTTCCAATGTGGCCGATGGAACATCCTGAGCTGCTGGCACTATCACTGCCATATGTCACCTCCCTTAGATGAGGTTTTGTAACTTTGTGGACGGCTTCCAGGCATCCTTTAACAATGCCATCTTTGATGGCTCCTCATTCTTTGGGCTTAAAATTAAAGACACTTTGTCTAAGAAAAATCAAAATGGAAAGGTGCTGTCTGCCAAAGTATGACCTGCCACCCATCAACGGACCTTTTCAAGGAATCAGAAGGGGCAAATGTCTCTTCTTTAGGAAGTTGCAGCAGTCTTTCCAAGATTCTTCTTCTGAGGGTTCTCCCCGCAACAGGGGGAACCACAATTGGTCCTGCCCTCATGGCAGGGACAGATTGCAGAACCACAGCTTCATCAGAGCATTCTCCAGCAGGCCATTTCAGTGATCCTAAGGATTGCCTGACTGTCATGCACTGGATGCAGTCAAGACTCACTTGGCTCTACACCCAGAAGCTCATGTGTGTTTAGACTATTTTTAGTAGACCTATATATCATGAGTTTATAATGAATAATCACTGGTGAGTTTGATCAAAACACAAAACATCAAACAAACTCACTGGTGATTGCCATTAAAAGGTACTAAAATCCCCCCCCAAAAAGTAAATGCTAATGTAAACTAATAAGCTGTATATGCAATTACAAAAGAAATACAAAAAAATAAATTACTCCCATGACTTAACCATATTAACTCCAGGGTTGTACAAATTCATAGAAAGTGAAAAGCCCTAAATTATGTTAACAGTCAATGTAATGAACTTTGACCCTTATGTAATTCGTAATTTGATCAACTGTACCACTGACGAAAACAATCAGCGCTTGAGCACGAGATGAAATGTGTACAGCAGTATGAAATGTGTACATATATATATATATATATATATATATATATATACATATATATATATATACACACACACACACACACACACACAGATATATCTATATCTATTTACTTATTTATTGCTGTTATATGTTGTATTCATTCCTTTTCTTCTCACAGGCCTAATTGGTGTGCTAAGTTCTTCATACTTTCTTTTGCAATGGAAGTGGAGCATAAAGTGAAGAGAGAACCTCCCTCGGGAGGGATAAATGCCTTTACTACTGGCAGGGTATTTATACTAACACTGTGGTAGTAGGTGTAAGCACAAGGCTGATGTACAGACGGTCCTGGGTTCCAGTACAGGGTGTGCAACCTTTGTTTAGGGTGGGAGGTTGATATAATAGTTAAGGTGTTTACCTTACATACACAAGGTGCAGGGTTTGATTCTCACACGGGGTAACTGTCTAGGCTTAAAATGTCTCACAAAGGCAGTTAGCCTAGTACTAATCTATGAACCTATTATTTCTATGTACAGCTGCACTTCTATTTGTAAAATACACATGTACTAATGAGTTCTATATTTTTCTGTTTCTGTTTTTTTCTCATCCATCTTCTGGTCCATCTGCAGTAGAGAAAAATGAACAGCAGGAGGCACCTTAGTCTCTCCCAGCTGAAACATCTGGTCCTAGGTCACCAGTTGTTACCATGCTTATCTCTCAGTAGGGAAAACAAGATCACCCTGCTGAAGGAAGCCTGACGTCCTAACTGGTGGCATCCACGGCCACCTCTCAGAAGGGGGTGGGGGTGAGAGCTCCTCTTTTGAGGGTGGCTGAGAGGGGACCCCTTTGGTTACCCAGTATGCAGAGGCTGGCTGGCTGCATCCTAAAGTGTGCCAGCAGATGGATGCCTTCCTAGAGATTGAGGAGTGCTGCCTGGCTTGACTGATGGATTCATGTAACCAACCAACCCAGACTAGCGGACCACAAGAAGCACAACCAGACCAAGAATTTAGCTACGGAGGTAACTAATGTGTGGGTGGGATTTTCTTTGGGCCAGTCTGGCATGCCACTGTACTATCCCTCATCTAGGTGTTTCTCTCCTTTATGTGTTATTCCCCATACCCTGTTTGAAATCCAACCTCCAAAAACAGACACACTTAATTTAACACACACAGCTTTCATGCCTACATACTTTCTATATAAATAGTAACAGAAGGCAGAAAACAGGATCCGTGAGCATTATTCTGCTATACAACTACAAGTGGAAACCAATACATTATATAAATATACAGAAAAGGAAGGAGATGAACGTATGTTTATGTCAAACATTATATAAATTATTAGAGTAAGTATAAGGGGAGGTGAAGTATGTAAAGAAGGACACGAGTATAAATCAGTGGTGTATAATCTTTTTGTGGGGAGGGCCACTACGGGCCACCTCAAAACATAGTAAGCCATTACGAGTTAACAATAGGTACAGGTGACTGGCATTTTTACTTAAGACAGCAGTCACGAAATTGCCTGTTTTCTCCATCAACTTTGCATTTAACTTTATTCTGGGTTGCAGCCATGACTTATTATTAACTCTTGCAGAAAGTTATTACTGTTTACAGACAATAAACTTAAATCTCAAAACATTGTTAACTGAGACTTGTGTTGGCAACAGGTAACACTAATTTGGAATAAACATAAATAACAAAGATAACTCCATGCTAATAACTGCACTTTTTTGTTTTGGCTAAATTTTATGTAACCACCCAATGGATCTTACAAAATATCTCCTTCAAGATTCCCAACATTTGTTCAAATATATGACAGCATGCTAAATGTCATACATACTCAGGCAGAGATTTACACAATGAAGGAATTTAATGTAAAGTTTTTATTTCAAATTTTAATGGACACTTTAGGTTTTAGACTTTAATCTTTGCTTTTCAATTTTTACACCACCTCTAATGTTTATCATGTTAATACAAAAATCAGTTAAGACATTCTTCAAAATTAAGAGAACCTTTGCACTTTATCAGTGCTGTAACTGTTATTTTACATTACTGGCTACCTTTAGTATTTGTAATTTTTCTGTATAGATTTGTTTTTCAGGTATTTTAAAAGCAGTTTTGCCACACTCCATACTCGCTTTTGCATGCTGGTAAACATTTTTTTTGTTATCTATTGTTAAATATTCCCTATTTTTCTCAAATAAAAAAGTTTATGTCATACTACACAGTGAAGATGCTAATGTAATATACTTGCTTTTATAATTATATCTTGCAAACAATGCAAAACCTGTTGAGCAAAAAAAATGATAGTGGTTAATTATTGCTACCTGAACTGTACCCCCCACTGTATTTTTAAGACACTACATATGTTGTTTTTCTTACCTCCCTTAATAGAATGAGACCTGAAAATCATGTAAATAAAATAAATTTTAAATTATTTTTATTAGTACTTTTTAAAGCATGAAGTGCATGCTACTGCGTTCAACAGAAAGTACAACTGTGTAAGAACTTACCATAACAGTACACATTTGGTGGATCACTGTTGCACTAATTCTGAGACATGGGATTTATCCTGACAAGGACATCGTACATCCAGCCAGTACACCAAACCTTAGGTACTCCTTCCTCATGTACTGCATGTGTGATCACAGACCTAGGTATAAGGACTACATGCTGGTACTTAATGGAAGTATGAGTACAAAATCCTAAGAGCTTTCTTGCCCGACATATGGGCTGAGGTTTCCTACAAAGAAGACATACTCATGCCAAAAAAAGGAAAGGGGGAAGAATAGGCAAACTGGGATACCACCTTAGACGAAAGTGAATAGGAAAGACATGGGGAGGGTGCATACACTAGAAAAATGATCCACTGCATCCTCTACTGCTATGATAAGTTCTTATACAACGGGTCTATATCACAACGTCAAACTAACATAAGTTCGAACGTTGTAATATCGAACCCTAAAGCCCGAAACTCAAGAATAATGACAACAAAGAACAGCGATTTTGTTTCCCAGGGAAAAAAGTCACTGTTCCGTCACAAAAAAAAAAAAATTAAACCTTAAACTTAAACTAAAGTGGGGGGCTGTGCCTCCTACTTAAATACACCAACGCCGAGATCGCACCACAGTGGAGGAAATAGCAAAGCCCCGAAAACGGCTCATCGATTTTTTTTTTCCCTGGGGAAAAATTTGTTGTGCCGTGGCTTCGCTATTTTTGGATTTCAGACTTTAGGGTTCAATATTACAACGTTTGAACTTATACAAGCTCGACATTGTAATATAGACCCCTGTACTACATTCTTCAATGGATCACTGTTGCAGTAATGCTGACAGATGAGACAATTTCCAAAGTTGTAGGTAGACTTTAAACGAGATAAACAAAGAACTGGAGTCTAGTAACCCTTGAAGTATTGTTCAGGCAAATCTTGCCATCACCATAGAGGGGGCATAAATTCAGTAATGCTTGATAAAGGTGTGAAAGGAAGACCATACAGCTAATTCTAAGGTAAATATGGAGTCAAGTCCTTTGCAAAAGCACCTGAAGAAGTTACAGCCCTTGTAGAAAGAGCTTTAAGAAGTTTTTGGAAGGATTTTCCATGGAAAGAATAAGAAATCTAAAAATGTTCTGCTTGGATGCTGGAAGACATTGCTTTTTACTCTCAAAGGACATAAACAATTGATAAGATTTTTCTAATCTCTTTAGTCTTGTTCAACTAAAATCTTAGCTGTCTGTGTAATCCAGCAAATAAGGCATCCTTTCTCCCTTACTGTGAAGATTTGGAAAACATAGGAAACTCAATGGATTGATTCAGAGACATATGAGAAAACACCTTAGACATTAAAGACTGGTTAGATCTAAGAGACACCATGTCAATGTGGAAAACCAGAAAAGGCAAAGTAGACATGAGGACTTGTGACACAAAACCCCTTTTTCCAGAGGTTTATGCTACAAGATCATCTGCATTTCATGTAAAATATTTAAAGGATATCGAAAAGATAGTAAGTTAATTTCTCAAGAAAATAATTCTGGTCCCAGAGAGGAGGAACAGATTTTCTGGAGGTCTGATATGCATTAAATCTTCTAAGAGCTGTTAGACCTCAAAGTGGGGAACAAAGTTGGATCTGTAAACAAGCTAAAAAGGCTGAAAAAATACCTTAACATAGGTACATGCCAAGCCAGAATTGAGCATCTCACTCAGATATTTGAGGAAAGATGGTATCCATTTTTATTAGGGGATCGTGCCGTCTTTTCTGGCACCACAGAAAAAAGAAGCTATGTCTTACCATAATGTTCCATCTGTATTGTTGATCCTCGTTCAGTCATTGCGTGTGGGTATCGGTTCCGACCTCGGAACCGAGCCGGCCATCTTCCAAGCTTGCGTCAGCTACAAACTCTAGGGCTAAAACTCTTACCCAGAATTCCACTCTCCCTGTTACCTCAGACTGAGTTTGCAAATCAAAAGAAGGTAAAGACTATCTCTGGTCAAATGACCTAATAGAACTGGATGGTGAGATCCGCTAGAAGCCACAGGAGGGGGAAGGAGGGAGGGTCGTAATGACTGAACGAGGATCAACAATACAGATGGAACGTTATGGTAAGACATAACTTCTTTATCTGATATTGTTAATCCTCGTTCATTCCTTACATGTGGGACAGAGTCCCCAGCTACCTTTATTCCTGGGAGGCTCTCATGGAAGGACATTCCTGAGCACCACAGAACCAAAAGATGCTCTTCCCCTGGAGGCCAAATCCAATTTGTAATGACTGATGAAGGTATGAGGGGTAGCCCAAGTTGCAGGTGCACAAATGTCATGTAAAGAAGCTCTGGCATGGAAGGCAGCAGAAATTGCCACCGACCTTGTAGAATGAGCCTTTATGGTAGTAGGTAATGGAATATTACGTTGTCTATAAATGAAGGTCACACAGTCTTTCAACCATTTAGCCAATGTGACCTTAGCAACAGCACATCCTAATTTAGGTCCGGAATAGGCCAAAAATAACTGGTCTGATTTACGAGAGCCCTTGATCCTGTTCAAGTAGAAGCAAATTTGCCTGTGAATATCTAGGGTATGTAGGCAATACTCTCCTTTGTTTGAATGATTGGGGAATAAAACTGGCAATTCAGTGGTTTGATTAATGGACATTTCAGAGATCACTTTTGGCAGAAAGGAAGGATTGTTTCTCAATGATACTCTATCTCTATGAAAAATCAAATATGGACTCGTGATGCATAAGGCTTGAAGCTCAGAGATACATCTAGCAGAAGTAATAGCGACCAAAAACAAGGTTTTCCATGACAAATATTTGAGGTCGCAAGAAGAAGCTGGTTCGAAAGGTGGCATTGTCAAAGCTTGTAGGACTAATGACAGGTCCCATGGTTGAATAGGTTCTCTAAAAGGGGGTTTTAGATGCTTCACGCCTTTTATGAAAGTCTTGCATAATTTGTGTGACATAAGAGAGGAGTCTTGGACACCATCATGGAAATTAGATATTGCAGCCAAATGAACTCTAATGGTAGAGGCATACAGACAGGATTGAAATAGGGTGGCTAGATACTCCAGTACTATTGACACTGGTTCTGAAAAAGGATCTACCTGTTTTTCTTTCAGCCAAAAAGTAAATCTTTTCCACTTGCTGAGATATGTAATTCTGGTGGAAGACTTATGAGATGCAATAAGAATGTCACATACTGGCACAGAAAGATCATTCGGCCTGGCAATCAAGGGAATTGGAGGAGCCAAGCTGTAAGCTTCAGGCTGTTCAAGTTGGGGTGAATCAGATTCTGTGAATGGGAGATCAACCTCGGGATTGGATGGAGAACCCACAGTTGATCTAGCAGGTAAGGCCAAAGGAAGGGGAACCAAATCTGAAGAGGCCAATGTGGTGCTATGAGGATTACTTTGATCTTCAACCGGCGGGCTTTCTTCAGAAACTGGGGAATGAAAGGGAGAGGTGAAAATGCATAAAGTAGACCTGAGGGCCAATCGTAGACTAGGGCATCCCTGGGTGACTGTCCCAGAGGGGGAATCAGGGTGAAATAGTTGCTGCATTTGTAGTTGGTCGGAGATGCAAAGAGGTCGCAGCAAGGAAGACCCCAGCGGTTGAAAATCTCCGCCACTATCAAGGGATTCAGGGACCACTCGTGAGTTTGTAGAATACACCTGCTGAGTCTACTATCACGTTGGAACTCTCGGGAATGTGCGTTGCTAGAAGAAAACGGTCGGTAGCCATCGCCCAATGCCATATCCTCATGGCCTCTCGACAGAGTGGGTAAGATTTGGTTCCGCCCTGTTTGTTGATGTACCCGACCACCGCCATGTTGTCTGATTGTATCGCAATAGTCCCAGATGGCAGCAGAGGAAGGAATGCTTGCAACACCAGAAGCACCGCCCTCAGCTCTAGAATATTTATATGCAGATGGGCCTCCATTTTGGACCAAGTACCTTGGACTGTCTGTCCCTAACATAGCCCCCCCACCCCATCAGGGAGGCGTCCATGGCCACTGTAGCCTTGGGCTGTTGGCGGGAGAAGGGGAAAGACCATTGTGATGGGTTGCGGGCCATCCACCAATCTAAATCCTGTTTGCACCTGTGAGTTACCCGAATCTTGGCTGAAAGAGGGTACTGAAAGAGATACCATTGGATGAGCAGTAGCCATTGTAGAAGCCTTATGTAAAACCTGGCCAGGGGGATAATGGTGATGGAGGCTGCCATGGAACCCAACAAATGTAGAACAGAGTGAGCTGTGGATTTCTCCCTTGAAAGGATTGGGATCAGTTGTTGCTTTATCCGTAGAATTCTGTGCTCTGGAATGAATGCTCTGCAATTCTTTGTATTCAAGATGACCCCTATGAATTCTGTGGACTGAGATGGGGCGAGACTGGATTTTTGCCAGTTTATGGTTATGCCTAGCCTTTCTGCAAAGAGGAGAGAGTATGCCAGGGCTTCTTCCAATAGATGACTGGTGGGGGCGGAGATGAGCCAGTCGTCTAGATATGCAAACACCTGGAATCCTTGTAGTCGCAAGTGAGCTGTGACGACTGCCATGCACTTTGTGAACAATCTGGGGGCTGTAGAGAGTCCGAAGGGCAGTACTCTGAACTGGTAGTGACTGGCTCCCGCAAGGAAGCGAAGGAATCTTCTTGATGGTCTGTCCACGTTTATGTGGTAGTATGCATCTTGAGGGTCTATCGAGCACATCCAATCATCTTTTTCCAAAAGCGAAATGATAGCCTGTATTGTGACCATCCGGAATTTTTGTACTTTTACAAACTTGTTCAAAACACTGAGATCCAAAATTGGTCTCCAGTCCCCGGTTTTCTTTGGCACCAAAAATAGTCTTGAGTAGAATCCGGATCCTATCTGGTCTGGAGGGACTATCTGGATGACTCTTTTTTCTTAGCAGTTTTGAAATCTCTGAGACTGCTCCTTCCCTTTGACTGGGTGGAACATCGGCTTTGTTAGGGGAGTGGGACAAAGGTCGAAGGGAATATGATAACCTCTGGTTATAATCCTTTGTACTCAAGAATCGGTGGTGATGGTTAGCCAGGCAGAAGGGTACAAAGAGAAATTACCCCCAACCACTTCCAGAGGAAAGCAGTTGGGCCGCTCTTCAGGAGCGATGGTAGGACTGGCCAGGGAAAGAGTCCCTGGAACCCTGGCTACACGGACCCCCCCGCCCCGAAAAGGGCATCTTCCCTGTGAGTTTCCCCCTCTGCCTCTAGGGGAGAACTCAGCCTGTGTGCCACAGAAAGGACCCTGAGACTTTTTGTACCATATCTTCCCACTCTTCTGGTTACTGCAGAAAGCCCACTGAGGGGAAGAATAATGGACACCCACGGCAGAAAGGGTCTTACCGTCCTGTTCACATCTGGCCAGTGTGCTTTTAACCTTGGGTCCAAACAATGAAGAGGCTTCGATGGGAGCATTGAGAAAGGAAGCCTTGAAGGATTCAGTGAAATTACACAAGCGCATCCAGGCATGTCGTCTCAGAACAATGCCTGAACTCACCGCTCTAGCTGCTCCTTCTGATGCGTGAGACATCAGGCACATGGAGGAGTTAGATATTGATTCAATGGTGGCTAGCTGAGAGGCCACTTTGTCACGGACCTCATCAGACACAGCTCCAGCCAAAGTTTCAGAGAGCTCAGAAATTAAATCTCTTTCAAGTCTGGTAAAGTGTGCCATATAGTTCAGGGACCTGATTGAAAAGGTCGCTGCAAAAGTATGCTTCTCTATTCTGTTCAAAGCCCAGGAATCTTTGTTGGGCGGATGGACAGCCTGGCTTTCTTCTTCTGCCAGGTCCTTTTTAGTTGTGGCCGCCACCACCAAAGCATCTACAGGAAGACCTTTGGACCAATGGGGATCAGTAGCAGGAGGGGACAAAATTTTATCTGGCCTCCGCAGAATGGCCTCAACGGTGTCAGGAGTCTTCCACGCACGCTGCACCACGAGTCGGACCAGTTCGTCGGCAGGTGGAGTAACCCAGGAGGTAGGGGGCCAGGTGCGAAAGGCCTGCAGGAACACAGACTCTTCAGAGGACAGGTTCGAGGGCTGCCAGTCACCTCTCTCTTTAAGAATTTCAAGAATATCACCAAAGGTTACCTCAGAGGGTGAGCGAGGGGACCCTTCCCCATCATCAAAATCTGTGTCGTCAGTAAGGGACTCCTCTGTGGAGTCCACCTGCTTCCTGTTGCACAAGCTCTTTTGATGAACTTCCTCAGAGGGAGAAGCTGGGGAAGACAACGCAAAAGGGTTCTCCTGTGGGAGTATATCCTGAGGCCCTTGCACCCGGTGTCTGCCAAGAGTGACTTGTGTACATTGCAGTCCAGAGGAGGGTGGGGAGAGTGACAGCACAGGTTCGCCAGCCGACGCCAGAGCCTTCTCCATTAGCTGGAAGGCCGGTCCACCTGAAGAGGGGTGAGTGTCCAGGACAGGGGTCACACCCCTCTCCTAAGTGGCTTAGCCTGCCGACTCGGAGTCCCTGGATGGCTGTGAAACACCAAATTACATACGCCACAGCTGACATCCTGGGTCGTAGCAAAAGGACTCTCCTGCCACAAAGGCAACTGCCCCTCCTTAGTGAGGTCCATAAAGGGAAGCGTGGAGGGGGAAGACTGTGCTATATCAAGGGGCTTCAAAGGCAATGAAGGAGGAGAATAAGTAGGGGTCTTTGGTAAAGGGTGAACACCTCCCAAGGAAGGATAGGTCCAGGGGGGGCGGGATACCTCTGGCCAAAAGCACTTGATCCAAAGACGCAACACGTCATGTTCAGAGAGGCTTCTAGTGAATTTCACGGACACGGCTGAGGGGAGTCAGGTCTATCCAAAGACAGAGCAAGCTCGGTGCCCACCTCGAAGTCATGGTCTGCACCAACGATAAGGTCGGTACCGATGTGGTTGTCGGAGCTAAGGCTGGAACCGAAAAAAATCGGTGCCGATAACTGAATTGTCAGTGCTGAGAAGGTAGCTGGTGCCTGGTAAGTTGTCGAAACCAAAAAGGCAATGGGCGTCGAAATATACATCGACGTCATAACAGTCTGCATCGACTGGACAGTCGGTGCCGGTAAAGTCTGAACCGAGGAGCCCCTCTGTACCGATACGGTAAAGGGCATGCTAGTCGGTGCCAAAATCACAGTTGGCGCCAATGGTCTAGGTACCAAAAGTGCTGGAGCCGAAGAAGTCAAATCTGAACTGGAAAGCTTAGCTTTCTTGGGTCTTGGTTCCTGAGAGTCCCCAGCAGGGAACGAAGGAAGAGACTTGGCCTTTATATGTTCATCACTCTTTTTCTTATGGGATCTTGGAGGGGTTGAAGCCTCCGACCCAGAAATACCCTCTGAAAAAGGAGATTTATGTAGCCCCTTCAGTACTAATTTATTTTTTCTCTCCATCAACATCCTGTTAGAGAAATTCTTATAAATCCCGCAGGGCGGGTCAACTGTTAAATGAGGCACACCCAAGCAATAGACACACAGGGAATGTGCATCTGAAGTAGGTCATTTATGGCCACAATCTAAACATCTTTTAAATCCTGGACTACCTTTTTTACCTGCCATGTTAGAAAGAAAGAAGGAAACCCAGAAAAAATACCAGCAATGGTACAAGAATTACCCAAAGGTAAGAAGGAAAGGGGGTTTACCAAAAATGGTAAAAGAGAAATTACCTTGCGGTAAAGAGGAGGAAAGGAATTGAAAAGATTCAAGAAAGGATAGTCGCTAAATGTGATAAGGTAAGAGAAAACTATCTAATAACTTTTCTGTGAGAAAGGGCTGTTTTTAGAATTTAGTATGAAGAAAAATATTGTACTTAGCTCAAGAGAAGTAGCTTGACATGACGAATGGCGACGCGACAAACGAAATCTGAGGTAACAGGGAGAGTGGAATTCTGGGTATGAGTTTTAACTCGAGAGTTTGTAGTTGACACGAACTTGGAAGATGGCCGGCTCAGTTCCGAGGTCAGAACCGATACCCACACGTAAGGAATGAACGAGGATTAACAATATCAGATTAATTTTTTTCATTTTGAAATACATGATCTTCTCACTGCAGGTTTTCTAGCCTTCTTTATTTCCTGTATCACATCCCCCAAATAAATGTGACTAAAAGGAATTAAAGTCTTTCTATCTTCCCTACTGTAAGACTGAGTATCATTAGGTTTGGATGACTCAAACACTCCTTCTGTTATGTAAGCAAGTCCATCCCAGCGGGGGGTGCAATTACGTGGCGACTGCCCTTAGCTAACCAGAAGAAAAGTGTCTTTCTGAATCTACAGGAAGTCTTTTTGGATGACAGGACAGAGCTTGCAAATGGATGACATGATGATGAAAAGGAGGTTGGACAGCCTCTGTATCCAGAATGCAAGACGGAAGGACAGTGAAGCAAAGCCACTTGGCTTGGGATCCAGAGGACGACACACTAGAAATGGTGTGAGAAGTGTGTTGAGGAAGAGTCTTCAGAAGACAGTCAGAGATGTTGTTAGACGTAGTGACACATTCTTGACAGTCAAACTCCAATTAAAGATACGCAGTATTCATAATTACAACCTATGCCCAAAAGCAGGGTTCTGACAGTGAGGAAGAGAAAGCATTCAGGCAAGAATTGCGGGATCTACTAGATGAAGCAGGACAACATGAGCACATGTTAATAAAGGAGGACCTAAGTGCAAATATAAAGACAGACAGAACAGGATCTAAGCACTGCCTGGATCTATATCACTTTTTCTTCAAAAATACAGGCAACTGAGGAACCTTGCAAAAAAACATATAACTAATGACAAAAAGTTATACTATAGCTCTGCTCAGCTTAACAACAAATCCAATCCTCGAAAATTTTGGTCAACTCTCAACAACATCCTCTATCCTGGAAAGCCCTCTAATCCCTCCCCATACCCTAACTCTTCCTCTCAGGAAACAGCTACCCTCCTGAATAAACACTTTATCTCTTCCATCCAAAATCTGGTAACCTCTAAGCCAAACTCTACTTCGACACCCACCTCTTCAAGTCCCACTAACACAACTTTGTTTTCTTTTGAGCCAGTTCCCATTACTTACATCAAATCTCTACTACTCAAGCTAAAACCTTGCTCTTCTTCCACTGACAATCTATCTCCTACATTCCTCAAACTTGCTGCTGACTCAACTGCCTATCCTGTATCTATACTAATTAATCGATCTATTCTGGAATCAACTGTCCCCACCCTTTGGAAATCTTTCTTCACTATCCCTCTTCATAAAGGTGGAAACTCCACTGACCCCTCAAACTACTGCCCATTGCCATTCTGTCCCCCCTCTCCAAGATATTAGAAAAATGTATTCACTCACAGCTTCTCAATCACCTCCTCACACACCACTTACTTGCCCCTACCCAACATGGATTTCGTCCTCACCACAGCACCACCACTGCCCTCCTCTCCTTCACTCATATCATTGCAGACGCCCTAGACAACAATAAACTCATTTCCTGTCTCTTCCTAGATCTCTCCAAAGCCTTCGATACGGTCTCTCATCCTCTACTACTATCCAAACTCGCAAATCTCCACCTATCCCCCTCCACACTTGCCTGGTTTAATAGTTACCTATCTGGCAGGGAACAATCTGTCAAATGGCTCTCATCCTCCTCACCTTTCCTTCCCATCTCCACTGGTGTTCCCCAAGGCTCCATCTTGGGACCCCTTTTGTTTAACATCTTTACCAATGATCTTTACACCTCATGCAAAGAACCCTCCCTTATTCAGTATGCCGACGACTCCACGCTTATATCCATTTCAAATAACATTCCTGAACTAAACTCCCTGACCCAACAGGCCCTACTATCCACTGAACAATGGCTCTCTCACAACCTATTGACCCTAAATCCCAAAAAGATCAAACTCCTACTTTTCCTTCCCCATTCTCTTTCTCATCACAAAACCTAATTTTTTATTACATCTTCTAACAATACAAATATCCAACCTGACACCCACACAAAACTCCTAGGGGTCATTATCGATGACGAACTCAAGTTCAACCTACACATACTCCAGTGTATAAAAAAAAAAAAAAAACACAGAAACTAGGTCTGCTATATCGGAACAAAAAATTCCTAACCCCTGAATCTAGACTGACCCTGGGCCAGGCACTCCTCCTCCCCTCCCTCTTATACACCGCCCCAATTCTTACCAATATCCAGGCCTCCACTCTAAACAAACTGCAACAGACTTACCATAAAATAGCCAGATTCATTACTAACTCCCCATACAACTCACACCACTGCATTTCTTTAAACTCTCTTCAATGGCTTGAACTTCCACAGTTTCTGCTATCTTATCAATTTCATATGCTACACTCTATTCTTTATAAACCCTCCTTCTGTCCATTTCTATCTTCCTTAGTCCCCATCTACATCCCATCCCGGACCCTCCGTACTTCCAACCAACAATTACTTGATATCTACCACCCAAAAAGGTCAGTAGGCAAACTACTCTACAAACACTCCCTTGCCCATGCTTGGAACAAACTTCCCCTTGACTTACGTTCAATCTCCCACACCTCACACTTTAAAAATGAACTAAAAGCTTATTTTTTCAATTCCAGAACCTGCCCTTGCCATGACCCTACCTAGTCTTCCTTCCCTTTATGTACCCTCAAAAGGACCATACTTAGTACCTCATTACACCTCTCTCTCCTATGTGTCTACTATGCATTTGCACAATTTTATACAAACAAAAAATGTTCATTGTTGACCTATTGAACTATATCAATGTAAAATTGTTACTTAGCTTTTTTTTAATGCAACTTTAACTTTATGCATGTATCCTAACATATGTGAATCATTTTGCTATAACTGCTATTATATCAATATTGTTTTAAATTGTACTTGTTTTAAATTGTATTACTGGAGCTTTTCTCCTCGGGTCTCCATTGAAAATGGGCCACAAGCTCAGTTGGACAAACCCGGTTAACAAATGTCAATAAATAAAAATAAATATAAATATGGGTGGGAATAAGAACTACAGGCCAATTTAAGCGTCTGTCTGGCAAAAGGCTTGATAGTGGCCGATACATGGTTCAGTAAGACAGACAGTCGCAAGACCAGAATAAAGAGTGGTCAACATGCTATTCAGATATGCGTCCTCCTAACAAGGAAATGGCACTAGGGTACAATCGGCAACTGCAAAGTTATTCCCAGTGTTATGTTCAGCCCACAACATACACCAATTGTTGCCACAATCAGTAGCAAACAGTGGACAGTAAAAGTTCTAAGGTCAACAGAGACTAGCCTGAAGACCTGAAACTTGACTGGAGACAAAGTGAACAGATATGTAGGCGAAACAGGCATGGAAATAAGTTACAAAAGGAAATCCAGTGGTGGAACACTGAAGCCCAAGAAGTCACCAAAAGAAAGAAAGAGCACAGGAAAAAGTGGGAGATAGGAAAGATGAATAATGTTAAGGAAGAGCACTGGTTGGCTAACTAACAAACTGTAAGAATTGATTAGACTGTAGAATACTGGAATGAAGTGGGAATAACTGGAAGAAACAGGAACGAGAATAGAATGATTGTCTTTATCTTTTAATTACCCAGAACTGTGCTGAAGAGATGCCAGTCTCTCCTTTATGTACCAAATCTTCTTTTACCTTTCAGAATAAATGTCTGTATAGACTGCACTTCAGTAAAGAATGTTTTATGATGTACAGCAGAGGCTGATGTCAATAGCATTCAAACCAAATCTTAGTGTCCATAGCTTCTGCACTCATTATACTGTCCATACATTCTGTACTCAGAATGTCAAATCTTACGGTTTCCTATAACAGTGCTGGTAAGCTGAATTACAATACCTGCAGCTTCTGCACTCAAATTCCTTTCTTCCTGAATAATACAATTAATATTCTGGAATGCTGGATATTTGACCTGACTTTTGCACACTCTCTCGAGTGTCTGTACCAAACGTCTGAGGACATTACTGCAATGATTTTCTGGAAATCAGTCCAAACAAACCAACTCTGTCTGAATTATCTCCTAATAATGCCAAAACCCTGTATATTTCTACACTCCTCTTTAACCTTGGTTCCTAAGCCTTGTATTATCTAAACAAGATCTGTTTGTACTCAATGTACTGCATATTCTGTTAGCACATTTTATTCTTATCAGTATTCTTGACTGAAGGTTATTTTCACTGACTGAAAGTGTATTCACTGAAACTGCATGCACAATATGAAGGCCTGCTTTAATATGCCTGCACTTCTAGAGAATGGCTGTAAACAGAACACTGTATTTGTGTCTAACAAACTACATTTAAATGAAACCTGATCTTACATAAACTTAAGAGAGCAGTTGCAATAATAAAGAAAATGCATCAGAAGCATTCTATAGCTTCTGTAACGTGACTTAATAGATGTCACAAAGAAATTCTATCAGGTTGCAATACAAATAAAGAAGACTGCCATCAGACATCCTTTGTAAGAAATGCCAGCAACAACTGTCAAAGTATGCATACTGGTGTAAGAGTACAAGAACAAAGGAAACATTCACAACTGTGGGCAGTATAGAGGTATCAAACTCCTGTCACACTGTATGAAAGTTCTGGACAGGGTGATTGAAACGAATATTTAGAGTAGTAGAAAGTAAGATAGAGATGAATAGTTCAGATTCTTACAGGATGAAGCACAACTAGCCCGATGTTTGCAGTGAGACAGAGTTGAGAAGAAGCTAGAGATGAGAAAAGAGTCAAACTGGGCATTCCTAGGACTTGGAGAAGGCATATGACAAGGTCCCACGAAAATTGATTTGGATAGGCTTGTGATTTTCAAAGTCTCAGAAACATTGGCAGAATTAGTGCAGGCTATGTACAAGGACCAAATGACAAAAGTATGAACACTGTTCAGACTTGCAGTAGAGTCCCCAGTGGGGAAAGGGTGGGTGTGCATCACTATTTAGCTCTGAGCCCATTGTTGTCCCTACAGGTGATGGAGTACATTAGCAAACAGGTTAAAAGGGAGAGATCAACACAGTCGTTGTAAGCCGATGATGTGGCATTACAGGCAGACTCTGAATAAGAACTTCAGAAAAGGATAGGGGACTAGAATACTAAACTAATGGAGCACAGGATGAAAATGAATACATATAAGACAGCTGTAATGGCATTAAATGGGGGAAATCAGAAGAAGCTAAGAATTGAGATTGAAAGAAAAATAATGGTATGAAACAGCTTCAAGTACCTGGGTTGGGTGGCTGAGAAAAATGGAAGTCTGAATGAGGAGGCCAAAACTAGCATCAAAGGGACTGCAGCCAAATGGGGCAAAGTGTCAGGAGTAGTGTGTGACAGAATTCCAAAGAGGTTGAAAAGTAAGGTGTACAAAACTGTGGTGAGACTACTTCTACTGTACGTACGGTAAAGAAACCTGGACAGTAAAGGCAGAGCAGTTGAGGAAGTTACAGTTAATGGAGATGAACTATCCGAGATGGGTGGAAGGATGCACACTGTAGGGCAGACAAAGAAATGAGGACATCAGATAAGAAGCCTAAGTAACGCCAATTACAGAGAAAGTCAAAGAGAAAAGTTTTTACTGGTTCAATCACATAAGCAGGAAAACACATGACAATCTGGTGACGGGGATTTGAGACAGATCGCAAAAACGCAAGAGGAAATGAAGGTGTCCAGCAGAGAGATGGATGGATTGTGTGAGAGAACACCTGTGACAGTCAGGCATGACTGCCAAGCAAGGTAGGAGAGTTGCACTGAATCAAGATAGAGTGATGGCATCAGTTGACATACTTTGACCCCATGGAGAAAATGAGACAAAAAGGGGTTGAAAATAATAACGATGATAATGATGGAAGGGAGGAAACGCATACAGAAACTTCCTCTATCCATGGGAATAAGAGCATCCATTCTCCAGGCTTAGTTACAAGATCTTCACACATTCTGAAATGGCTGTTCAGCGGTGGAGACAAAAAGATCTACCTTAAGCATACCCCACTGGTGGACAATTTGAAAGAAGACCTCTTTGTTCTTCATCCATTCATGAGGGACTGCACTGGATCTGCTCGGGTAGTCTGCCAAGCTGTTTTGATGGAATATAAACTGCTTGGATAAAAAGACTGATGAATAGCAACTCTCCAAGCAATCATTGCTAATCTATTCAGGTGACAGAATTTTGTGTGTCCCTGTTTGTTAATATACCACATGACATTTCAGTTGTCCATCAAAGTCAGGAAAGTTCCTGGGAACAAAAGGTGATGGAGAGACTGAAAAACAAGAAAAAAATACTTTCATATATTCTATGTTTACATACTCTCTACTGTCCTTTTTTGAGCAATGTCTCTATCTTGAAACTTTCTGAACAAGACCCCCCCCCGAGGCCACGCCTGATGCATCTACAGAGACCACTTGCAGAGGAGAAAAGGGTCTCTTCAGTTTGCCCATATCTGAGTGATCAACCAAAACAATTCTTTCTTTACAACAGGCAAGAGAGGAATTGGGAATGAAAGTGGATGACAGTATTGTGCCCAGTAAAAATCTTGGCTACCACTGAAATTTTCCTCATATGCAGTCTGGTAAACAGAATCACTTGTTCTGTGGATGCATGTACCCCAGGGTTATCAGAATCTCTCTTGCAGAGCTTTAAAATGGTTAGTCAGAGATAGAAGGTAGTGTAAGAATTGCCCCTTGTCCGAAGGATGAAAGGCCATCTTGAAGGATGTGTTGGGACAGCAATCTAGGAGCAATGAAATGGCAACCTAGGAACACCAGAAAATGAGATGGAAAAAGATTGCACTTGGAAGTTCAGAGCAAATCCAAGGTTCTGGAAGAGGCTGACAGTGAACTGTAAGTCTCAAAGAATTTTATGTAGGGAAGTAGCTTGAATCAAGACATCATTCAAATGCCTACAACAGGGCTATACACTTTGTGAATACTCTTGGGAGTAGTGGAGATTACAAAAGGCAAAGCAGTAAACTGAAAGTGCAATCCTAAGGCACAGAATCTTAAAACATTCCTGTGATGTGGATGAATAGGAATATGAAGGTAAACATCCCTGAGATCCAAGGTAACCATAAAAGCTTTGAGAAAAATCAGACTGAAAAGATTTTGGCGTGTTAACATTTTGAATTTTGGAACCTTCAAAAAGGTGTTCGTGTTAGACAAATTCAGAATTTGTCTCCAGGTTCCTTCTTTTCTTAGTATTAGGAATAACTTGGAGTAGAATCTTTTTCCTTTTTTGATGGAAAGAAATAATTTCTATTACACCCTGATCTAGAAGGTCTGAAATGACTGAAGAACCCAGGCATTGTTGGTTTAGAGGTATTTGTGGGATTGCAAGCTGACCAGGAAAGGAATTCCATTGTAGAATGTACTTTTTTGAATGATCTGCAAAACCCTAGAATCTGTTGTGATTGCTTTCCTGAAGGGAAGACTGACAAAAAGTTTGCTAGGAAGTTTGAAAAGAGGTAGGCCGATTGGGACGGGGGGGGGGGGGGTCAGAATCTAGAACACTTATCTGAGAAAGGCCCTTTGTCTCCTTTAAAATCAGATTGGGGCTTGATAAACTACTTTGCCTCTTTTCTTGCTATTTATATACAAGTACTACAATTGATTTTATAGAGATCTGCACAATTAACAAAATGTAGACTCACCATCTCCTAACGTCTTGCTTCAGCTTTTACATTAACTTGTTAAAAACGAAAATAATGACTATATCTTTCTTTGGCCAACTATTTCTTAAAAAAAACATTTATAATGTAAATATAGTCACTGTATGTATTTGTTTGTTGAATAGCATGGTGTTTGCTCTACAAATTATGTGAGGTATACAGACACAAGGCCCCAATTCCCTGTGGCCATGTTAGCAAAGAATTTCTTTGCAAACAGGGAATAACATCAGGTAATTAGTGGGAGGAGCTGAGAAACAGCATTCCTCTTTTAGCTAGACATCACTTTATTTAGCTGTAGAGTGTTTGTTTGGCCTGTATTCAGCCTGAATATTGCTGATCCTCTGGCTATATTTTATTTTAAACTGAAGTTTTTTTTCCCCACCCACTTACCCAATTGTTGCTGTGTTCTTAAACTTGGTGGCTTCTGAGTTGCTCGCCCCTACTATAAGTCTGATTTTGCACACTCCTCCCAGTCCCATCTCATCAGCTCATTCTACTGAGTACAGAGAGATCATCTGAGAAGGCCCACCCCCTTAGTTTCTTAACCTTGAATTATCTTGTTTCCTTCCTTCTAACTTAACTTAAAAATGCACTTTAGTCAGCTGCTTTTATTGTATTTGTGTTTCTTTCTACTTTATTACTGTATTTTATGTTTGCTGCTTGTTCTTAAAAGTGTTCCATTGCATTTATTCTACAGCATTTATTACTGCTTGTTAGTAGCCTGGTTAAACTGTAACTGTTATTCTAAGCCTCTTGATTTTGGTTTAAGCACTTGGGCTTCAGGCCAGTTGTTTTACATTAAGAAGGTTTGTGGTCTACACTCTTGTGGCAGCAGAGGTAGTTTGCATCCTTCTAATTTAGGACTTGCTGGTTAAAGGCTTACTGTGTCTGTTATTCTAAAAGTGTCTTAGTTCTCGTTTAAGAGCTTGGGTTTCAGGCCAGTCATTCTACATTAAGAAGGTTTGTGGTCTACACTGTTGTGGGAGGAAAAAGATAGGGGAAGAGAATTTTAAACTAATGGTGCACAGGATGAAAATCAATACAGATAAGACAGCTGTAATGGCAGTAAATGGGGGAATCAGAAGAAGCTAAGAATTGAGATCGAAAGAAAAATAATGGAACAAAACAGCGTCAAGTATCTGGGAGGGGTGGCTGAGAAGAATGGAAGTCTGAATGAGGAGGTCAAAGCTAAAATCAGAGGGACTGCAGCCAAATGGCACAAAGTGTCAGGGGTAGTGTGTGACAGAAGAATTCCAAAGAGGCTGAAAAGTAAGGTCTACAAAACAGAGTGAGACAAGTTCTACTGTACAGTAAAGAAACCTGGACAGTAAAGGCAAAGCAATTGAGGAAGCTATAGGTAATGGAGATGAAGTATCTGAAATGGGTGGTAGGATGCACACTGTGGGGCAGACAGATAGATGAAGACATCAGAGCAGTAGCCCAAGTAACTCAAATTACAGAGAAGGTCAAAGAGAAAAGTTTTTATTGGTTCAAGTACATAAGCAGGAAAACACATGAGAATTTGGTGAAGGGGATTTGAGACGGATAGCAAGAAGGCAAGAAGAAATGAGGGTGTCCAGCAGAGCGATGGATGGATTGTGTGACAGCATACCTGAGAGAGTCAAGCATGACTGCAAGCAGAGTAGGAGAGTGGCACTGAATCGAGATAGAGCGATGGCGTCAGTTGACATGATACTCTGACCCCATGAAGAAAATGAGATAAAAAGGAGTTGATAATGATAACGACGATAATGATGGAAGGGAGGAAACACATACAGAAGCTTCCCCTATCCATGGGAATAAGAGCATCCATTCTCCAGGCATAGTTGAAATAAGAACTTCAAACATTCTGAAATGACTGTTCAGAGGTGGAGCAAAAAGATCTACCTTGTGGATACCCCACTGATGGACAATTTGAAGGAAGACCTTTTTGTTCTTTATCCATTCATGAGGCTCTGCATTGGATCTGCTCAGGTAGTCTGCCAAGCTGTTTTGATGGAAAATAAATTGCTTGGAAGAAAAGACTGTGAGGAGTAACAATCTTCCAAGCAATCATTGCTAATCTATGCAAGTGACAGAATATTGTGTCCCTGTTTGTTGATATACCACATGACAATGCAGTTGTATATCAAAGTCAGGAAAGTTCCTGGGAACAAAAGGGGATGGAGATATTGGACAGCAAGACAAAATACTTTCATATCTTCAATGTTTATATACTCTCTTCTGTCCTTTTTTGAGCAATGTCTCTTTATCTTGAAACTTTTTGAACACCCCCCCCCCCGGCCACACCTGATGCATCTATAGAGACCATTTGCAGAGGAGAAAAGGATCTCCTGGGTTTGACCATATCTGAGTGATCCACCAAAACAATGCTTTCTTCACAACAGGCAAGAGAGGAACTGGGAATGAAAGAGGATGAAGTAATGTGCCCAGAAAAAAATTTAGGTACCACTGAATTTTCCTCAAACAGAATCAATGGTACTGTGGATGCATGTACCTCAGGGTTATCAGAATCTCTTCTGCAGAGGTTAAAAAAAGGTTAGACAGGGATAGAAGGTAGTGTAAGAACTGACCCTTGTCCTAAGGAAGAAAGGCCATCATGAAGGATGTGTTGGGGCAGAAATCTAGGAACAATGAAATGGCAACCTGGGAACACCAGAAAATGAGATGGAAAAAGACTGCACTTGAAGATCAAAGCAAATCCAAGGTTCTGGAAGAGGCTGACAGTGAACTGTAAGTCTCAAAGAATTTTATGTAGGGAAGTAACATGAATCAAGACATCATCCAAATGCCTATAGCAGGGCTACATAATTTGTGAATACTCTTGGAGTAGCGGAGATTCCAAAAGGCAAAGCAATACACTGGAAGTACAATCCTAAGGCACAGAATCTTAAAACATTCCTGTGATGTGGATGAATAGGGGTATGAAGGTAAACATCCTTGAGATCCAAGGTAACCAGAAAAGCTTTGAGAAAAATCAGAGGGAAAAGAGTGTTAACATTTTGAATTTTGGAACCTTCAAAAAGGTGTTCAGGTTAACAAATTCAGAATTTGTCTCCAGATGCCTTCTTTTTTTCTTTTTTTCGTATTAGAAATAACTTGGAGTAGGTTCTTTTTTCCTTGTTTGATGGAAAGAAACAATTTCTATTACTCCCTGACCTAGAAGGTCTGAAATGACTGAAGGGACCCTGGCATAGTTGGTTTATAGGTATTTGAGGGCTTGCATGCTGACCAGGAAAGGAATTCCACTGTACCATGTACCTTTTTTGAATGATCTGTAAAATCCTAGAATCTATTGTGATTGCTTTCTTGAAGGGAAGATTGACAAAAAGTTTGCTGGGAAGTTTGAAAAGAGGTAAGCCGATGGGGGGGGGGGTGTCAGACTCTAGTATATTTATCTGAGAAAGACCCTTTGCGTCCTTTAAAATTAGATTTGGGCTTGATAAAATATTTTGCTTCTTTTCTCACTACCAAAATCTTAACATTTACATACAAGTATGACTTCATTTTATAGACATCTGCACAATTATCAAAATGTACACTCACCATCCCCTACCATCTTATTTTAGCTTTTACATTAACTTGTTAAATATGAAAATAATGAATATGTCTTTCTTTGCCCAACTCTCTGTTTGTTAAAAAAGCATTTATAATGTAAATATAGTAACTGTATGTGTTTGTTGAACAGCATGGTGTTTGCTCTACAAATTATGGAAGGTATACAGACACATGGCTCCAATTCCCTGGGGCATGTTAGCAAAGAATTAATTTGCAAACAGTGAATAACATCAGGTAATTAGTGGGAGGAGCTGAGAAACAGCACTCCTCTTTTAACCAGAAACAGCTCTATTTAGCTGGAGTGTTTGTTTGACCTGCTTGCTGTACTCTGCGTAAATATTGCTGATCTCTGGCTGCATTTTATTTTAAATTGAAGTTTTTATTTTTCCCATCCACTCACCCTATTGTTGTGGTGTTCTTAAACTTCGTGGCTTTTAAGTTGTCTGCTCCTACTGGACACTCCTCCCAGTCTCATCTCATCAGCTCATTCTACTGAGTACAGAGAGATCATTTGGGAAGGCCCACCTCCTTAGTTTCTTAACCATGAATTATCTTCTGTTTCCTCCCCTCCCACTTAACTTAAAAAAATGAACTTTAGTCAGCTGCTTTTACTGTATTTGTGTTTCTTTCTACTTTATTACTTTATTTTACATTTGCTGCTTGTTCTTAAAAGTATTTGACTGTATTTATTCTGCAGCATTTACTACTGCTTGTTAGTAGCCAGATTAAATTGTAACAGTTATTCTAAGCCTCTTGGTTTTGGTTTAAGCACTTGGCCTTCAGGCCAATTGCTTTACATTAAGAAGGTCTGAGGTCTACAGTCTTGTGGCAGGAGAGGTAGCTTACATCCTTCTAAGTTGGGAATTGCTGGTTAAAGGCTTAGTGTAACTGTTATTCTAAAAGTGTCTTAGTTCTGGTTTAATTGCTTGGACCTCAGGCCTGTTATTTTACACTAAGAAGGTTTGTGGTCTATACTCTTGTGGGAGGACAGGGTAGCCTCTGCCCTTCTAAGCTGGGAGTTTCTTGTTGAAAGCTTATTTGAACTGTTGTTTTTTCTGAAATTGGTGCACTTTGCTGTAGCATAGACTACATTCAGACATGCTTAATCTAGTCCTATTTGTGTAAGTTGAACATTAAACCGGGACATCTTTTGTTGGGAGGGTTCCCCTTCACTGCAGTGGCAGGGGTGTGTAGTTAGAACTCATTTAACTGAAGGTTGCTGGAACAGGGATCAGTTTTGAACTTTTTTACTGCTTACTTAATTTGATTAAATCAGTTTGCTCTTATTTGCTACATAAGCAAATCCAAGCAATCTGCTGATCTCTGCAAAACATAAGTAGAATTTTTCACTGTATGAACTGCATTTTTTTACCATATCACTGCTTATTTGAACTATTTTTTTTTAAATTGTTGTACTCTGTTTGCTGTAGCATAAACTAGATTAAGACCTGCAGAATCTAGTTCTATTTGTAAAAGTTGAACACTAAACCAGACCATCTTTTGTTGAAATGGGTTCCCCTGCACCCTAGTGGCAGAAGTGTGCAGTTATAACTAATCTAATTGAAGGTTGCTGGAACAGGGCCCAGTTTTGAACTTTTTTATTGGTTAATTTGCTTAAAACAGTTTGCTCTAATATGCTACATAAGCACCACATTTGCACTGGTTTGCACCTGCTTGCACATCTCTCATTGCCACATAGCGGTAGGCACCATTGGTGGTTATAGATACAGACATTTTTGCCTGCAAATGTTCCCTTAGTACTCTGCTGGTGCTCCATCGGTGAGTTCTCGTGATTGTCTTTCACTGACAAGTCATACAGTCAGCGAAGCTCCTGAGGTACCAACACAGAGCCTACCCACTAGCCCTTTGCATTTTTTGTCCACTTCTCCTGTCCTCTACTTTACCTGGTCCTTCCTATCCCCTCCGTTTTCTGACCACATCAACTTACTTAGCATTATGGATGGACAATTTCCCACGGTTTCTCCAGCCAGCCTGGGCAACATCGGCATCCTGAGGCAATGTAGCAATTGTCTCATGTACACTGACAACCCACTTCTTCTAGTCCACACAAATTCATTATGTGAGAGATGCATCTATATCAAGAACCTAGAATCCAGGCTCTCTCGCTCACTAGTCAGTTCATCTGTTACTAAGCAGGTTGTCAGCATGTACACCTCACCTCCTGCACCTACCAAACCAACAACACATAAACCTACATATGCGGTGGTCCTTATAAGAAGCTTACCTAAACATCAGAGACCTTCCAAACACAAACACAAGCATACTTCACATAATACATCCTCTGCAGAACATAGTACACATATGTCAAACATCAGTGTCTCACCAGTCAAGCCACTAAAGCATAACATAAAAACAAACATCTTAGTCAAAGGTGACTCAACTGTGAGACACACAGATGTCCCTCTCATCAGGTTAGATAAGGAAAAGATCATGGCCAGCTGTCTGTCAGGTGCTAGGATAAGCCACATCACACACACACACTAAAGATGATACCTCAATACAAACAAAAAATGACTGACTTCAACAACTGGCTTAGTTTCTGGTGTCATTCAAAGGGGATCCAAGATCTGTCATCCTGGGATGATATGGTCGACAGACCTCAATGCTGTGCCAGAGATGGTCTTCATCTGTCACTCCTGGGATTTGGGTTACTAACAAGGCTCTTGCCATCCTCATAGTGCCTTTTTTAGGCAATGTCACAAGAATAAAATTCCCAATGTAAAAATACCCTCTAAAAATAACCTCAAGGTTATGCTGCTAACTAAACGCTAGGAGTCTAAACCACAAACTGCACTCCCTGGAAGCAGTCCTCACCCTGGAAGATGCTAACATTTGAGCAGTTACTGAGACCTGGTTTAAGGCTGCAAAAAGCACCCCAGCTATACCAGGTTATATTTCCTTCCACATGTTCAGACCACAAACAGAAGGCATGAGAACTAAAGGAGGTGGTGTATCAATATTCATCAACGATAAATACACCTCTAGATTGGTTAAACAGCACAATTCCCTTGAATTACTTCAGGTGCAACTGACTGTAGGTAAGACCCTTCTTCAGGTCATTGCCAGCTATAGGACCCCCTCCATGAATCAGGACATCTACTCAGCATACTTGGATCTGCTTGAGTCAATCAATCAAGATACAACCAAACACCCTGATTTTGGGTGACTTTAATTACCTGTCCCTAGACTGAGTAAAGTATGTGTTCTAACTCACTTACCCAAAGATTCCTGGACTTTGTTAACGCCAATGACCTGGACCAGCTGGTTGACACATCCACAAGGGGCTCAAACATCCAGGACCTGGTGCTCACCAACATGGGGGACCGCTGCACCACTCCCAGTGTGTGATAGGATTTGACCACAAATCAGTCTTGCTAGAAGTAACTATTAACACAAGATCCTCCCTTAGCAACAACTAGACTAAAAAACTTCTCCAAGGCCAATTAAAACCTCTTACATCACGGCATAAAAAGCTTCATAGCCCCTCCCCCCAATGATGCAATAGACACCTATGCTGAGTTATACACTAATGCTTTATAAAAGTACCAGTACAACTGTACTGACTCTGCTATACCTGATAGAAACAGAGCAAGATCTTCAAGGAAAAACAAACCTGCCTGGTGGACAACTGCCATTATACAACAGGAAAAATAAATTGCTGTCTAAGAGTAGGAAGAAATGGTCTCAAAACTGGAAACACTCCCTCCTCAACTTAAACAAGCAAATAAGACTCATAGTGAAATCCTCCAAAGCTAACTATGAATCCAAATTAGCTTCCCTAACTAAGGATAACCAGAAAGAGTTCTTTAGTTACATCTGTAACCTCAAAGGTAAGGTCCACATTTGCGCTGAACTCACAGTTAATGGTACTACATATATAGAACCTGCGGATATAGCAAATCTTAACTCTCCTGTACCCACCACATATACCCCAAAGCATCCCTCACACCTGTCCCCCACCTAGTATCTCCAAGGAGCAGGTCTTAAATGCCCTCTCTAAGGCCAAAAACACAGCCTCTATGGGACCAGACAACATCCCGTGCTATGTTCTACATGGATTAAAACAGGAATTAGCATCACCACTGGGTACACTTTTCAATCACTGGCTTTGTCCCAGCAGAATGGAAAACAGCTACCATCATCCCTTTGTACAAAGGAGGTGCATCCATGGACCTCAGGAACTACAGACCCATTAGTCTGACCAGCCTTATCTGCAAGGCTATGGAACAAATCATCATGGACCTTATTAACAAAGATACAGGAAATCTTCAAATGCTCAACTCCACCAAGTTTGGCTTTGTCAAGGGGAGATCATGCCTGTTAAACTTGGTAGACTTCTTTGAGACAATCACCAAAGCCCTAGACGAGGGCAAATCTGTGCATACAGCCCACCTAGACTTAGCCAAGGCCTTTGACACAATTCCCCACTCAGGCATCATTGATAAACTCATCCAGCTGGGTATAAACCCATACACTGTCAGGTGGGTTGCAAACTGGCTCAATGACAGAACCTATACGGTCAAAACAGGGGACTCTACCTCCTCCAGCAGACCCATAAATAGTGGTGTTCCACAGGGGAGCAGTTCTGGGACCTCTACTATTTGGAATCTACTTCTCTGAAGTACAGGTTAAAGCTAAAGGACTGTGGCTGACAAAGTTTGCTGCTGTTTGCAAACTGGGAGCGATTAGTGAAACTCCTAGTGATATTAACATTGTGCAAGAAGGTCATACGCAGACTAATAACTGGTGCCAAAGTCATGGTCTTAAACTTAATGAAAAAAAAAAATGTATTATCATGCCCTTCAACAAGGGTGATGTTCCTGCAAACTACCACATCAATAGCAATACTCTAAGCACAAAGTCAGTGGTGAGAGATCTGGGAACATAGGTTAACAGCAACCTTAACTTCGATCACTATGTCTCCACAGTGGTAAGAAAGGCATTTTATATTGCACATCTCATATGTAAGGGCATTGCATCCAGAAAAAAAGAGGTTTTTACCCCGTGTACTCTTCCCTCTTCAGGCCAATAATAGAGTACAATGTTCCTTTGGTATGTTCCTTTTCAAACACCTGCAGCAATTGGAGAGATCACAAAGGTTCCTTAGGTTTCTTACAAAGAAAACGTACAGTTTTGTACCTACCATAAATGTACATGTTCGAGTGTATTCACTGTTGCAGTCATTACACTTGGGTTATCCTGCTGGCAGGCTATCCGCAGTCGGCCTGAATTCCAAAGTCCTGGTCCGGCACCAGTTGCTGTCACGGCTTCCCTGACGTCAGTGCACCAGGGGTATAAAAGATGCAGCCGACGCCATTTTCTTCAGTTTTTCTTGCCCCAGATGTCAGGTGCCCCCAAAAGGGTAGGCTAAAAATTTCTGATCATAAAAAAGCATGCACATAACCTCCATCTACAAGCAAATACACCACATAGGTTGTATAGAATAGAGAAGTACAGATAAGTCCCAGCAATAAAAGGGGGGTGGTGGAAGGGTAACCGGGACTGCAACAGTGAATACACACGAACATCTACATTTATGGTAGGTACACAACTGTACTATGTTCATCGTGTTTCACTGTTGCAGTCATTACACTTGGGTTGAATCCCAAAGCTGAGGTTGGGTGGCTGGGCCTAAATAGAATTAGGAGTGGCTATGAGGCCCTGCAGAACTGCAGTGGCAAAGCCTGCTCTGGATTTAGAGTAAAGAGGTAAGTGGCAGTGCTTGGTAAAAGTGTGCACTGAAGACCAGGTTGCAGCCTCCAAAATATCCTTGGTTGGGACTCCTCTGAGGATGGCTGCTGAAGTGGCTGCTGCTCTGGTAGAATGTGGCCTAATGCCCTTAGGCACTGATTTGCCATGTTGTGAATAGCAGAAACGAATGCAGTGGCCAATCCATTTTGAAATAGTCTGCTTTGAAATAGCTTTTCCTTGCGATCCTGCAGCATATGCCACTAAGAGTTGCTCAGTCTTTCTGAAATCTTTAGTTTTGTCCAAGTAAAAGCGTAGCTGTCTGTGTATGTCCAAAGAATGCAGAAGTCTCTCCCCCTTATTCTGCAGGTTTGGATAAAAGGTAGGCAAATGTATGGTTTGGTTAAGAGCCACACTGGACACTACCTTAGGCATAAATGTTGGGTTTGTCCTTAGAGAAACCCTGTCAGGATGGAAAATAATAAAAGATTCCACAGCTATTAGTGCCTGTAACTCTGAGACTCTTCTTGCTGAAGTTATTGCTAGGAGAAGAGCTGTTTTCCATGATAAGTATTTTATCTCAGCTGTATTGGCTGGCTCAAAAGGAGGCAGTGAGAGTTTTTCCAAGACAAAATTGAGGTCCCATTCCGGTATTGGAGCTCTACTTGGAGGTCTTATGTTTTTGGCCCCTCTGAGATACTGCCTTAGCAGTGGATGAGAAAAAATAGGTGGATCCGTATTGTAATGAGCTGAAATGGCAGAGGCATGGATCTTAATTGATGAGAAGGATAGGCCTTTGTCCAGCATCTCAGTTAAGTATTGTAAAATCTGAGGAATAGGAGAGTACATATGGACGTCCGTCTTCTGAACGGAGTTCAATTCTGTACATCAAATTTTGCACATTTAGATAGACAATGTAGTTTACATATTTTTTTAAATATTTCGGATGCGTTTTTAATATGTCTTTTGATCTGATACATTGTGTATGTATTGAATTCAACCTATGCTTATATTTTTCTCATGTTTTTAATGAACATCTCAAGTGTTTTTATTTGGATGTCCGAAAGTGGAGAACAAATGTTATTGGTAAAAATCTGAGGAATGTTTGGTACAAGCGTGTCAATTCCTTGTGCCTGGTTCCAAGCACAGAATCTCTTCCATTTTTCTGCATAAGATTTTCTGATGCTGGGCCTCCTGTCCTCCAAAATAACATCCATAACTGCTTTAGAGGGAGGTGTGTTCTGAATGGTTACATAATCTGCCATGCAGCCAAATTTAGGGTTCTGAGTTGGCTGTGTGGGATCTGATTGTTTTGTTGGGTCAGCAAGTGAGGGATCTGAGATAATGTCCAGGCTGGGCCTTGAGACAAGCTCTTTAGGATTGGGTACCAGTGCTGGCGTGGCCAGTCTGGGGCAATCAGGATCATCTTTGTCTTCTCTTTCTGACCTTCAGGAGTACCTTGGGGAGGAGAGGCAGAGGAGGGAAGGCATATACTGTGAGGGCTTTCCAGCTAAATGAAAGGGCGTCCACTTTCCATGCTTGTTCGTGATAAGTCCGAGTGCAGAATCTCTGTAGCTGGTAGTTGTGAGGGGAGGCAAATAGATCTATGTCTGGGCATCCCCATTTCCCTGTTATCAATCTGAAGATTTGTGGATCTAGTTTCCACTCGTGAGGATCCATGAGGTTTATGCTTAGTTCATCTGCCAAAGTATTTGTCTTTCCTGGCAGGAATTGTGCTTGCAGGTGTACTTGATAAGTCAATGCTGTGTTCCACAAAGTCATGGCTTGTCTGCAGAGGGGGTAGGAATGTGTGCCTCCTTGCTTGTTTATGTACTACATGACTGTAGTATTGTCCGTCTTTATCAGTAATTGTCCTGGATGAAGTAGGTCCTTGAAGGCTGTCAGGGCATTCTGTACAGCTAGCATCTCTTTTTGCTTGATATGAAGATGCATTTGGCTTGTGGGCCATGTGTCCTGAATACATTTTCCTGCCATATGTGCGCCCCAGGCATAATCTGATGCATCTGTTGTTAGTGTCTGCCTGGCGGTGGGTAAAGTGAATGGCTGTCCCTTGTTGTGGTGACAGGCCTTTGCCCACCATCGAAACTCCTGTTGCAGGCAGGGAATGAGAGTAATTAATGTTTCCAGGATGTGACAATGTTGAGTCCAAACACTTTTTAGATACCATTGTAGTTTCCTCATATGCAGTCTTGCATATGGAATTAGTAGAATGCAGGATGCCATGTAGCCCAGAGCCTGCAGAATTTTTCTTGCAGATAGCTGGGTCTTTGTTGCCATGTTTTCGAAGTAAGTAGTCAGTTGCCTTTGTTTGTCTGGCGTGAGATAAGCCATCTGGGTAGTTGTATTTAAGCTTGCACCCAGGAATATTATCTCTTGAGAGGGTACTAGGCTTGATTTCTTTTTGTTTAATGTGTACCCTAGGCAAATTAGTAATCTTTTTACAAACGCCAGATGCATTAATAGAATGTCTTTGGTCTCTGCTTGAGTAAGGCAGTCGTCCAAGTAGGGAAATATTTGAATTCCTCTTCGTCTGCAAAATGCAATTACTGGTGCCAGGCATTTTGTGAAGACCCTGGGCACAGTAGATAAGCCAAAGGGCAGTGCAGAGAATTGGTAGTGCATTGAGCCAGCTATGAATATGAGGTATCTTCTGCAATATTGTCTGATTGGGACATGCAGGTATGCCTCTTTGAGGTCCAAAGTTACAAGCCAAGCCTTCTTGCCCAGCATGGGCAGAAGCTGCTGCAGAGTCAACATTTTGAATTTTGGAACGTCCAGAAAAGTATTTAGAATAGACAGGTCCAGAAATGGTCTCCAGGCTTTGTCCTTTCTTGGTACTAAGAAAAGTCTTGAGTGAAATTCTTGTCCCTGCTCTTGTTGTGGAACTGGCTGAATAGCCCTCATGTCCATGAGAGATGAAACTTGTTTTTGTGCCTCTGCCCACTGATTGTGTGGCAGGTCTGGCATACCTTTCGCCTTTGGAAGGGTGTGAAAGTAGAACCTGTAGCCCTGAGAGATTATATTTAAGACCCATTTGTCCAGGGTGATCTTGTGCCAATTGTGTGAAAAAAGTGCTAGCTTTCCCCCTAAGAGAGCTGCCAAAAGATAAGTGCTTGGCATTGGCAGAGGGAAGTCATTGGGACAGTTTCCTATAAGGCTGTGATTTGTCTTCTCTGCTTTTGGAGGTAGAAGCACCCCATTATTTGGGCCTGTATGAGCCCTGGGGCTGTTGTCTGCCTCTAGGGCGTCTGTATCTGCCTCTTTGTGGCCTGTCTGACACTGGAAAGGACCAATTCTTAGAAGGCCAGTTCCTGCTAAATCTGGGTGGCTGTACCTGTAAGAAATCCTTTACTGTCTGCATAGATTTAGCTTTATCCTCCATTTTCTTCAACACCTCTTCTGCCTTTGCACCAAAGTATCATGCTGTAGTGGAGCATCCAATAATTTTGCTTTACCATGATCAGGCAGAGTCTGTTCCTTTAACCAAGCATGCCTTCTAATAACAGAACCTGTAACAGCGGCCCTGCAGGAGGCCTCCAGTGAATCATAACCACATTGCAAAAGTATGTTTTCCCACTTGTTCAGCTGCATGCAATAAATCCTGCAAATCTTTTTCAGAACATTTAGAATTTGTCAACATTTTTTGTTTTAACAAAGACATTAAGTATTGCTGATATTTGAGCATATGAAACTGACAATTTAAAGCCCTTACAGCCAAGGTAGCAGAAGTGTACACTTTTTTCCCCCATCTGTCCAGAGCCCTAGAATCTCTATCTGAGGGGACAGGGCTTTTAGCAGTGGCAGCCTTGATCCCTTTGGGACCATGTGAGATAGTTTCTGGGTCCGCAGCAGGGTTTTTATATAGAAATTTATGGGAAACTGGAACCCTGTAGTATCTGTCCGGCAGGTAAAGAGTCTGGAGACAGGCCGGACTCTGAAAATACATCATCTACTATGTCTAGAACAGGAGGGATTGCAAGAGGTCTATGCTGAGGAAGTAAAAGAAAGTCTCTGAGCCTTTTCTTAGAATTTGAATAATCTTGGCTCTCCCATTGGAAATGCTCCCTCATGGTATGCAGGGTTTCCCCCAAATGAGTAATCCTCAGGAGGAGAAGCTGAAGGGATAGAATCTTCAGCATCAGAATCCTCATAGGGAGGAATAGAATACCCCTGTTCTGAAGAGGAATCAGAGGAAATGGAAACCTGATCAGAGGAATCATATTCAGTATCTTGCCAAGGCCTCTTATCAGGAGGGGGGGTGGGAACCCCTGATCAAAGTAATTAGGTCTTCGGCATAGAAGTCTGCCCTGGAGAATGCTGTACTTGTTTCCTTGTCTTTAAAACTGCTTTTGACCTTGTCTTGGATGCTGAAGTAGGCTTTATATAAAGTTGTGTAGGTCTGAAAACACCCTCAGAAGCCGATGCCTGCTCAGCGGCTCCGGACCCATCTGAGGGATTAATTTCCGAAGGGCCAATACCTTGAGTATCCAGAGGCCTAGTTGTCTCCACGTGGGAGTCGGAGGCGGCCTGTGGCTCTGAGGTAGCAGGAGTCAGGGGCTGCGAAAGCGCCTCACTGAGCACCGGCGAACTGGCGACTGGTCTAGAAGAGGTTTCGTCGTCTGTTTTGGACCTCGGATGCCTGTCATTTTCTTTATCCTTGCATTTTTTATGAATTCCGGTCGTCAGTTGTTCCGACGGCATTATATAGTTAAACCTTCGGCCAAAGTAATGAAAAGCAAAATTGTACTGACGCTTTATCATGCGTTGGTTAAATCTAGCACAAAACCGACAACTAGCAACGTCGTGGTCAGGGCCTAGGCAAGGAATACAGTAAAAATGAAAATCCTTATGAGGTATTTGCTTCCCACAAGAAATGCAATTGTTAAATTTTTCTGACATCGTTCTGGAGCAAGAAAAAAGTTTCCCCAATGGGGTACTTAGCTTTATTGAAGACTTCGGATCTGAAATTCAATTTCGAAAATCTCAGGAGTCGGCCGACCGGCACTTGCGCACTGCTTTTGCTTCGGGCACCGCGCGGCAAGAAAGACTGAAGAAAATGGCTTCGGCTGCATCTTTTATACCCCTGGCGCACTGACGTCAGGGAAGAGGTGACAGCAACCGACGTTGGACCACGACTTTGGAATTCAGGCCGACTGTGGGTAGCCTGCCAGCAGGATAACCCAAGTGTAATGACTGCAACAGTGAAACACAATGAACATCTCAGGGTCTTCAAGATTTGTCTTATGCGGATGGACTGAAATCATTGTCACTTTACTCTGTGTCACACAGACTGCTCAGAGGAGACCTGTGCCTTGCATATAGAGCAATCTCTGACCCAGCTTTAATGAAAAGGCTGCACATTCGCAAGTCAAATGTCCACAGGTCATTCACTCAAAGGATCTTAACCTGATATGTCATATCAGCAGAACTTGCGGGACAGACAGATTTGTCTCACAGAGATTGCCCCACATTTTGGAACAAGCTTCCTATTCATGTTAAACAAAGCCCTTAATTGGCCCTCCTTAAGCGTAACTTGGATGATTGGATGTCTAATTGGAAATTCACCCGGGGGTTCCACCTGGTGCAGATCTTAGTGTCTGCTTGAACCAGACATGCTTGGGAACACAGGTTGAACTTGGCTAAGCTTGTAAGGGCCCTAGGGCCATTAGCCTAGTAACCTCCTGTGATCCTATAATCCTATGGTCATGTCTAATAAAGATCACATGAAATCAGTATACCTGCCTACCTAACAAAATAAGAAATAAAAATACTAAGGTCACTTCAAAACATTAAGCTAATTACTGACATATACATTAACGATTTGATGAAATAGCATATTTTTAATAAGAGAAACATAATGACCAGAACCTCACCATATCTAGAAGAAAATAATGTACTCAGATATAGTTTCCAGCAGCATACGACTTATAGCAAATCATTCCTATCAATTCCGACTGAACAAATTTCATCTTCTTGCCATTTTCATATTTATTTATTTATTTTACATTTGTTTACCGGGAAGGTCCGACTGGACAGAGCTGTCCGTTTTCAGTGGAGGCCCGGGGAAAAACTCTCCAGAACAATTGCTAACATACTATACATAAGATATTTACACATTCAGTTATAAAAATATAGCAGACACCATATGATTGCATAAGATATTTACATAAGCATAGAGATTTGGACATACAATTAAAAGTACAGCAGGTAGTAACATATGATGGCTGTTCATACAGTATGTTTACTAGAGATAATCTTGAAGATGTACTGAAGATAATATGCATGGCTGCTCTCTGTCTCTCTCTGAAACTCTTTCCATTTCTTTTCAATTTACATAAACTATCCCACCATGCTTTGATCATCTCAGAATACGGCCTAGACCTGTTATGGGAAATATGTAACAGTTTGTGACTTAGAACTGCAAACAGATTAATTCTCTATGAAAGCCATGAACAGAATGGGTAAAGGATGACTGCTTACAACTTTCAGCTACAATGAATCTAAACTAAGAATGATCAGTGATCAGTAAAGGGCTGTGGGGAGCAGAAGACACATGCATGGGGGTGGGGGGGGGCTTTATGGACAAAGCAACCCCAGAAAATGGCAGTGAAATGTTATTTTATCATTAATGACACAGTTCATTGTTATACTCCCAGTTTCACAATTCTAACAATCAGACATCAATGGTTAAACTGCTTTTCATACTCCTCTTCTTTTTCTTACTGCTTTTATATTGTTTACTGTGAAGGGTTAGGCACTTCTTTTCTTTCTGCATTTCATCAGCATGACGGGGAACAGGCCGACGCCACCCCCACACACACGTGCACACTTAGCACTATCAAACACATTTCAAACAAGCTTTTTATTTTTTTCCTATACTGTCCATTTTCACCAGTGCAGGTGCCAACTCCTCAGACATCAGTGAGTACAATGTTGTTGCTCTTCTACAACTCTTCACCGTAACTCTGCTTCTTCCAATGGTCTGTTTACAATAAACACCTTATACCTTGCCAAACCTCTTGCAAAAGTATGCTTTTTGGGGGGGCAAAATGGTGTCTATAGCTTTTTTCCTAGTGTCTACATTAAACCAGTACAGACACAGCATTTGCTCTGCACTCCATCTATGACATTTCACAATGAAACACATTTAAATTTTACTCATTATTTATTTCTCTTCCTCTAGTTTGCAAACCCAAGGCAAACATTATCACTGTGTCACCCTCCTGGCTATTTTTTAAATACAAAAAATGATCCTGATCTAATTAAAGTTTGTAGTAACTAAAGAACATACCTTCTGTAAAGATTTTCGACAAATATGTACTTAGCACTGTAAATTGATCTCTCCATAATTTGAACAGGCATAATCTTGAAAAAAAAGTAAAATTCTGTGTTATACATGAACTGATATCTTCATCAGATCTTTTCAAAGAAACAGGTTTTACAATATATTTATATCAGGTTACTGAAAAAAATGAACAAACTTGTAATATCATAACTGCAACAGCAAGCAGGAAAACTAGACCTGTGATGAAATATATGCACATCATTAAGCAACTGTCATCTACTAGAGGTATGTCAAAGAAAAAAAATGTTAATCCAGTTACATTATATTGCAGGCTGAAGCAAATCACTTTCAGATTGCTGTGTTTAGGTATCTGTTTTTTGTATATTACAAGTCAGAAAACTGTCCTAGATTTGAAGTAGATGAATGTTGCAGTGAAATAAATTCTATTCCAGATTACTTCACAACCAGTCTTCATTTAAACACTCCCTCCATGAGCCACATTTTAAAACATACTTTTTATGATTAAAAAGGGCCATCAATGAATGTCTGATACATCTAAAATGTATGGCTTTATCCTTTCTACAATGAGATGCCAGATAAACATTTTTGTTGACGTAGTCTCTGTCCAACTGGAGACACTTTCTCTTAAATAACAACATAATTTTCTTTATTAATATGAAACAAATATAGATTTCAACAAGTAGGTAGCTTATTTATATTCCCACAGATGAAAGTAAAAGAAAGACCCACACAGAAAAACAAACAAGGAACTCAATAATACATTTTATATTAAAAGGTAAATCAATCTACAAGAGATTCAAAACTATTCTAATAACTTTTGTGAACACTTTAGGAAATGGCATAGTTTCAAAATCCCTAAGAGGAACTTTTTGCATGGATGCATGCCATTTTGCAGGATGACCCGTTATACATAACCATTTCAAAGGACTCAATATCACTGGGGTTTTTTTGCCAAAATAAGAGCTCAATAGAGTAGAATTTCAGTTCTTTCCAATGTTTACTGTAATAGTAAAGTGTTTCAAATACAAACTACTATTTTATGCAAACTTTAGAAGAAATTAGGAAATTGTTTTAGGTTTTTCCTCATGATACGTCACTGCAAAAATAGGGACTATCCTGCTTAAAGACAGAGGTGGTAACCCAATGGCCTGGCCCAAGCCTGGAAAATTCCCAGAAATTCAGCTTGGTGAAAAAGCCTAGAAACAAAATCATTACTGCAATACAAAGATATTTCTGCATCAGAATGGAGAGTCCTTGGCTGACAAACATTTCATAGGTATTTCTGTAAGCCACTAAGTTACCCAAAGTGTTCTCTCTATATATCTCAAAATGTCAGGGATGCCACAATATAAATGAAGGCTGCTGGGAGCATTTTTGCTATTGAAATCTTCAACAATAACTTCTGTCAAGGAAAACAACGAACTCAAATGGACTGAGTCAACGTGAAACTCATAAAAGGATTGAGTCAACGTGTCTGCTGAATAATTTCTGTCACCTTTAAATCAACTGATTTAGGAAGTCTGATAGTTCTATTCATCTCTTGTAATTATCTTAGCAGAGTTACCTCTCATTTCAACCACAGCTTAAATGTATTTATTTATTTATCTATATTTTTATTAAATTCTATTGACTAGGCTGTTGAACAGGTCATTGCTCATCTTCAGTGGAGGCCCAAGGGTAAAAGTGCAAAAAAAAATGAAAGAAAGAAATATGACCAACCAAGAAGTGTACAAAAGCATTTAGAACACACAAATAGGTTAAGCAAGTAAGCAGTCAACTTTTGGTTACGTACAACACAGTAGCAGTACAATTAACTAAGTCCAAAGAAAGTAAGTGAGAACAAATTAGACTACATAAAAAATGACATAATATCAATTATAAAAATAATGATAAACACTAACCAACAAAAAAGTGATCATTGCTGTAGAAAGTATAAGCTGGGTGCTGAAGTAGGGGCTGGTTGTTGAGTATAAAGGTGAAGTGGGGCAGTCTAGGAGGGAGGCACAGTAGGTTACAGTTGAAGGGATTACAGGGCTTACTGGAGGAACAGTTGAGAGGACAAAGGAAGAGTGAACATCAAGGCAGTGATGCACATATCAAGGAAAGCATGGAACCTTGAAAACAAAAGTTAGAGCTATGTCAGGACCACCTGGATCAAGTATGCATAAATCCCTAGTGTTCTAAGATGCATGCTTTAATCTATTTTATCTTTGCTGGCTTAAGCGATGGTGTTCTAAGACACAGGCGGTGAAGACAATATCACTATGCCTGCTGCTGCTTCCTGCCACCTCAGAAAGGTGCTTCTGGTTCTCAGTCTCAAGGAAAATTCATGTCATGATACGGACTTGCTCATGGCATGGTATCCAGACCCATTTGGTATCTTATGATTAGACTGCGGGTAGGCAAGCTTCTGCTTCTATTTACTTTTAGACGTGATGTGTCTAAAATGAACTTGCTGCCATCAGTGATAACAAACTTGGCAGGTTAAAATAAAATGCCAAATCCAGTTTACATAACAATGAAGCAGAATAAAATAAAAATGTTTGAGAGCTGAACCACCCCTGAAAATATGTTACTTGTTCTAATTATTTCAAAAATGGTAGTTACGTACTTACATAACACTGGATCCTTTCAAGCTTGTCCGTCTAATATGACTTGTTGGTCCTCAAGCTGCTTGCCAGATCCAACTCTGCAAAATTAATGCCCCAGCATCAAGCCCATTTAAATGTTTCCCTCCTATAATGCATCTGGCTGTGATGCTTTCTCACATCAAGTTTGCTGGCCCAGGGTACAGAGAACCTATAATGGTCTTCCAGGTCCTTCAGTATTAGGTATAGGAAAGGGGACAGGGGGAGCGATGTCGTACAGGATGGACAATGGTGAAAGGATCCAGCATTATGTTAAGTGCATAACTACCGCATCCTACTTATCCCACATGTCCAATATGATTTGTGGGTCAGACTCCTAAGCTACTCACTCTCAAGTGGTTATCATGACAGGAGGCCTTTCAAGATAGTAATCTAAAGGATGCACTAGGTCTAGAAATTATGCCCAGCTTGTAATGTTTAGCAAAGGTCATATAAGGAAGCTCAGGTAGCAGCTGTTCAAATCTCATCTGCCAAAGAGTACCAAAAGAAGAAAGGGGATATGTCCACCAATCTTGTAGAATGTACCTTTGGTTTAAATGGTAAAGGATGACTGCTGGAAGTGCAGATGAAGGTTAGGCAATCTGAAATCCATATGGACAAAGTAATCTTGGAAAATTTCAAACCCAATCTATTACGGGCAAAAGAAACAAACAGTTAGGGTCCTTTTCTGATGACCTTGGTTACAACTGTCTGTGCAAATCCAGAGTGTGAACCAAGTACTGTCCCCATTAGAGGGTTTGGGAAAGAACATTGGTAGAGGTATGGGCTGGTTTAAGTTAGATTTGGATGCCAACTTAGGAAGAAAGGTTAAGAGTGATGTGAAAAGGCCTTGTTTTTGTCAAAAAGTAAATAAGATGGAGAAGCTAACAGAGCATGTCACCCACAAATTCTTTCCGTTGATGTTAAGGCACAAGAAATAAAGTCTTTCCAAGACAGGAATTTTGAAGAAGTGGTAGATGCCAGCTCAAAGGGGGCCTTTTATTTAAGCCACCAACACAAAATTGAGTTCCAGTGGAGAAATGGTTTCCTGACTGAGGGAGGATGAGACAGGAATGTACCCTTAAAAAGACCTTACAAGACCTATGAGAATCTTATGAATAGGAGTCAAAGCCTTGATGCAAATTACAAACTGCAGCTACCTGTACTTTAACAGATGAATAGAGGGAACCTAAAGAAAAAAGTTGTGAAAGGAAGAGAAATACCTGAGAAATCGATACAATGAAGGGATCAATTCTCTGAGCAGTTGCCCAAACTGCAAAACATGTCCACTGTCTCTTATACATCTTACAAGCAGAAGCCTTCTTGGAGGTGAAAACAATATGCACTAACTCTTGAAACAACTGGTCATTACTGGAACTGAAGAAACCATGTGGTTAATTTCAGACTGTGAAGATCTGGGTGAGGTGACCTTTAGGGGTTGGAAATAAGAGCCTTTCTGGGATCCAACTGCGAGACTGACTCCCAGATTCAAGGCCTGAGAAAGGGAAACCACATTTAACTGCAAGTATGGAATGATGAGGGTCACTACTGCTTTGCATATGATTGTTTTTTGGATAAATCTGGACATCAGGGGAACAGGTGTAAAGAAGCCCAGTTGGTCACTGCCCAACCAGAGAATCTCTTGGGGACTGTCCCTTTGAAGGAATTAGGGCAAAGCAGTTGCTGCACTTGGTGTTCATTGGGACATGAAAAGAACTCAGCAAGTATAGCCCCAATGATGACAGAGGCACCACTTGTTGACTGACAGACCACTTGTGAGGCAAGAGAATGGATCTCCTGAGCTTGTCTGCAAGACAGTTTGTCTTTCCAGGAATATAAAATGAAAAAGAGAGACCAACAGCTGTTGCACCAATTTACTTTATTAGGCTAGTAGCAAAAACTACATAACCATAGAATGAAGATACATACAGTCCAGTTTCGGCAAAAAGACTGCAATGCCTTCCTCAGTGTCAATGTGTTAGTATCAAACATTCCCCATATACAGCTTATAATCAAAATCACATGGTCCAATTAAAGATGCTCTTTTAGTCCTGGGGGAAATAATCCCCCTAATTTAATAATCCACTTTTTCTCTTTCTGGTTCAAAATATGATGCCAGCCAGCTTAACTGGATCTGTGTGCTGTTATTCTGTCAATAATAACAAAGTTGAAATAAGCAGCTGGATGTATTAATGTATGTTTATATAAGGCATTCGTATTTTTCTTATGACTAATGTCACAAAAATGTTCACCCATCCGAACCTTCAGCGGACGTGAAGTTTGCCCTACATAGAATGCTGACTTTTGTTGTCCCCTTGTAGCAGGCAGTCAGGTATTTCCTGCCCCTTTGGATCTTTGTGAGTCAGGAAAGGACCAATTTTGCAGGCCAGTTCCTCAACCCTTGGGTGGAACTCTGCAAAAATCTTTAACGCGCTTGTAAGATTTTGCCTTTTTTCCATTTTCATTACCTTCATTACCTGTGTAACAAACAAACTCTGGAATCTGAGAAATCCTGTTCCTGCCATTGGAATTGTTCTCGCGTGCATGTAAGGGAATTCTCTTTCTTCTGGTTCAGCAGCGCTGCTGAATGGATTCTTCATGTCTTGAGTTCCTTCATAATTGGAGAATGAGCCTCTGGCTGTATCTATATCTGAGTCATCCCCATCCATCATCCAGACACAGGCTTGACGACAGGACAACCCAGATGTTATGACTGCAGATGCATCCATGAAGGACATCAATGACGTTGCTAAATAAATTACCCAATCTGACTGACAGTTGGCATAAAAGGGGATATCAAAAACGTGACCAGTATTACTACTACTAAAGGTTTTGGATTTAGTCATTTTGGAACAATAACAGTGGCCACAGGGAAAACAGCCAATCAACCGATCCCCCAATAAGGTAGTTTGTGTTAGGGACATATCAGATGATGTATAGTGTTTATAGCGATTGAAATAAGAACCCAGATTCTTGCCTTTTTTAAAAGAAAAAGAAAGAACAGTTTTGAACCTACCATAAATGTAGATGTTCGAGTGCTAATACAGCTGCAGTCATAACAGATGGGTTCTCCTGCCGTCAGGCGGGTCCTCGGTCGGTCGAATTCCAAAGTCTAGGTCCGGCGTCAGTTGTCGTCGCTTCTTCCCTGACGTCAGTGCGACAGGGGTATAAAAGAACCAGCCGACGCCATGTTCTTCAGTTTTTCTTGCCACGCGGTGCCCGAAGCAGAAGCAGTTCACATTGCTTCGGGCACCGCGCGGCAAGAAAGACTGAAGAACATGGCGTCGGCTGGTTCTTTTATACCCCTGTCGCACTGACGTCAGGGAAGAAGCTTACGACCGACGCCGGACCTAGACTTTGGAATTCGGACGACCGAGGACCCGCCTGACGGCAGGAGAACCCATCTGTTATGACTGCAGCTGTATGCACGATGAACATCATGTAGTAGGTAAGATGCCAGACAATGTGTGGTCAAGCCAGCAACATATTCCAATGGCGTCGGACACTTTGCATAAGTGAGTTAGTAGTGGTCCTGCCATATGTGGTTACAAATCTAATGGCAGAATTGTCATGATCGGTTTTGACTTTATATTGAAGGAGATCAGCCCTGGCCAAAAGGTCAACTGTGTTGGAAGCCCGATATATATAACCAGCTTGATAGCCCCTATCTTTAAATCTGGAAATAAGATCTTGTTTGAAAAGATCATATGAATGTTCATCAGAGCAGATACATTTTCCCCAAATAAACTGGGACTTGGGGAATATTATTGCAAACATGAGGAGGATGATAGCTGGTTGTATGGAGGAGGGAATTGTACTGGGGAAATTTATGGTGCACCTGAGTGGAGAGTGTATTATCAAAATTTCTCCCAACCATAACATCCAAAAAGATAATATTGTTTGGATCATAATTGACCGTAAATTCAATTCCCCATTTGTTTTCATTATAATAATCTACAAACTCATGTAAATAATCAACATCGGCCCTCCACACCAACCAGCAATCATCCAAATACCTCCTCCAAATGTCGATTTCATCAAGGTATAGATTGTAGGATTGATCGTAAATAATCTGTTCCTCAACAAAAGCCATAAACAAGTCGGCATATATAGGGGCAAAGGATGCCCCCATGGCAGTTCCCTTATTTTGAAGATAACATTCACCCTGATAAAAAAAGACATTGTTGGTGAGAACATGTTCAGTAAGAACTATGAGAAAGGTGTTGAAACCAGGCTGGTATAGCTTCGATTTGTACAACCAATATTCCAATGCATCGATGCCAGCCCTGTGAGGGATTTTAGTATATAGTGCTTTTACATCGAGGGTACAGAGCAGCCAACCTGGTTCCAACTGCATGTCTGCAATAACCCTAAGAAATTCCGTGGTGTCTTGTAACCTTGCACGTACCCATTTAAGAAGAGGCTTCAAGTATCTGGTTAAAAATAAAGAGAGTGGTTCTGTTAAGGAATTCCTGCCCAAAACAATAGGTCTACCAGGGGGATTAGTGGCATGATTGTGTATTTTGGGCAGAAAATATATGTATTTATGTACCGGTTCATCCACCGTGAGGTGTTGTAAGGTGTTTTGTGTAATGATCCCTTCTTCCTTTGCTAGTGCTAAACATTCATCTATTTGCCTCTTAAAAAGTGGAGTAGGGTCAGTAACCAAATGTGAATAATACCTGCCATCCATGAGTTGCCTTTTTGCCTCAGTGTCATATTGGGTCCAATCTTGAACCACAACAGCGCCACCCTTATCGGCCATTATTATGACCAACTGATGACTGTTGGCCAAATTTGAAATGACCTCCATTATCGGCCCTGGATATGTTGCTGGGTTTCACCCTGGTTTCCTTGGCATAAAAATGTAGATCTTTGAGTATGGCATTCTGAAACAAAGAAACAGTATGATGCATGGGAGGCATGAATGTAGAGCTGTGGTACCTGAACTCATTCTGAGTATCCACAGTCTCTCTGCCATGAAAAAACAATTTTAAATTTCTACAAAATCTGATTACATCATCTGTAAAACAATCTTCAGCCACAAAGAAACCAGGAATGAATGAAAGACCTTTATTTAGAATTTGAATCTCAGTGTCAGTGAGAGAACAGGAGGAAATGTTAAAAGCATTCATTGTTTCGTGACTATCATTTTCAACAGTGCCTGCATGTTGTCTACCTGATTTGTGCTTCCTGCCTCCCCTTCTAGGTTTTGTCCTAAAGGGACACAAGTGTTGGAAAGTTTATGGGCTGGTGAGCCTGTAGGACCCCAGATATCTGGTTCAAAACTGGAAGAAGAGTCATTCCCAGAACTATCTGCACTAAATGCCGATGGTTTCTTAAGGATAGGGTATACCCGTTTCCTTTTAGAAATGTTTTTTGGTGTCTGAAAAAAACTTACTCGCTTAGTCCTATCCCTGCTAAAAGGATTCCCTTTGTCGTTGTCCCCCATGTCCCTAAGGAATTTCTTCCTTTTCCTGTCTTTGAGTTGTTCTTCTAAATGTAATAGATCATTGCTAAGTTGTTTAAAACAGAAAATATATGCAGGCTGTCCTTCAAAACGTATGATCTCTTCCCCCAACTTAGTAACATTGACAATTTCTGTATCAATAGTGCGTTCAAAATGTTCTGTAAGAATCTCGACAAATTGCATTGTTGCCTGATGTTGTGCATCCGCCCATTTTTTCAACAAAATCTCATCAGGGTTACATACTAGGGGTTGTATGTGAATTCTGAGCCCATTAGGCGTAATATTTTTGGCCATATAAGCCTTGAATAATTTATAATGCCAGACATTACTCCTTAATATCCTCATGGCTTTGTTCAATTTTGCAAAAAGAGTTTCACAACTGTCTTCAGGAGAAGAAAATAGCGACCCCTGTTCATCCAAATTGCTTGGACCAAGGCCAAAAATGGCCAGATCATCACAATCAGAGGCTAAGTCACGTAAAAGGTGAGATATATCCATCCTTATAAACAACCAAACCAAATATATTTAACCAAAACACTATAATAAGTGTTATCAATAATAATAATCATAAATAATAAATAACCAATAAATTGGTGTCACCTAAAGAATACAAACACTGGGTGGTAGCAGGTAATCAATAAAATAGGGTAGACTAACAAGTCAATCCTATGGACTACCAAAACAGGAAAAGGACAATATCAGCCATCAATTGGTCAATATGGCACTTGAACCAAAGGTTGGATGATAGCAGCCCATGAGATCACTACCGCTGTGTCTATAAATATATCCTAATGGATGAATACATTGTTGCCCATTAAATATAGACAATAACAGCCTATAGGATCCTGGTAGCTGTGTACAAACCTTGTAAAAAACTGAGTCCGATCCTGAAGAAATGGACAAAAGTCCAATAGCTTTCCAGAACTCAAAAAATGTAATGGTGAAAATCCCAATTAGTATAAATGAATATCCATATATTTGGTTTGCGTGAATAAAGAATGGAAAAAGATAAAAATACAATATGAAGGCAACAGAAGGAACTATTTCTCCTGCAGACAGTTCAAACAACTGTAATCTACTTTACCAAAGGCAATGATGAACTAAAATGATTATAAATTATTCTGTCATACACTATGCCTAATAATATCAAAAATAAGCAATATACATTTATCAAAGTCGGCCCCTTGTAGTTGTAATAGGACCTAAGGTAGTATTCAGAAAAATGAAGCTAACAAAACAATTGCTGTTGTCCTAAAAAATATGTGGATATCCGAAGGTGAACAGAGGATAAATGTTTAAACCCTCGAGTATGTTAAATTTCCAAAAAAGAAATACCTATAGTATAGATATGTCCTATATGTACTGCCAAAAAAGTTAAAGCTCAGAAACGCACTCATAACTGAAGGTACACATGAAAAAGATAATATTGCGTATAGAGCTAATAAGTTGCCAAACAAAATGGCGGATACCTCCAGTACCTCACGTAAACACCACAATACAATTAGATTACTCCTAAAACACTATGAAGCATCCTCAAAAAGTAAAATGTCAAAAGACCTAACCATCAGCACTTATGCCATTTATCAAGCAAACTGGGCTACAGTCCATCATACAAATTCCATATCGTGCACATTAATACCATGTATTTATGTAAGTATATGCAGGCTGTCCTTCAGAACACATGAAAAAGATAATATTGTGTATAGAGATAATAAGTTGTCAAACAAAATGGCAGATACCCCACAGTAACTCACATAAACACCACAATACAATTAGATTACTCCTAACACACTATAAAGCATCCCCAAGAAGTAAAATGTCAAAAGACCTAACCATCAGCACTTATGACATTTATTAAGCAACCTGAGCTGTTGTCAATCATACAAATTCCATATCATGCACATCAATACATATGATTGAATAAATTGTTATAGTCCATACAATGTCCCAACAAAAGTCATAATAGTGACACAAGTTGGTCCCCACTGAGAGAGCAATGTCCGATGATGCAAAATATCCAAATATGTTGCTACCCTTCCGGTCAATCGATGAACATGTTAACCAGTTGCTTGGCGTGATGTATTCCGCTAAAAAGTTCTTAAATGTCTCAAAAATAACAAAACCGCTTAATTGGTCCAAATATGTCTTAAATAGAAAGTACCCTTGTAGCATAAAAGGGTAAAATAAAATACATATATGGCACGATGTTATTATAGATGGAAACAAAAAATCCAATTGTCTTAGTAAACACTATACATCATCTGATATGTCCCTAACACAAACTACCTTGTTGGAGGATCGGTTGATTGGCGGTTTTCCCTGTGGCCACTGTTCTTATTTTTCCAAAATTACTAAATCCAAAACCTTTAGTAGTAGTAATACTGGTCACGTTTTTCATATCTCCTTTTATGCCAACTGTCAGTCAGATTGGGTAATTTATTTAGCGACATGTCATTGTTCGGCATTCTATGCAGGGTAAACTTCACGTCCGGTGAAGGTTCGGATGGGTGAACATTTTTGTGACATTAGACATAAGAAAAATACGAATGCCTTACATAAACATACATTAATACATCCAGCTGCTTCTTTCAACTTTGTTATTATTGACAGAATAACAGCACACAGATCTAATAAAGCTGGCTGGCATCATATTTTGAACCAGAAAGAGAAAAAGTGGATTATTAACTTAGGGGGATTATTTCCCCCAGGACTAAACGAGCATCTTTAATTGGACCATGTGATTTTGATTATAAGCTACATATGGGGAATGTCTGATACTAACACATTGACATTGAGGAAGGCATTGCAGTCTTTTTGCCGAAACCGGTCTGTGTATATCTTCATGCTATGGTTATGTAGTTTTTTTACTACTAGCCTAATAAAGTAAATTGGTGCAACAGCTGCTGGTCTCTCTTCTTCATTTTGCATTCTGCCTTGGTTTGAGTCCTTGCAGCAGCCATACTTGCAGAGTCTCTTGTTTGCACTTTCCAGGAATATGCAATGCAGTCAAGAAATGATGCAAAATGATTTCTCACTGCCATATTCTCATACCTTCTCAACAAAAGTGGTAGAATCTGATTCCTCTTTGTTTGCTGGTGTACCAAACTACAGCCATATGTCCATTTGAATCAGAATCAACCCTGCAGGCATGAAGTCCTGCAGTTCCTTCAATGCCTGGAAGACTGTCCTCATCTCCAGGACACCAATGTGAAGTTAGCTTCCTGATCTGACCATTTACCTCAGACAATTCCTTCCTAAAAATGTGCCCCACCCCAAGGAAGAAGTGCCCTTGGTCAACAATGGATGAAGGTTGGAGAAAAACGAACCACCTCCTTTGTAATAATGGCAGGGTTGTAAGCCACCACTGAAGCTGATTTCTGCAGAGATTCATGATGCAAACTGGTGATGACAGAGTCCTCAAGTTGTGACCACTGCACTCTAAGCAGCCACTTTTAAGATCGTCATGTAGAATTGGGCTAGCTGTACCACTAGAGCAGCAAAGGCCATGAGACACAGTTCTTGCAGAACAAGAACTGATGGAGAAGATGAAAACTGGATAAGATTACAAACTGCAATCTTTAATGGCTGGATCCTTTCCAGAAGAGGTATGGCACAAGATCTGGTGACCGGGTGGCATCTGATGAGCTGTATGCATTGTGTCAGCAGCAGCTGTGACTTCTTGTAGTTGACTGATATTTCCAAGGGCAGGCAGAATTGGATCAAGTAGCCCCTGGCCTTGACGAGAGACACCTTTGATGTGGCAGTGAGGAGCTAGTCATTCAGATATGGGAAAACTTTGATCCCATGCCTCAGGTTTGTTACTAATATGGCCATGCACTTGGTGAACACCCAGGGGGTTGCACTGAGACTGAACAGCAGGTTGGGCGTTGGACTAATAGTTAATGTATTTATTTCATAGACATTCTCATCTTTGGAAACATGCCTACGTTTAGAAAGGCTCTTTGAAGTCATTAGCCTAGTAACCCCCTATGAAAGTTACTGGCCCCCCAGTGGAAGTGCAGAAACCTTCTGGACACTCTTGCAATCTTCATGTGGACATAAATGTCTTTAAGGTCAAGTGAGCAAATCCAAATGTTTGCATGTTGACAAGGCAACACTGCTTGCACTATGACCATCCTGAAGTTTTTTTTTCATGCATGGTGATCGAGTTTGATTAGGGACAGTATGGTCCTGATTTCATTGTTTTTCTTTGGAACCAAAAAGAAACTGGAAAAATAACATAACCTAATCTCGCTGGTCTCTTTTTGGAACAAGAAAGAGAATTTTTCTTCTAGATGCCTTCCAGTGGTGGGGTGGTACATCTGGGAATGGCATCTTTGGAATGGGAGGAGCATGGGAAAAGAGTATGTAATCTGGATAATGTCCCTCTACCCAACAAATTTTGCATGACAGCCATCAACACAGGTAGGAAGAGGGATAAGTGACCGCTGTCTCCAGAATGGTGCAATCAAGCAGCCCTTTAGGGATGGTTGGGTTGCCTATTAGAGAAAGGCTCCAAGTAACTCTGGTTTTGCAGACCTCTTCCGACCCCTGGGTCTTCATCCATTGAAGGGGCTGCCTCTGCCATGGATGTCCCTGTCAGAGGTAACCTCAAAGGGTTGAAGCTGGGACTTTCTAAACCATATGGACTTGGACCCTTTTTGACTCCTGCTACACAAGTGTCTCCCATCTTATTCGCATCTCTACAGTCTTTCTCTTTGACCAACAGACCAAATAAAGAAGATCCATCATAAACAGCATTGGTAAAGACAACTTTGAAATTCAGCACAAAATCCTAGAGATGAAGCCTGACCTTTCACCTCATGGTGACATCTATGCCTCTGCTCTCAGTGCTCCATCGGCTGTTTTATGCAGCAGTTGCGTGGACAGATAAGTAATACTAAATATAATGCTCAGGATGGCCTTTAGCTGTTTTCTAAAGTCAGTAATGGATGGCCTTTTGAGAGAGCCTAAGGCTTCCTATGCCAGATCTTCTGAAACTGGGTCATGTGAGTGTCACTGTCCAAGCTCGCAAGGCAAATGTGGCTGAAGCATATGGCCACTTCCCCATCATGTCCATCTCCCTGGACTTTTTGTTCAGCAGAAGGACAGCGGCTGTGTCTCCATTCAGCTTTTTATTGCTAGCTGTTGCCACAATAATGAAATCCACAAAAGGGGCCTGTCTGAGGTGGGGGTTGGGAGGTAAAGAATCTTGTCAGGCTTCCTTGGTATTCTTTAAGAAAATATCAGGCTCCTGCCATGCCCTCCTGGTGGTCAGGTTGGAAAGGCTTTCTGCTGGAGGAACCACCCAAGATGAGAAGGGGACCAAACAGTATGCTTCAAAAGGACCTGCTTGTCCTGAGAGGGAAGATTCATGGGCCAATTTCCCATCTGATGAATGAATTTCAATACCTTGCTAAAGTTGGAGGTCCTCCTGGGGGGACTGCAAATAACTTGCTCAAGCCTCCAAAGCACTGTCCAAAGTTAATGGCACAGCTAGGGAGTCAATGTGTCACACATCCAGAGAGTCAATGCGGCTCCTTACATGTCCTCTCTTTTGGAATCTCAAGTGATGAATCTGAGTTGTCTGAGGACTGGTCTTGCATCTGGGCAGTTCTTGTGAGAGCATTAGTTCAACTCTGATCCTAGGATGTGTGAGAAGGCCGATATAGACATGGTAGGATCAAAAACAGCACCCTACAAGATGGGTCCAAAGACAACACCGAAGTTCAACTTGGAAATTTTGATCCTGAGTGCGACTCAACTCCAAGAGTATTGGACTTGAGTAACTTAGATTGAAATGCCTCAGAGCCGAAGGCAAAGGTGCACTCGGCAATCCAGAAAGGTTTTGGGCAGGGGGTCAGCCCAGAGTTGGACTGGGGAGGGAGCCAAAAAAAGGGAAGAAAGGACCTACCCAATGAACAAAGGGGGAAGGAAAAACACCCATATCAAGCTGTTTCTTGATAAATGCACCACTCATCAACTGATCTAATTTCAAATCCAAGACTCTTTTGAAGAACCTGATAAATGTTTGCGATGGCAGGTGAGAAAATAATTTTAGGAGTTCCCTTTCAGAAGAAGGGCCCCAAGCTAGATGATGAGAAAATTTATCTTCGATGACAATCGGCCACAAGGGAGGTGGAGCGGACATCAGGGACGTACAGAGAGCTGAAGAAGCTGACAGCTCTGACCTTGGCACTTTAGATGGCCCTGCGCTGGGGGAATCCTCCAACCTTCTCTACTTCAGATCTGGATCCCTAGCCTTACCCTTGAGCTTTTCTTTCTCTTTTTCTTTTCTCTGTCCATCTGTATCCTTCTTATGCTTTTCTGCCTTGGAATCTGGAGGCAATAAGTCCTTAATAACCATCTTGTTCCTTCTATCTGACAAGGTAAGCTGACTAAAAGTCTTGCAGATGGAGCAACTGGCAGTCAAATGTTCTACCTTCAAACAAACTATGCACTTACTGTGCATATCCAGATGACGAATTTGTGCCTGCACTGAAGACATTTCTTGAAGCTTTACTCTCTGCCCTTGCTATCATCCATAGTAACATAGCACCTACAAACAGTGGATGAAGAAAACATAACTGGCATGCTACAGGAAAAATAACCAACAGGAACTACAAGGGCTGATGAAAGCTAACATCAAAAAAGGTTCTACAACAGACCCAAAAAATTCTTAACATTAAAACTACCAATAATACCTTTTTTGATGAAGTCAGGCAGGACTAATGTCCAAGCGCTGAGAAAACGTGAACAACTGACAAACAGCACCAAAGAAGAGACTAAGAATAATGAGTAGTTAAAGAAAAGGGAATCCTGACAGAAATTTTTTTTTATTACAGCCAAAATATTTAGAGTAAATGTGATTTCCCAACACTGAGGAGGCAAACGAAATCTGAGTTAAGCTTCAGAACCAGGTGCATTATGGGAGGGAAAATGTAAAGGGGCCATGTCAGATCCAATAACAGACTGAAGGTAAGACAGAAAGGATGAAAGGGAGTAAATGAGTAAATCCTCAGCCAAGAAGCAAATAACTTATTTGCCTATTAGTTAGGCCTCAATTATTTTTAGAAACTCGTCTATGAAGCAGAACGTCTTTCACTTTGAGCATTCTTTCATCTCTGTGTCTAATTTTCTTCTCTGCAGACCTCCTATATTTTCTAAACTACTTGTCCTGGAGATACCCATGTGGTAGGAAGATCAGCAAGAGAAGCATGACAAACCAGACTTCCCTATAATAGTCCTGTAGATCCTGAGAGGTATCCAGGCATGCAAGCTGAGAATTCTAAACTCTCTCTCTCTCTCTATAGTGTGCGCTAAGGCTGCCCTTGGGCAACTTTCTGTCAGGATCTGCCTGGTGCACCTCTCATGGTACATGCCAATGAAACATACTCACCAAGCATCCAAACCAAACAGGCTGACTCCTTCCAAACCACTGGCAAAGTGGTTTTACTTCAACAGACCCCTGGACTGCCAAGATCTTCACTCTGTCATGAAAAATTAAATAACCATGCAAAAAAAAAGCCTCATGTATGTTACTTCCATCTGCAATTTCATCCCTTCAGTAATCACTGAATGCTTATGACTATAAAAATAAGAGTGGGGACATTGACTGACAAACTGAGAGCTTTACTGCACTGTAATTCACTCCTCATTTTACAACCACAGGTGGCACAACACCTGCAGGACAGTTACTACTGCATACAATCACTGGCCGCTCTTCTGATCTCCTCTACACTTGTCAACAAGACCTCAACATACTTAACTTTTTTATTTGAAGTAGCTACTTGTGGTCACCTTCAGAGAGCAGTTCACTCTTTGCAGATGAAGAACTATGATATTTAATATTAAGGGCTGATTCTCATGCCATCACATCATACTCAGAAGAAAACTAATACAGCGTATATACAAGACTACAATGAGATGACTCCAAGAGAAAGTAGAAGTAAACTCACCATAAGAGTAGATGTTTGAATAGATCATTGTTGCAGTGGCCTAAGCTGTATGGGACATATCCTGCCAAGAACTGGATAAACGGCCACTTCCAAAGTTTTAGGGTATGTTCCATGCACCCTTACCACTGCTTGAGAAGACTTGTACAACATCAGTGGTTAAAGTGCCAAACAGTTAGAGCTTTCTTGTTTCAGAGCAAGGGATGCTAGTGCCCTGCCAGTTAGGCATGTGGCAAGGGAAAAAACATCTACACCGTGGCATAAAACCCAACAAAATATAAGGGAGATGGAGGAAGAGTGCTTTTACTACAACAGTGATCCATTTGAACATCTGCTAGTCATGGTAAGTATACTTACACAACTGTACTATGTTCAGTATCAGATCACTGTAGCAATACCTAAGTTATATGGGATGAAAACTACAGCTTAGAAAGAAAGGGAGTAGGAAGATAGATCAGAGGCCAGGAGCCTCTTGAAAAATAGTCTTAGCAGAACCTAATCTGAGCCTATAGAAAGAATATAATTTATAGTGCTTGGTAAAGGGTGCACCAATGACCAGGTTGCTTCTTCTAGTATATTTCTAGAGTCCACCCTTTTCTAAGAAGACTCTGAAGTAGCCAATGCCCTGATAGAGTAGGTTTTCATCTTGCCTTGAAGTGTTTTGTTATGGAGAGAGAAACAAAAAGCAATACAACGGGAACCTATTGTTTTTTCGTACCTTTATAAGGAAAAAAAGTTGATTAGAATTTCTTAAGGTCTTTGCCTTGTCAATGAAGGATGTGAACTGCCTGTGGACATCCAAAGAGCATTGCTTTCTTTTCTGTAAAATTTGATTCTAAATAGAAATCAAGGAGATGAATTACCTGTCTAAAAGTAAAATCTGAAACCACTTTAGGCATAATAGAAGGATTTGCTCCCAAAGTTACCCTACCTTTGTGAAGGATGACATAGGGCTGAATAGCCATAAGAACTGGTAACTTAGATCCTCTTCTTGCAGAAGTCAAAGCAATAAGTAACACTGTTTTTCAAGCATGAACTTCACATCAGCCTCATGAACAGGCTCAAAATCAAAAAGTGTAAATTTCTCCAGTACAAAATTAAGATCCCAAGAAGCCACCTGTCTTCTAGGTGGGCAGATATGTAAAACTGCTTTAAACTGTTTGACTTCAGGCTGGGTATAAAGGGAGATCCATGGGCAGAGATGCAGAGATGGCCATGAGGGGAATCTTGATAGAGTAAGAAAGGCCAGAGAATAAGGAATCAAACAAATACTATAGATTTACAGGCATCGGAGCCTTAAAAGGACCCATGTTTTTGCTTTGGCACAAACTAGAAAATATTTTCCATTTACCAAATATGACTTTCTAGTAGCAGGTTTCCTAGCCTCCTTTAATATTTGCTGCATGTCCAAAGAAAAGAGGTGCCTAAAGGGTATTAAAATTCTATCATCCAGACAGTGAGCTGAAGAAATTGAAGGTTGGGGTGTATCAAACAACCCCTGACCTGTGTGAGTATCTTGTGAGAAAGCCTGTAGTAATAGTCATGGGCTAATTTGAAAGGAAGGAAGAATCGTTGCTGCCTGGGCCAAAGGGAAGATACCACTGTCATCTTTGGAGAGTCCTTCTGAATATTTAGATGAGCTATAGTAATTATAGGAAAGAGTGGAAAGGCATACAGTAACATTCCTGTCCGTGGACTGAAAAAGCATAATCTTCCAGACCTGTGTGCAAGGAGTCCTGGAGCAGAATATCTGTCTGTTGTGAATAGAGGCAAACACACCTACTTGAGGTGATTCCCCATACTTGGATCAATTCCTAGAAAAAGTCTGGGTGCATATTCCATTTGAGGGGATCTGTCCAGTTCCTGTGCAGCTTGCCTGCTATAATGTTCTACTCTGACAGAATTTACTTTGCCTGGAGGGTCCGACTATGCTGCTTTTTGGGATTCCAAGTGACTGCAGCTTGTCTGCAAAGAGGATACGATCTAGTTAATTCCTGTTTATGTACCACATCAGTGATGTGATGTCTGTGATTACCAATAGAGGGCCTGGAATCCAAAGATGGTTCAAAGATTTGAAAGCATGAATTAGTGTCATAATTTCTATGATACTTACATGCTTGAATTTATTCTGCTTGGTTCACAGACTCTGATCTTTCACTCCTTTGGATGATGTTCACCAAGCAAAGTTTGAGGCCTCTGTGGTTACAGACTGAGCAGGGACTGGAAAGGAAAAAGGAAAACCTGGGGTGAGACACAACTGATTCACCCACTAGAGTATTGCCCTTTTTATAAACTCTAGCACTGTGATTTGAAATGACAGGGGGTGCTGGTGTTGGATCCAAACTGACTTGATGAACCCCTGAAATTTTCTAATGAGAAGTCTAGCCAAAGAAAGTATAACTATAGAGGCCATGAAACCTAGAATCCTCAGATATTCCCTGACAGAAGCCAGAGTCTGATGGCAAATATCGGAAACTGTTCCTTGTAATACTTCATTGCATCTTGAGGAAGAAAAGCCGTTATGTCCAGGTGACATCCCAGAAAGACTGTCCTGTGAAACAGAAAAAGAAGTTATGTACTCACCATAACGTTCCATCTAGTAGTTAGACTTCATTTGTCAGCAACATGTAGATTCCGGATCCGAGTCGGCAGCTTACCAAGCTAAAGATCCAAGCTCCAAGCTCCTCCCCTTTACCCATACCACACTGCAACCTCCTTCCAATCTTCAGATCGAGTTTGCCACCCATTGCGTGACACACAACAACCTAAGATACCAAAAAAACTGACCCAAACACATACACCAGGCTCGTCAGACTCAGGACATCGAGCCCAAACAGAGAAATAACCACCAAGGTCAGGGGGAAGAAGGGAGGGAAGGTTGTTGACAAATGAAGTCTAACTACTCAGATGGAACGTTGTGGTGAGTATACAACTTTATCTTCATTTGATCATCAACCTGTGGGACAGAGTCCCCAGCTACCCAAAATCTTTGGAGGCCCTTAAGGAAGGATATTCTGGAGCACTGCAGAGCCAAAGGAAGACATTCCTCTAGACACCATATCCAGCTTATAATGAGTAATAAAAGTGTGAGAAGAAGCCCAGGTAGCTGCTGAACAAATATCATCCAGGGACACTCTAGACCAGAATGCAGCAGAAGTAGCCATAGAACGGGTAGAATGAGCATGAACCCCTTCTGGTTCTGGTAATCCAAGTTCTTTATATGCTTGTAAAATACAAAGCAAAATCCATTTAGCGTGAGTCACCTTCGAACCTGGTTTCACTAAAAAGGGTTTAGCAAAGGAAACAAAAAGCTGATCAGATTTATAGAAATGTTTGGACCTATGTAAATAAAAACGTAACTGCCTGTGAAAATCCAGCAAATGAAGTCTGTCTTCCCCTTTACTTTGAAAATTAGGGAAAAATACACACAAATGAATATTAATGTTCGACTCCGAAGCAACTTTAGGAAGAAAGGATGGGTTAGTCCTGAGAGACACCCTATCCTTATGAAAAACTAGGTATGGGGGTTTCATACATAGCTCTTGAAGTTCCGACACTCTCCTGTCTGAAGTGATAGCTACCAGGAAGGCTGTCTTCCACGACAATAATTTCAAGTCAACTGATGCTGTGGGCTCGAAAAGGGGCACAACCAAGCCCTGAAGAACTAATGTCAAATCCCAAGGAGGGGAAGGATTTTTGATAGGAGGTCTCAGAAGAAAAGTACCTTTAATAAAGGTCTTGCAAATTCTGGCAGCAGCTAGAGAACCTGAATTTTCCCCTACGGGAAAATGGGATATAGCTGTCAGCTGGACTTTCACTGTGGAGCAGCTGGCCCCTTGGTGGAAAATTTGAGACAAAAAGTCTAACACCGCTGGAACTGGAGCAGTAAAAGGATCCAGATTTCTCTGCGAAGCCCAAATGGAAAAACATTTCCATTTACTACTGTACACTTTTCTGGCAGAGGACTTGTGTGCCGCTACCAGAATGGATTTAACTGGGGAAGAGATACCGGGAGTCCTGGCAATTAATGGAATTGGAGCAACCAAGCTGTGAGCTTGAGGCTGTCCAGATTCGGAGGAGGAATTCCCGAGGGATGACGAATGAGATCTGGAATGATATCCAAAATCCAGGGCGGAGCTAGAAGATGAGACCGTAGGCAAGGGAACCAAACTTGACGAGGCCAGAATGGGGCTATGAGGATAACCCTGCTCCCCAACAGACGAGCCTTCTATAAGAATTTTGTAATGAGACAAAGCAGGGAATATGCATAAAGAAGACCAGGTGGCCAAGCATGGACAAGAGTGTCTATGGGGACTTCCCCGTCGGGGGAATCAGAGCGAAAAACTTGCTGCACTTAGGTTCTTAGGTTCACAGTTTAGTACTAAGATAACTGCCATTGCGAGCCATTTTAAGCTTAACCAATTATCCCTTGTGAGACTCAAACTCTGCACCTTGTGTTTGTAAGGCAAACACCTTAGCCAATAAGCCACCCTCCCAACCCAAATAAACAGCCTCTGCAAGGCTCGAACCCAGAACCCTGCATACCTTAGCCAAGGTGATTAACCACTAAGCCATAGCAGTTATACTGGACGGTGATGCGAAGAGATCACAGCAAGGCTGACCCCACCTGAGGAAGATCTGTTCTGCTACATAAGGGTTCAGAGACCAATCGTAAGGCGAAAGGATAGTCCTGCTCAATTTATCTGCCAAAATGTTTTCTGACCGACCCGGGATGTGCATTGCTATCAGAAAAAGGTTGATGGACATCGCCCAATCCCACACTCTCATGGCCTCCCGACAAAGTGGATAGGACCTGGTTCCCCTCTGTTTGTTGAGGTACCAGACCACTGACATATTGTCTGACTGGATCGCAACAGTTCCCAGAGAAAGAGAGGTATGAAGGGCCTGGAACATTGATATGCAGAATGGTCTCGCTTGGGGTCCACGTGCCTTGGACAGTACTGCCAGAGCAATGCCCCCCACCCTAAGCAGGAAGTGTCCTTGGTCACCGTGGCATGGGGTGGAGGCATAACAAAGGGGCGCCCTTCTCGCTGATCCTGGGATTGAAGCTACCACGAGAAAATCTTTGCACACTTTGCTTAGAGGAATCGGAAAGTCTAGAGACTGATACAGTAGAGGCCACTGAACTTGTAACGTCCACTGTAACACTCTCATATGCAGATGTGCACAAGGAATCAGATTTATAACTGCTGCCAAGGACCCTAGGGCTCTCAGGACTAACTCTGCTAGGAGTGCAGGAGTCTGGAGAAGCGCCAAGACATGAAGGGCCAGGCTGCGAAGTCTGTCCAGGGTCAAAAATATCCTGGCCTGAAGAGAAACTATTCTTACCCCTATGAAGTCTAGAAGTTGAACAGGTTGAAGAGAAGATTTCTTGAGGTTTATTGTGATACCTAGCCGATTCGACAACTGAAGAAAAAAGTTTCTGGCTATTACAAGTTGATGCCTGGTGGGGGCAGTGAGAAGCCAGTCGTCCAGGTACGGGAAGACCTGAATGCCCTGAAGCCTCAGGTGGGCCATTACAACTGCCATGACCTTGGTAAACACCATGGGGGCTGTGGTGAGACCAAAGGGTAGGACCCTGAACTGGTAGTGACTGGCTCCTAGCCGAAAGTGGAGGAACCTCCTGGATTGCCTGTCCATCAGGATATGGTAGTACGCGGCCCTGAGGTCGAGCAAGAACATCCAGTCTTCCTTCTGCAAGAGCGGACTGTAAAGTGACCATCCGGAACTTCTTCTTGGCAACGGACAGGTTCATTGTGGATAGGTCGAGGATCGGCCTTAGAGTCCCGTCTTTTTGGCCCCAAAAGAACCTGGAATAGATGCCTGATCCAACTGGTCTTGGGGCACTAGCTGGATTGCTCTTTTTTTTGTCTATGGCGTTTTATTTCCAAAGCTACGCCTCCTTTGGCGGGTGGGGCGTCCGGGGCCCTGTGGATAGGGACTGTTTATGAAGGGAAAAGAATACCCTCTGGATATTGTTGAAGCACCCAGTGATCTGGCGTGATGGATCTCCCACTGGGCTAGGTGCCTCAAAAGCACCTTCTGACTGCCCAGAGAGGAGCAGTCAGGCAACCCCTCAGGAGCTGCTACGGGTCGGTCGGAAAAAGGTTCCTGTGACCTGAAGTTCTTCGGTCCCCCTCTGCTTCTGGGCCGGCGTCCACCTTGTACCCCTCTGCCTCTAGGGGAGAAGCAGTCCAGAGCATTCCGGGACTGCTGAGAGTTCCAGAACCACAACTTCTTCTTCCCTTGCTGGTTCCTGGATAAGAACCTTTGAGGGTTGGAGAAGCGGATCCAGACGGCCGACAGCGTTTTCCTGTCCTTCTCGCTCTGGACTAGAGTATCTCGGATGGTCTTCCCGAACAGGGTAGAACCGTCAAAAGGGGCATTAGTAAAGGATGCCTTGAAAGGTTCCAAAAAATTGCAAAGCCGGAGCCAGGCATGATGCCTCATGGCAATACTGGACCCGACTGCCATAGCGGCTCCCTCAGTGGCATGAGAGAGTAGACACATGGACGTATTCGAAAAGTACAGTTTTGTACCTACCATAAATGTAGATGTCCGAACAGGATAGCATCTGCAGTCCTTACAAATGGGTTGTCCTGTCGTCAGGCAGCCCTTGATCGGCCGGATTCCAAAGTCTGGGTCTGGCCTCGGCTGGTGTCGCACTTCACCCGACGTCATCTCTGCTGGTCTTCGGGTATAAAGGCATCAGCCGACACCATTTTCCTCAGTGTTTCTTGCCCCAGATGCCAGTTGCCCTCTTGGATAGCTAAATTTTTGGGTAAATGCCAATATTTCCAAAAAAGTAGAAGGCAAACAGAAAAACAAATAAGCATGTATGTACATATATACAAACAAATACACCATAAGAGACCCCCCCCCAGCTAGCTATTAGGGGGCAAATACCCTAGGAGTACCACAGAGGGGAAGGAGGGTGGGTAATCCTGACTGCAGATGCTATCCTGTTCGGACATCTACATTTATGGTAGGTACAAAACTGTACTATGTCCTTCAAGGATGCATCTGCAGTCCTTAAAAATAGGTAGAATACCATAGCCAAACTAGGGAGGAGGAAGAAGAATTATGGTGTAGTTAGGATCCCTTGCAAAACAGCAGTGGCAAACCCTGCTCGGGATCTAGAGTATAGAGGTAAGTTATAATGCTTGGCAAATGTATGTACGGAGTGTCAAGTAACAGCCTCAATAATGTCCTTGGTAGCCACTCCTAAAGAAAGCTGTGGTAGTGGCTGTAGCCCTTGTAGAATGAGGCCTTATGTTCTGTGGAATTTGCTTTCCATGGTAGGAGTAACAGAATCTTATGCAATTTCCTATCCACTTGGAGATTGTCTGTTTGGAAGTGCTTTTCCTTCCCTTCTTGTTGCATAAGCTACTAGAAGCTGGTCAGTTTTCTATTGCCCTTGGTTCTGTCCAGGTAGTAGCGCAACTGTCTATGTACATCAAGGTATGCAGCAGTCTTTCCCTCTGTTCTGTGGATTGGGAAAGAAGGTAGGTAGGTGGATAGCCTGGTTTAGAGACACTCTGGATACCACCTTAGGCATAAATGTAGGATTAGTTCTCATGGATACTCTATCTTGATGGAAGATTAGGAAGGGTTGTACTGCCATTAAAGCCTGTAGCTCTGAAACCCTTCTTGCTGAAGTAATTGCCAGTAGAAAAGCAGTTTTCCAGGATAGGTGTTGAAGATCTGCTGTTGCTGCTGGTTCGAATGGAGGAGTGTCAATTTTCTAGCACAAGGTTGAAGTCCCATGCTGGTAAGGGTGGTTTCTTAGGGAGATTTACATTTTTAATTACGCTCAGGAACTGCCTGAGCAGAGGATGTGAGAAGGCAGGGGGATGAAGCTGTATTCTGCAGAAATAGCTGATGCATGTATCTTGATGGATGAATAGGACAGGCCTGTATGGAGAAGCTCTGCCAAATACTCAGGATGTTGGCAATATCTACCTTTGACACATCTTTTCCCTCTTTCAGTACTCCAAATGACAAACCTTTTCCATTTTCCTGCATAGTTCCTTCTTGTTGAAAGGTCTGCGGGCCTCAAGGATAATGTCTTTAACCCTCTGGGATAAATCTGGGTTAGTTGCTCTTATGTAATGTTCCAGACAGTCAGTTGCAGAGTTTTTCAGGTTTGGATGCAGGATGTTGTAGTGGCTCTGAGTTAACATCAAAGGAATCAGGGGTAGTGTCCACGTTTCCCCCCGAGACATGCTCCTCAGCAATGGATACCAATGTTGTCTTGGCCAATTTGGAGCTATCAGAGTTATCCTTGGGCGTTCCTCTTTGATTTTCAGTAGTACCTTGTGCATCAAAGGAAGGGGTGGAAATGCATATGCTGTCAGGCCTTTCCAACTGAAGGATAGAGAGTCCACCTTCCAAGCAAGTGGGTGGTATGTCCTTGTGCAGAATTTCTTGAGCTGGTGATTGAGTGGGGATGCGAATAGGTCTACTTGTGGTATTCCCCATTTCTTTGTGATGGCCTTGAAGATGTCCGGGTGTAGCATCCATTCGTGAGCATCCGAGGTAGTTCTGCTTAACATGTCTGCTAGGATGTTTTCTTTTCCCGGTACAAATATTGCCTGTAACTGAATGTTGTAGCTCAGAGCCATATTCCATAGGTCCAGAGCCATGCGGCATAGGGGTATGAATGAGTGCCTCCCTGTTTGTTGATGTACCACATGACTGTGGTGTTGTCTGTCCTTATCATCAATTGGCCTTCTTTGAGGAATGGTCTGAAATTCTGGATTGCTAATTTTACTGCCAGCATTTCTTTTGATTTATGTGCAGGTGCAGCTGATCTGGAGTCCATAAGCCTTGAATGCACTTTTCAGCATGTGGGCCCCCAACCGAGGTCTGCGGCGTCGTTGTGATGGTTTGGCTTGTTTGAATATTGTGGAAGGACAAACCTGGGTTTGACTGGCATGCCTGAGCCCACCATAGGAACTCTTGTTTCAGGCATGGGATTAGTGGTATTTCAGTTTCCAAGCTGTGCCTGTGTTGAGACCATAAATTCTTTAGGTACCACTGTAGCTTTCTCATATGCAGTCTGGCGTGGGGGACCAGGATTATGCAGGATGCCATGAAGCCCAAGCCTGCAGTACTTTCCTTGCTGTTAGTTTGTCCTGCTTTGTTAATGCCAAGAAGTAAAGAGGAAGTTGTTCTTGTTTTTCTGCAGTTAGGAATGCCATCTGTTTTACTGTGTCCAATTCTGCACCCAAGAATGTTCTTGTTTGGGATGGTATCAGTCTTGACTTTTTGTAATTGACTGTGTATCCCAGGGCTTGTAGTAAGCAAATGACTCTTTGTAAAGTCTTGTGTCAGCTTGCTTTTGTTGTCCGCTTGTATCAGGCAGTCGTCCAGGTATGGATAAATTTGGATTCCCTGAAGCCTGCAATGAGCGATTACTGATGCCAGGCATTTCGTGAACACTCTGGGTGCAGTAGATAAGCCAAAGGGCAATGCTGAGAATTGATAATGCTCTGATGCTGCAAGAAATCTGAGGTATCTTCTGCAATTTGGTGGTATAGGGGCGTGCAGGTATGCCTCCTTGAGATCTAGAGTCACCAGCCAATACTCCTTGCCCAGCATGGGAAGAAGTTGCTGTAGGGTCAGCATTTTGAATTTTGGAACAATGATGAATGTGTTTAAGGCGGACAGGTCGAGAAAGGTCTCCAACTTTTCTCTTTTCTTGGTACTAGGAAGAGTCTGGAGTAAAATCCCTTGCCCTGTTCTGTAGGTGGTACCCTTTCCACAGCTCTCATCTTTGTTAACTGAGCTATTTGTTTTAAACTTCTGTCTTTTGATTTGGTGGTAGGTTTGGCATTCCTCTTTTTTACTGGTAAGGTGTGGAAATGAAACCTGTAGCCTTGGTCTATAGTTTGCAAAATCCACTTGTCTCTTGTGATATAGTGCCAGTTTTTGAAAATAAGGCTAACTTTCCGCCTAAGGGTGCTGCTATTTGTTCCCTGGTAGGCGGTGTCAGAGCCAAGTCACTGTGATTGTCCTGTTGCAGTGGCAGTGGTTGTGTCTGTGCCTCGTTGGTTATTGCCTTGCCACTGGCGTCCTGTAGGCACCTCCTCTGGATTGATTTCTGCCTCTGGAGCGTCTATTCCTGCCTCTCTGAGTTTTAGAGGAGTCTGGAAAGGACCAATTTTGGAAGGCCATTTCCTGCTAAATCTTGGGGGCTGAACCTGTAGGAAATCTTTAACTGTTGTACAGATTTTGCCTTCTCTTCCATTTTTCTTCATTACTTGTTGGGCAGGAGAACCAAATAGACTGACCTTATCCATAGGAGCATCTAATAGCTTTGCTTTAACATGATCCAGCAAGACCTGTTCTTTCAACCATGCATTCCTTCTTATAACTGTGCCAGTCATGGCTGATCTAAATGAAACCTCCAGTGCATCATAGCCACATTTTAAAGAATGGTTACTAACCTGCTGAATGTTATTCACCATTTCTACAACATATTTCTTATCTAAGGAATCATCAGAGGACAGTTTCTTGGTTAACTGATCAAGCATAAACTCTTGGTATTGAATCATATGAAACTGACAGTTCAAAGCTCTAGCTGAGAGAGTAGCAGAGGTGTATACTTTTTACCCCATCTCTCTAAGGACCTGGATTCCCTTTCAGAAGGGAGAGGGTTTTAGCGAGGTTGAAGCTACTGCCTTAGGCCCTGTGAGATAGTCTCAGGATCTGCAAAGGGAGCCTTGTATAAGTGGTGATGAGTGTCCGGTACCCTGTAAACCTATCGGGCTTGGCAGGGGCTGGAGGTAAAGTATCAGGAGCAGTGCAAACATCATTAAATGCATCATCCACAACAGGAAGAACTGGAGGTATAGCTAAGGGCCTATGTTGCGGTAAGTGTAAAATGTCCTAAGCCTTTTTCTTGAATCTGAGAAATCTTGTCCCTGCCATTGGAATTGCTTTCTCTCATGGCATGTAAGGTTTCCCAAAGGAAAATTCCTCTGGTGGAGAGGCAGAAGGAATAGATTCTTCAGCATCGGAATCTTCATAAGTAGAAAAAGGAGCCTCTGGATGATCTGTATTGTCTGTATCATCAGAAGAGTCATCTGAGGACACTGGCTCAGGGCTCTGCTCTAGATCTCTTTCTGGAGGTTGAGAGGCCCTGTCTGGGTGAGATAGGGATCCCTTATTAAAGAGATGAGATCCTCTGCCAGAGTAAGCATTTGGGAACTGGAACTGGGCCTGGGAGAGGGGCTTAACAGGCACAGACTTAGCAGTTTTGCTGCTTTAGCCCTGGCAAAGGCCTTTATAGACATGGCTGAGGAGGCCTAGCAGCACCACGTGCTGGGGTAGAGACATCAAGGGATGGTGTCCGATAATTCTGGAGAAACCACATTAGTAGGCAAACTTCAGAGGCCGATTCAACTAGGGTAGAAGGGGCCTCGGTAGTAGTCTTGGATTCGACTGTAATTGACCGCTTTGCTCGGTTTGGCGAAACCGAGACCTGGGTTTGCTTAACAGTGGTTTCGGCGAAACCGGACCATGAGTGTCGGTCTTCTTTCGTTTTTAACAATTTGAGTAGTCGGAGGATCCGGCGGCATAATGTACGCATAAAATCTGAGCCGAAAAACTGTTCAGCAAACTCCGACCCGGCGCCTAAGCGTTCGTCGGTTGAAGAAGCACAGGCTAAACAAGCTGCTACGTCGTGGTCTGGGCCTAAACAAGGTAAGCAGTAAGAGTGGAAATCTTTATGAGGTATTTGTTTCTTGCAATACTGCTTCTGCATCGGACCATGCGGCAAAAAAGACTGAGGATATGACGTCGGTCATGCGCATTTGTACCCTGACGTCCTGACGTCAGTCAAATGCGCCCTGACCGACGTCAGCCTTATACTTTGATATTCGGGCCGACCAAGGACAGCGGACTACCCCAAGTGTTAGGACTGCAGCAATGTGAGATGAAGAACATCTATTCTTACCCCTATGAAGTCTAGAAGTTGAACAGGTTGAAGAGAAGATTTCTTGAGGTTTATTGTGATACCTAGCCGATTCGACAACTGAAGAAAAAAGTTTCTGGCTATTACAAGTTGATGCCTGGTGGGGGCAGTGAGAAGCCAGTCGTCCAGGTACGGGAAGACCTGAATGCCCTGAAGCCTCAGGTGGGCCATTACAACTGCCATGACCTTGGTAAACACCATGGGGGCTGTGGTGAGACCAAAGGGTAGGACCCTGAACTGGTAGTGACTGGCTCCTAGCCGAAAGTGGAGGAACCTCCTGGATCGCCTGTCCATCAGGATATGGTAGTACGCATCCTTGAGGTCTATCAAGAACATCCAGTCTTCCTTCTGCAAGAACGGACTGTAAAGTGACCATCCGGAACTTCTTCTTGGCAACGGACAGGTTCATTGTGGATAGGTCGAGGATCGGACTTAAGTCCCCCGTCTTTTTTGGCCCCAAAAAGAACCTGGAATAGATGCCTGATCCGAACTGGTCTTGGGGCACTAGCTGGATTGCTCTTTTGTCTAGCAGCTTTTTTATTTCCAAAGCTGCCGCCTCCCTTTGAGCGGGTGGGACGTCCGGGAGGCGCCCTGTGGATAGGGGACTGTTTATGAAGGGAAAAGAATACCCTCTGGATATTATTCGAAGCACCCAGTGATCTGACGTGATGGATCTCCCACTGGGCTAGGTGCCTCAAAAAGCACCTTCTGACTGCCCCCAGAGAGGAGCAGTCAGGCAACCCCTCAGGGCTGCTACACGGGTCGGTCGGAAAAATGTTCCTGTGACCTGAAGTTCTTCGGTCCCCCTCTGCTTCTGGGCCGGCGTCCATCTTGTACCCCTCTGCCTCTAGGGAAGAAGGAGTCCAGAGCATTCCGGGACTGCTGAGAGTTCCAGAACCACAACTTCTTCTTCCCTTGCTGGTTCCTGGATAAGAACCTTTGAGGGTTGGAGAAGCGGATCCAGATGGCCGACAGCGTTTTCCTGTCCTTCTCGCTCTGGACTAGAGTATCTCGGATGGTCTTCCCGAACAGGGTAGAACCGTCAAAAGGGGCATTAGTAAAGGATGCCTTGAAAGGTTCCAAAAAATTGCAAAGCCGGAGCCAGGCATGATGCCTCATGGCAATACTGGACCCGACTGCCCTAGCGGCTCCCTCAGTGGCATGAGAGAGTAGACACATGGACGTATTCGAAAAGTACAGTTTTGTACCTACCATAAATGCACATGTCCGAACAGGATAGCATCTGCAGTCCTTACAAATGGGTTGTCCTGTCGTCAGGCAGCCCTTCGGTCGGCCGGATTCCAAAGTCTGGGTCTGGCCTCGGCTGGTGTCGCACTTCACCCGACGTCATCTCTGCTGGTCTTCGGGTATAAAGGCATCAGCCGACGCCATTTTCCTCAGTGTTTCTTGCCCCAGATGCCAGTTGCCCTCTTGGATAGCTAAATTTTTGGGTAAATGCCAATATTTCCAAAAAAGTAGAAGGCAAACAGAAAAACAAATAAGCATGTATGTACATATATATAAACAAATACACCATAAGAGATCCCCCCCAGCTAGCTATTAGGGGGCAAATACCCTAGGAGTACCACAGAGGGAAGGAGGGTAATCCTGACTGCAGATGCTATCCTGTTCGACATCTACATTTATGGTAGGTACAAAACTGTACTATGTCCTTCAAGGATGCATCTGCAGTCCTTACAAATGGGTAGAATACCATAGCCAAACTAGGGGAGGAGGAAGAAGAATTATGGTGTAGTTAGGATCCCTTGCAAAACAGCAGTGGCAAACCCTGCTCGGGATCTAGAGTATAGAGGTAAGTTATAATGCTTGGCAAATGTATGCACGGAGGTCCAAGTAGCCGCCTCAATAATGTCCTTGGTAGCCACTCCTCGTGAAGAAAGCTGTGGTAGTGGCTGTAGCCCTTGTAGAATGAGGCCTTATGTTCTGTGGAATTTGCTTTCCATGGTAGGAGTAACAGAATCTTATGCAATTTCCTATCCACTTGGAGATTGTCTGTTTGGAAATTGCTTTTCCTTCCCTTCCTGTTGCATAAGCTACTAGAAGCTGGTCAGTTTTCCTATTGCCCTTGGTTCTGTCCAGGTAGTAGCGCAACTGTCTATGTACATCCAAGGTATGCAGCAGTCTTTCCCCTCTGTTCTGTGGATTGGGAAAGAAGGTAGGTAGGTGGATAGCCTGGTTTAGAGACACTCTGGATACCACCTTAGGCATAAATGTAGGATTAGTTCTCATGGATACTCTATCTTGATGGAAGATTAGGAAGGGTTGTACTGCCATTAAAGCCTGTAGCTCTGAAACCCTTCTTGCTGAAGTAATTGCCAGTAGAAAAGCAGTTTTCCAGGATAGGTGTTGAAGATCTGCTGTTGCTGCTGGTTCAATGGAGGGAGTGTCAATTTTTCTAGCACAAAGTTCAAGTCCCATGCTGGTAATGGTGGTTTCCTAGGAGGTTTTACATTCTTAATTCCTCTCAGGAACTGCCTGAGCAGAGGATGTGAGAAGACAGGGGGATCAAGCTGTATTCTGCAGAAATAGCTGATGCATGTATCTTGATGGATGAATAGGACAGGCCTGTATGGAGAAGCTCTGCCAAATACTCCAGGATGTTGGCAATATCTACCTTTGACACATCTTTCCTCTTTCAGTACTCCAAATGACAAACCTTTTCCATTTTCCTGCATAGTTCCTTCTTGTTGAAGGTCTGCGGGCCTCAAGGATAATGTCTTTAACCCTCTGGGATAAATCTGGGTTAGTTGCTCTTATGTAATGTTCCAGGCAGTCAGTTGCAGAGTTTTCAGGTTTGGATGCAGGATGTTGTAGTCGCTCTGAGTTAACATCAAAGGAATCAGGTGTAGTGTCCACGTTTCCCCCCGAGACATGCTCCTCAGCAATGGATACCAATGTTGTCTTGGCCAATTTGGAGCTATCAGAGTTATCCTTGGACGTTCCTCTTTGATTTTCAGTAGTACCTTGTGCATCAAAGGAAGGGGTGGAAATGCATATGCTGTCAGGCCTTTCCAACTGAAGGATAGAGAGTCCACCTTCCAAGCAAGTGGGTGGTATGTCCTTGTGCAGAATTTCTTGAGCTGGTGATTGAGTGGGGATGCGAATAGGTCTACTTGTGGTATTCCCCATTTCTTTGTGATGGCCTTGAAGATGTCCGGGTGTAGCATCCATTCGTGAGCATCCGAGGTAGTTCTGCTTAACATGTCTGCTAGGATGTTTTCTTTTCCCGGTACAAATATTGCCTGTAACTGAATGTTGTAGCTCAGAGCCATATTCCATAGGTCCAGAGCCATGCGGCATAGGGGGTATGAATGAGTGCCTCCCTGTTTGTTGATGTACCACATGACTGTGGTGTTGTCTGTCCTTATCATCAATTGGCCTTCTTTGAGGAATGGTCTGAAATTCTGGATTGCTAATTTTACTGCCAGCATTTCTTTTTGATTTATGTGCAGGTGCAGCTGATCTGGAGTCCATAAGCCTTGAATGCACTTGTCCAGCATGTGGGCCCCCCAACCGAGGTCTGCGGCGTCCGTTGTGATGGTTTGGCTTGTTTGAATATTGTGGAAGGACAAACCTGGGTTTGACTGGCATGCCTGAGCCCACCATAGGAACTCTTGTTTCAGGCATGGGATTAGTGGTATTTCAGTTTCCAAGCTGTGCCTGTGTTGAGACCATAAATTCTTTAGGTACCACTGTAGCTTTCTCATATGCAGTCTGGCGTGGGGGACCAGGATTATGCAGGATGCCATGAAGCCCAAGGCCTGCAGTACTTTCCTTGCTGTTAGTTTGTCCTGCTTTGTTAATGCCAAGAAGTAAAGAGGAAGTTGTTCTTGTTTTTCTGCAGTTAGGAATGCCATCTGTTTTACTGTGTCCAATTCTGCACCCAAGAATGTTCTTGTTTGGGATGGAATCAGTCTTGACTTTTTTAAATTGACTGTGTATCCCAGGGCTTGTAGTAAGCAAATGACTCTTTGTAAGTCTTGTGTCAGCTTGCTTTTGTTGTCCGCTTGTATCAGGCAGTCGTCCAGGTATGGATAAATTTGGATTCCTGAAGCCTGCAATGAGCGATTACTGATGCCAGGCATTTCGTGAACACTCTGGGTGCAGTAGATAAGCCAAAGGGCAATGCTGAGAATTGATAATGCTCTGATGCTGCAAGAAATCTGAGGTATCTTCTGCAATTTGGTCGTATGGGGACGTGCAGGTATGCCTCCTTGAGATCTAGAGTCACCAGCCAATACTCCTTGCCCAGCATGGGAAGAAGTTGCTGTAGGGTCAGCATTTTGAATTTTGGAACAATGATGAATGTGTTTAAGCGGACAGGTTGAGAAAGGTCTCCAACTTTTCTCTTTTCTTGGTACTAGGAAGAGTCTGGAGTAAAATCCTTGCCCTGTTCTGTAGGTGGTACCCTTTCCACAGCTCTCAACTTTGTGTACTGAGCTATTTGTTTTAGAGCTACTGTCTTTTGATCTGGTGGTAGGTTTGGCATTCCTCTTTCTACTGGTAAGGTGTGGAAATGAAACCTGTAGCCTTGGTCTATAGTTTGCAAAATCCACTTGTCTCTTGTGATATAGTGCCAGTTTTTGAAAATAAGGCTAACTTTCCGCCTAAGGGTGCTGCTATTTGTTCCCTGGTAGGCGGTGTGAGAGCCAAGTCACTGTGATTGTCCTGTTGCAGTGGCAGTGGTTGTATCTGTGCCTCGTTGGTTATTGCCTTGCCACTGGCGTCCCCTGTAGGCACCTCCTCTGGATTGATTTCTGCCTCTGGAACGCCTATTCCTGCCTCTCTGAGTTTTAGAGGAGTCTGGAAAGGACCAATTTTTGGAAGGCCATTTCCTGCTAAATCTTGGGGGCTGAACCTGTAGGAAATCTTTAACTGTTTGTACAGATTTTGCCTTCTCTTCCATTTTCTTCATTACTTGTTGGGCAGGAGAACCAAATAGACTGACCTTATCCATAGGAGCATCTAATAGCTTTGCTTTAACATGATCCAGCAAGACCTGTTCTTTCAACCATGCATTCCTTCTTATAACTGTGCCAGTCATGGCTGATCTAAATGAAGCCTCCAGTGCATCATAGCCACATTTTAAAGAATGGTTACTAACCTGCTGAATGTTATTCACCATTTCTACAACATATTTCTTATCTAAGGAATCATCAGAGGACAGTTTCTTAGTTAACTGATCAAGCATAAACTCTTGGTATTGAATCATATGAAACTGACAGTTCAAAGCTCTAGCTGAGAGAGTAGCAGAGGTGTATACTTTTACCCCATCTCTAAGGACCTGGATTCCCTTTCAGAAGGGAGAGGGTTTTCGCTGAGGTTGAAGTTACTGCCTTAGGCCCTGTGAGATAGTCTCAGGATCTGCAAAGGGAGCCTTGTATAAGTGGTGTTGAGTGTCCGTACCCTGTAAAACCTATCGGGCTTGGCAGGGGCTGGAGGTAAAGTATCAGGAGCAGTGCAAACATCATTAAATGCATCATCCACAACAGGAAGAACTGGAGGTATAGCTAAGGGCCTATGTTGCGGTAAGTGTAAAATGTCCTAAGCCTTTTTCTTGAATCTGAGAAATCTTGTCCCTGCCATTGGAATTGCTCTCTCATGGCATGTAAGGTTTCCCAAAGGAAAATTCCTCTGGTGGAGAGGCAGAAGGAATAGATTCTTCAGCATCGGAATCTTCATAAGTAGAAAAAGGAGCCTCTGGATGATCTGTATTGTCTGTATCATCAGAAGAGTCATCTGAGGACACTGGCTCAGGGGGCTCTGCTCTAGGTCTCTTTTCTGGAGGTTGAGAGGTCCTGTCTGGGTGAGATTGGGATCCCCTTATTAAAGAGATGAGATCCTCTGCCAGAGTAAGCATTTGGGAACTGGAACTGGGCCTGTGAGAGGGGGGTTTAACAGGCACAGACTTAGCAGTTTTGGCTGCTTTAGCCCTGGCAAAGGCCTTTATAGACATGGCTGCAGGAGGCCTAGCAGCACCACGTGCTGGGGTAGAGACATCCAAAGGGATGGTGTCCGATAATTCTGGAGAAACCACATTAGTAGGCAAAACTTCAGAGGCCGATTCAACTAGGGTAGAAGGGGCCTCGGTAGTAGTATTGGATTCGGCTGTAGATTGACCCGTTTGCTCGGTTTCGGCCGAAACCGAGACACTCGCGGTTTGCTTAACCGTGGTTTCGGCCGAAACCGCTGACCGCGAGTGTCGGTCTTTTCTTTGCGTTTTTAACAATTTGAGTAGTCGGAGGATCCGACGGCATAATGTACAAAATCTGAGCCGAAAACTGTTCAGCAAACTCCGACCGACGTCTAAGCTTTCATCGGTTGATGGAAGCACAGCCTAAACAAGCTGCTACGCCGTGGTCTGGGCCTAACCAAGGTAAGCAGTAAGAGTGGAAATCTTTATGAGGTATTTGTTTCCCACAAGTTAAACAGTTATTCACTTTTTCTGACATCGGCTGAGGCAAGAAAGAGTCCCCAACGGGTACTTAGCTTTTAGAAGTCTTCAAGTAGTATTCGGTAGTAGTAATCTCTGGATCTGACCGACCGCACTTGCGAACAGCTTCTGCTTCGGCCACGCGGCAAGAAAGACTGAGGAAAATGGCGTCGGCTGATGCCTTTATACCCGAAGACCAGCAGAGATGACGTCGGGTGAAGTGCGACACCAGCCGAGGCCAGACCCAGACTTTGGAATCCGGCCGACCGAAGGGCTGCCTGACGACAGGACAACCCATTTGTAAGGACTGCAGATGCATCCTTGAAGGACATCAGACTTGAGAATGGCCATACGAGCCGAGAATGTCCATTTATCCTCAGCCGAAATGGACTCCGGGGGAGACTCCGCTTATTCTTTTACAAGGTCATGCTGAAGTCTAATTACGTGGGCCATGTAATTCAGCACGCTTACAGCAAAGGTAGCTGAAGCAAATATCAGCTTTCCAAGATGATCCTTCGCCCTAGACTCCTTGTCCGGAGGATGGATCGAGCAACTTTCCTGGGCTAGCTCCTTTTTGGTGGCCGCCACCACCACCATGATATCAACTGGAGAACCCTTACTCCAAGTGGGCTTGTCAGCAGGAGGGCTCAATTCTTTGTCTGGCTGTTTGGGTATTGGCTACAGTGTCCGGTTCCTACCAAGCTCTGGTGGTAATGAGGTCCACCAGAGGGTCATCCAGGGGGGACACCCAAGAAGTAGATGGGCCTGCGAATGCCTCCAGAAATACCGACTCGTCCGAGGAAGGTTTCTGGATGGACCAGCCCCTTCTCTGGCGAAGAATTTCCATTAAGTCTCTGAAGGAGATGTCTTCGGCGGGCGATCTGGGGGAACCTTCCCCTTCCTCCAAGTTGGTAACCTCAGTGAGGGACTCGGGGGAGCCATGTGCCTCCTCTTGCACTGGTATTTGCAAGGGGCCTTCTCGGGGGGACTTTCCATGGACGGCTCACAAACAGTCTCATATTCCTCAAGTGAAACCGTCTGGGGCGTAACGGACACAGGCTGTCCCTGGGAGGACTGGATGATGGAAAACAAACTCCGCTGCGTGGGAGCAGGGGCAGACTCCGAGGAAAGAGTGAGGGGTCTCGATCCCCCAGAGAGAACCCTCTCCACAATGTCGAAAGCCAAAGGGGAACCGGCTTCCCTGAAAACTGGTGGGGCAGGTAGCCATGCCCCTCAGTTCCGACGAGGGGATCGGAGCTGAGGCTGGAACAGCCAGACCCAGAGGGATGGTATGCCCCGACCACAACGGGGCAGATGACACAATCATCACCTCGGATCCGACGTCCAGACCTCGGCTGAGAGAGCTCGGATCCAACAGTGGATCCGACAGACTCGAGGGCCTGGCCGGCGTTGAGGTTGGAGGAACCATCGGCACTGACCCCCTGACCCTGGGGCTCCTCGGATCCATGGACTCCGAAACCCGAGGGTGGATCAGAGAAGGAGCTATCGGGGCAAATGTCGGAGCCAAACTCCCTGCTTCAGCTGGGGGAGGAGCCAGCAACACTCCCATCTGCAACTGAGTTTGCAGGAACCTTCTCATCATCCAGTCCATGTCAGCTTCAGAGAGGCTCCATGTGAATCTTGAGGACGCCACCGACACCGGCCGGGAGGCCCAATGCGATGACAACCCCTCAAGGCAGCAGTGCCCTCTCTCCTCTGGGAGGGGGAGATCATGGGAGAACGGCGAGGGAAGATGGCCCAGCAACTTTATCTGTACTATGGACTTCAACTATGTCACTTTACCGGGGGTCGATGGATCAGAGTCCATTTGTCTCTTGCGACCCCACTCCCTGTCTCTATCTCTCTCTTTCTCTCTCCCTCTCTCTCCTTTTCTTTGTGTTTCTACTTCCTGGCCTCTCTCTTGCCCTGTTTGGAAGTGGGAGTGGGAGTCCCAGACAGGGGAGGAGGGTCGGAAGCCTGAACAGCCACAGCCGTGGCTGAGGAAGACGTTGCAGAAGAGGTGCTTGATTCTGCAGGTAAAAGACCCGCCAGAATCAGCTTGGTCCTGCGATCGCGTAGGGCCTAGGGGTTGAATGCTGCACATATCTTGCAGCCCGAGGTGAGGAACCCCTAGACAAACCACGCACAGAGTGTGACCATCGGCCGAAGACAGCTTAGGGAGACACTCTGTGCACTTAGAAAACGTCGGCTTTTGTGTCTCTGACATATTTCACTAACTAGCCACACACACACACACACACACACACACACACACACACACACACAAAGGGTGGGAAGGGGAGGCCTACACTGGGTGAAAGTTATAAACCTTTCCTTCTCTACTACTGTTTTTTTTTTTTTAAACGCAAAGCCCGAGGATAATGTAAGGACAGGGATTAACTATTTAAACACTCACACAAACCACACATCGAAAGTTTGCTAAACAAACTAACTATATCTGCCTGGAGCTCAAGAATCCCATGCTGCCGAAGCCGCAGCAAATGATATCTGAGAACTGGAAGGAGATTGCAGTGTAGTATGGGTAAGGGGGAGGAGCTTGGATCTTTAGCTTGGTAAGCTGCTGGTTCGGATCCGTATTGGATCCGGAACCCACAGGTTGATGATCAAATGAAGTTAACTACTTCAGATTGAGAAGATTTCTCCATGTTCACTTGAAATCCCAGACTGGTTAAAAGATCTTTTACCCAAGCCAGATATTCCTGACAACTTGTAAAAGAACCTGCAAAAATAAGTCAGTTGTCTAAATATTGGAAAATGTGAATAATCTGCAACCTGCAATGCACTATTACAGGAGCAAGGCACTTTTGTAAACACTACTAGAGCTGCTGACAATCCAAAGTGTAACGCACAGAGTTGAAAATATGAACCAAACAAAGAAAACATAAAAATAATCTGAAATCTCTAAGAATTGGAATGTGATGATAATCAATATCTTAAATGCAGAGTTAGAAGACTGAGAACTGGAATGACATACAACAGAGACTGCAGAGACAGTATTTTGAATGTTGGAATTTTTATGTGAAGGTTTTGAAATGAAAGGTCTAGGACACGTTATCAGGTTACTTCTTCCTTTGGCACCAGTAAGATTCTTGAATAAAATATTTTCTCTATTTGACCTGAGGGAACAGTTCCTATAACCCCACAAGACACCATTTGATCTCAGGTGGAAACAGGGAGGTTTGACTGGATGGATGCAGAGAAATTCCCTGAAAAGGACAAGGAAAATTCCACTGTCAGTTGTAGCCTTTTTGAAGGATTCTTAGAACCCAAAAGTCTTAAGTTATTTGGTGCCACAGAGGGAAGTGAAGACCTAGAAAGTACAGTTGTGTACACTTACCATAAATGTAGATGTTCAAGTGTATTCACTGTTGCAGTCATTACATTTGGGTAATCCTGCTGGCAGGTTGCCCTCAGTCGGCCTGAATTCCAAAGTTTTGGGTCCTGCGTCAGTTGCTGTTGCCCCTTCCCTGACATCAGGTTGTCAGGGGTATAAAAGATGCAGCCGACGCCATTTTCTTCAGTTTTTCTTACTCCAGATGTCAGGTGCCCCCTAAAGGGTAGTCAAAATTATATGTATATATGTAAACACGTGCACCAATATAAACTTTACCTTCATCTACAAGCAAATACACCACATAGGTTGTATAAATCAGAGAAGGAAAGATAAGTTCCAGCAGAAATAAGGGGGGTGGTGGGTGGGTAACCTGGACTGCAACAGTGAATACATTCGAACATCTACATTTATGGTAAGTGTACACAACTGTACTATGTTCTTCGTGTTTCACTTTTGCAGTCATTACATTTGGGTAGAGTCCTAAAGCTATGGTTGGGAGGCTGGGGCTAAACAGCATTAGGAGCGGCTATGAGGCCCTGCAGAACTGCAGTGGCAAAGCCTGCCCTGGATTTAGAGCAGAGTGGCAGATGATAATGCTTTGTAAATGTGTGCACTGAACTCCAAGTAGCAGCTTCGAAAATGTCTTTGGTTGGTACTCCCCTGAGAAAGGCTGCTGAAGTGGCTGCAGTTCTGGTTAAATGTGGCCTAATGCCCTTAGGCACTGGCTTGCCATGCTGTAAATAGCAGAAATTAATGCAGTGGCCGATCCACTTTGAAATAGTCTGCTTGGAGATGGCCTTTCCTTGTGATCCTGCAGCATATGCCACTAGTAATTGCTCTGTCTTCCTGCAAACTTTGGTTCTGTCCAAATAGAATCTAAGCGGTCTGTGTACGTCCAACAAATGCAAAATTCTATCCCCCTTGTTCTGTGATTTTGGATAAAAAGTTGGCAAATGAATAGTTTGGTTAAGGGCCACACTGGACACCACCTTAGGCATAAATGTTGGGTTTGTCCTCAGAGAGACCCTGTCTGGATAAAAAATGATAAAAGGTTCCACAGCCATGAGTGCCTGTAGCTCTGATACTGGATTGCAGAAGTTATCGCTAGGAGCAGAGCTGTTTTCCAAGATAAAAACTTTATATCAGCAGTAGCCGCTGGCTCAAAAGGAGGCAGGTTGAGTTTTTCCAAGACATAGTTGAGGTCCCATGCAGGTATTGGTGATCTCCTTGGACGCCTTAAGTGTTTGGCTCCTCTGAGGTACTGCCTTAATAAAGTATGAGAAAAGATTGGTGGCTGTGTATTGTAATGAGCTGAAATGGCAGAGGCATGAATTTTAATTGATGAGAAAGATAGGCCTTTGTCCAGCATCTCAGTTAAGTATTGCAAAACCTTGAGGGATATTTGGCACAGCTGTATCAGTTCCTTGTGTCTGGTTCCAAGTACAAAATCTCTTCCATTTTCCAGCATAAGATTTTCTAGTACTAGGCCTTCTGGCTTCCAAAATGACATCCATCACAGCTTTACTGAGAGGTGTGCTTTGTATGCCTACATTATCCGCCATGCTGCCAGGTTTAGAGTCCTGAGTTGGCTGTGCAGGATCTGATTGTTTTGTTGGGACAGTAGATAAGGTATTTGAGGTAAGGTCCAGGCTGGGCATTGAGACAAGTTCCTTAAGATCGGATACCAGTACTGGCGGGGCCAGTCTGGGGTAATCAGTATCATCTTTGGCTTCTCCTGTCTGACCTTTAGGAGTACCTTGGGGAGGAGAGGCAGTGGAGGAAAGGCATATACTGATAGGTTTTTCCAGCTGAAAGATAGGGCATCCACTTTCCATGCCTGTCTGTGATAAGTACTTGTGCAGAATCTTTTTAGTTGGTAGTTGTGAGGGGAGGCAAATAGATCTATGTCCGGGCATCCCCATTTCTTTGTTATCATGCTGAAGACTTGTGGATCCAGCTGCCACTCGTGGGGATCCATGAGGTTTCTGCTTAGTTCGCCTGCCAGAGTATTTTCCTTTCCTGGCAGGAATTGCGCCTGCAGATGAACTTGGTAAGTCAATGCTGTGTCCCACAAAGCCATGGCTAGTCTGCAAAGGGGGTAAGAATGTGTGCCCCCCTGCTTGTTTATATACCACATGACCGTGGTGTTGTCTGTCTTTATCAGTAGTTGTCCCGGATGAAGTAGGTCCTTGAAGGCTGTCAGGCATTTTGAACAGCTAGCATCTCTTTTTGATTGATATGTAGATGCATTTGGTTTGTGGACCATGTGCCTTGAATGCATCTTCCTGCCATGTGGGCCCCCCCAGGCATAATCTGATACATCCATTGTTAGGTTTTGCCTGGCTGGGGGTAATGTGAATGGCTGTCCCTTGTTCTGGTGATAAGCCTTTGCCCACCATCGAAACTCCTGTTGCAGGCAGAGAATGAGAGTAATCATTGTTTCCAGGTTGTGGCAATGTTGAGTCCGAACACTTTTTAGGTACCATTGAAGTTTCTCATATGCAGTCTTGCATATGGAATTAGTAGGATGCAGGATGCCATGAAGACCAAAGCCTGCAGAATTTTTCTTGCAGATAACTGGGCCTTTGTTGCCATTATTTTGAAATAGGTAGTCAGTTGCCTTTGTCTGGCGTGAGATAAGCCATCTGGGCAGTTGTATTTAAGCTTGCACCCAGGAATATTATCTCTTGAGAGGATACTAATTTTGATTTCTTTTCGTTGACTGTGTACCCTAGGCATGTTAGAAGTCTTTTCACAAACGCCAGATGCTGTAGAAGAATGTCCTTGTTCTCTGCTTGAATTAGGCAATCGCCCAAGTAAGGATATATTTGTATTCCGCTTTGTCTGCAGAATGCAATTACTGGTGCCAGGCACTTTGTAAAGACCCTGGGAGCAGTAGATAAGCCAAAGGGCAGTGCAGAGAATTGGTAATGCATTGAGCCAGCCTTGAATCTGAGGTATCTTCTGCATGATTGCCTGATTGGGACATGCAGGTATGCCTCTTTTAGGTCTAAAGTCACAAGCCAAGCCTTCGTGCCTAGTATGGACAGAAGCTGCTGCAAGGTCAACATTTTGAATTTTAGTATATCCAGGAATGTGTTTAGAATAGCTAGGTCCAGTATTGGTCTACAGGCTTTGCCCTTTCTGGGTACCAAGAACAGTCTTGAGTAAAATCCTCATCTCTGCTCTTGCTCTGGTACTTGTTGAATGGCCCCATTGTCCATGAGGGATGAGACTTGTTTTTGTGCCTCTGCCCATTGATTTTTTGGCAGATCTGGCCAACCATTTGCCTTTGGCAGAGTATGGAAGTGGAACTTGTAGCCTTGTGACACTATGTTTAGAACCCACTTGTCCTGGGTTATAATGTGCCAATTTTGAGAAAAAAGTGCTATTTTTCCCCCTAAGGGTGCTGCCAGGAGATAAGTGCTTGGCGCAGGCAGGGGGAAGTCATTCGGACCATTTCCTGTAAGGTTGCGATTTGTCTTCTCCACTTTTGGCGGTAGAAGCACCCCATTGCTTTGACCTGTATGAACCTTGCGCCTGGGATCTGCCTCTAAGACGTCTGGATCTGCCCCCTTGAGGTCTGTCAGACACAGGAAAGGACCAATTCTTTGTAGGCTAGTGTCTACTAAACCTAGGTGGCTGTACTTGTAAAAAATCTTTGACAGTTTTCATAGATTTAGCTTTGTCCTCCATTTTCTTTAACACCTCTTCTGCCTTAACACCAAACAAAATATCATGCTGTAAAGGTGCATCTAATAATTTAACTTTGACATGATCAGGCAGATTTTGTTCCTTTAGCCAAGCATGCCTCCTAATGACAGAACCCGTAACTGCGGCCCTGCAGGAGGCCTCCAGAGAATCAAAACCACATTGCAAAGTATGCTTTCCAACTTGTTCAGCTGCATGCAATAAATCCTGCATTTCCTTGTTTTCTGCACATTCAGAGTTTAACAACATTTAAGCAATGCCATGACATGTTGCTGATATTTGAGCATATGAAACTGACAGTTTAAGGCCCTTATAGCCAAGGTAGCAGATGTGTAAACCTTTTTTCCCCATCTATCCAGTGCCCTAGAATCTCTGTCAGGGGGGTAGAGTTTTTTGCAGCAGAAGCCTTAATCCCTTTGGGACCCTGTGAAATAGTTTCTGGGTCTGCAGCTGGGTTTTTGAAAAGGAATTTATGAGAGTCAGGAACCCTGTAATATCTGTCAGGCTTAACAGGAGCTGGAGGTAAGGAGTCAGGGGTCAGACTAGACTCTGAAAACACATCATCTACAATGTCTAACACAGGTGGAATGGCTAGAGGCCTGTGTTGAGGTAGTAAAAGGAAATCCCTGAGCCTCTTTTTAGATTCTGAAAAAGCTTGGCTCTCCCAGTGGAAGTGCTCCCTCATGGTATGCAAGGTTTCCCCAAAAGAATAGTCTTCAGGAGGAGAAGCTGAAGGAACAGATTCTTCAGCATCAGAATCCTCATAGGGGGGAAGAGAATATTCCTGATCAGAAGAGGAATCAGAAGAAATAGAAACCTGATCTGAAGATTCATAGTCTGTCTCTTGCCTAGGCCTCTTATCAGGAGGGGGGTGGGAAACCCTGATCAAGGTAATCAAGTCTTCGGCCATTTTGAGCATCTGTTTTTTGGGCATGGAGGCCTATCCACATGGCTCTTGAGTTTGTTTCTTTGTCTTTGAAGGTGCTTTAGTCTTTGAAGTCAGTTTAATGTATAGATGTTTAGGACTGAAAACATTTGCAGAAACCGGTGCCTGCTCAGCGGCTCCGGACCCATCTGAAGGAACAGTGTCCGAAGTTCCAATACCTTGAATTTCCAGCGGCATAGCAGACTCCACGTGGGAGTCGGTAGCGGCCTGCGACTCTAAAGTAGCGGGCGTAAGGAGCTGCGAAAGCGCCTCACTGAGAACCGGCGACTGGCTTAGAAGTTCCGTCGTCGGTTTTGGTCCTCGGTTGTCTATCTTTTTCTTTTTTTTTTGCGTTTTTTGTGAACTCCGGTAGTCGGATGGCTATTCGACGACATTTCTGGATAATTAAACCTGCGTCCAAAATAGTTTAATGCAAAATCATACCGACGCTTAATAGTGCGTTGGTTGAATCTAGCACAAAACAGACAACCTGAAACATTATGGTCAGGGCCTAGGCAAGGAATACAGTAAGAATGAAAGTCCTTATGAGGTATTTGCTTTCCACATGAAATAGAATTATTAACTTTTTCTGACATCGGTCTGGAGCAAGAAAAAAGTTTCCCCAAAGGGGTACTTAGCTTTAATGAAGACTTCAGATCTGAAATTCGAACACGAAAATCTCTGGAGTCGGACGACCGGCACTTGCGAACTGCTTCTGCTTCGGGCACCGCGCGGCAAGAAAGACTGAAGAAAATGGCGTCGACTGCATCTTTTATACCCCTGATGACCTGACGTCAGGGAAGGGGCAACCGATGCAGGACCCAAGACTTTGGAATTCAGGCCGACTGAGGGCAACCTGCCAGCAGGATTACCCAAATGTAATGACTGCAACAGTGAAACACGAAGAACATCTGGACCGTCCTTGGTTTTTAGAGGACCTTTCCTGCTTTTCTGAACCTCCCTGCCATTGCTTTCTTAATTGTTATTTGTGCCTTGCTGAGACTGTTTACCCATTTCTTATAAAAGGAACCTAAACTTGAAGGAAAGTTCCTATTATACTTTGGCATGGAGAGTTGAAAAATCTGGGTAACCCCTTGAATTAATTTTCCTCTTTCATCAAATCTTTTAAGGACCTCAGAACAGGAAGTGCCAAATAATACCTCTTTATCCAGGGGGACATTCAGGTGCTCAGCTTTGACATCCTCTAGTAAATTCTGTTACTGCATTTAAGCAAATATTCTCCTCACTTACCCAGTGGCAGCTGCTTTAGAAACAGCATCAGCAATATCAAATCATCATTTTAGAGGGTATTTGGGTTTTTGAGACACAGAAGATGTTGAAGAATTCAGAGAAGCCTTAGTCTCTGAAGAGGGGAGTCTAGCAATTACCTTTTGCATACTGTCAAGGGATTCCAGCAAAAATTTATACTTGTGAGCCTGACAATTGACTATTCTGATGGCTGAGGTGGAAGAAGTATAAACTTTCTTCCCAAACCCATTACATGTGTTACCACTTCTGTCAGAAGGAAGAGGGTTAGCTGCCACAAGGTGCTTGGCAGAAGATTTTTTTTGTCAGAGAAAGTACTCTGGGGTCTGGTTTTTGGGGGGGGGTGAAAAAAGAAAATTGTGGGGAACATATAATTTATCAGACTTTCGTGGAGCAGGTGGCTGACTGTTAGGCAAACTGCTGGCTGCAAGGAAAGTATAATATAAGGCTAGCAAAACAGGAAGAATAACTGCAAGTTGAGAAAGATCCACTTGTATCAAATCATCATATCTTTGCTGGCACTGTTATTTCTTTTTGATCCTACTAAAACAACTCCTTATTTCTGGCAGTAGCATTGGAAAAAGATATTACTGCCTGAATAGCATCAGAAAAAGTTAGCTCTTCATATGGGGAATCTGAAGAAAAAACTACATAGGAATTAGATTCCCCATTCTGTGTTGTAGGAAGTTGAGAAACACAGTCTTAAGTTTAATTCCTGTCTCTACGATGGAGAATCAGAAACTGACAGAAAAATCCTTCCTTTTAAATTGAAGATTCACATTACAAAGACTGACAGGCTTTAAATAATCCCTAAGCAAAGCCCGGCAAATCCTCCTTGTATAAATTAGGTGAGACAAGTGAAGAAAAAACCTTATGTTTTCTTTTCTTCAGAACCCCTGCACCCCCAGAAAAAGACTGCCCTGAAAAGCGAGCCTTTCTCTGGGAATCAAGCTTCTCATATCAGCTTTGTGAAGAAGCAACATCCTCTCCCTCCTCCATTGCTGACAAGAATGCCTATCCTCTTTGAGCAAGGGAGAACCAAACAGCCACAGTGGATGTGCCTGTCTTTCAGTCCTTTACAGCTTCCCAAGGAGCAACACCAGAGGGAATGACAGAAACTGATGAGCATTCCAAGTAACCTGCTACTGTCACAGCAAAGTCACTCATCAGCGGCTAAGATGAAGAGAAAGCTAGGGTCAAAATGGAAGCCTCCTGTGCAGCTTTACTTGTGGATTAGAGAGCAAACAACCAAGAAATAGCGACCAGATCCATGTCTGTACCAAAAAGAGTGACAAGCAGGTAGACAAGTCTAGATAAGATGGTCTTACCAACTAACTAAAAAATTAAATTTTGTGGTAAATTATTTTAGGGACAACAATCAAAAGGACTCTCCCTAGCCCTTAGCAATAAATTCTGACCGAAAAAGGAAAATAAAACAACAACAAAAACTTTTCCTCACAAAAATTTATAAAATGGAAGGTAGTCCCCAATGGGGTATTTATCTATCCAGCCCTGAAGAAATACTACTTGGCCATCAATCACTTGAATCATGCAGGGAAAAGCACACTTCAAAGACAAGAAAATTCTGAAGGTTTGGCACCCTAATGATTGCCTTTACACTGCTTTCTTTAAGCTGTACAGTGGTTATAGCTTGTGTAAGGTGCCCTAAACCTTTAGAAGCTGGCTAGTTGCCCAGTCCTTGGCAGGACATGTCCCATACAGCTTAGGTTAATTCAACAGTGATATAATGATGAACAATCAATATCATATGCAAACAAAGATGCAATCCTCTCCCTAAAACAGATACTAAGTAAACCTCTACTCTACATATGTATTATAGTGGATATAAAATGTTTACACACCCCTGCTAAAATGCCAGGTTTTTGTGATATAAAAAATGAGAACACAATAAATCATATTAAAACTTTTCCCACCTTTAATGGGACCTATAACCTGTAAAATTCAATTGAAAAACAAATCTGTTAGGGGAAAAAATATAAAAAAAATAAAAAACATACAATGAGATGGTTGCATAAGTGTGCACACCCTTAAAAAAGAAGTTAGGTACTTACCATAACGTTCCATGTGAGTTGTTCATCTCGTCTTCTTTCTTTACTGATGGGTTCGGAGACGATTCCTCGGCTCCGATACAGCCAATTGCAAAGCTCGAGGTCTTCAAATAGCTCAAGGCCAAGTCCCTATCCCATGATGCACCTGTGAATTACCTCCGATCTTGTTTGCTGAGTATACTAATACCATATGTCATTCTTTCACTCCCAGAGAAAGGAATAGAAGGTTTGAATAACCAGGATGGATCCAGCATCACGGTCATCTATCAGCCCAGGAGGGGGTAGGAGGGAGGAACATAAGAATGAAGGCGAGATGAACAACTCACATGGAATGTTATGGTAAGTACATAACTTCTTTATGTGAAGTTGTTCAATCTTGCCGTTCATTCTTTACTGATGGGTAGCATCCCAAGCACCATCAATCTCAGGTGGCTCACGGGAGTATATTTCTCAGGACTGTGGATCCAAAGGAGGCCCTGTCCCTGGAGGCCTTGTCAACTTTGTTATGAGTGATAAAGGTATGAGGTTTTGACCAAGTGGCTGCTGCACAAATGTTATCAATGGGAAGTCTGACAGAAAAGTCAGATGATGTAGAAACTGCTCTGGTTGAGTGAGCTTTATCTTGTGTTGCAAGGGCATATTGGCAGCTGAATAGGCAAAGGTGATACAATCAGATAACCACTTAGACAGAGTTGTTTTAGCCATTGGTCTCCCTTTCCTGGAGTCTGAGAATGAAACAAAAAGCTGGTCTGATTTCCTGAAATTTTTTGTTCTATCCAAGTAAAAGCTGAGCTGTTTGTAAACATCAAGTTTGTGCAACATATACTCTAGATTGTTAGAATGATTGGGGAAGAAAACTGTCAAATCAATAACTTGATTAAGATTGGTATCAGTGCAAACTTTGGGCAAAAATGAGGGATTTGTTCTAAGTGATACTCTGTCGGCATGAAATATCAAATAGGGAGGCTTGATGGATAAAGCCTGAAGCTCTGACACCCTGCGGGCAGAAATAATAGCTACCAGAAAGATGGTCTTCCAAGACAAAAATCTGAGATCACAAGATGAAGCTGGTTCAAATGACGGGAGAATTATACGAGAAAGCATAAAATTTAAATTCCACGGAGAATAGGGAGATTTCACAGGTGGTCTAATATGAAAAGTCCCTTTGAGAAAGGCTTTGGATAACTTGTGAGACATGATATTCAATCCTTCAAATCCAAGATGAAAATGAGAAAAAGCAGCCAATTGAACCTGAACTGTTGCTGCTGCAGCTCCTTTGTTAAAAATCATAGTCAAGAATTCTAAGATGGAAGCCATAAGGGCTTGGTAAAGATCAATATTATTTTTTGAAGCCCATATAGGAAATTTCTTCCATTTGCTAAGATATAGCTTTCTGGTAGAAGATTTATGAGAAGACAAAAGGATCCGTTTTGTCTCATTGGAAAGGTTATGGAACCTCGCTATGATGGGAACTGGAGCAGCCAAGCTGTCAGCTTCAGGGACTGCAGAGAGGGATGAAGGTCCCCCGATGGGTGTGTCAGAAGGTCTGGAACTGGGTCCAGAATCCAAGGATCCTCCAAAAGGTGAAGTCGAAGGAAGGGGAACCAAATCTGACAAGGCCAATAAGGGGCTATAAGAATGATGGTCCTTCCCAGGGATTTTGCTTTCTGTAGAACCTTGGGTATCAACAGGATTGGTGGGAATGCATAGAGGAGACCCAGAGGCCAATTGTGCATGATTGCGTCCCTTGGGGCTTCTCCCAGAGGGGGGGGAATCAGGGCAAAGTAGCTTCTGCATTTCGTGTTCATGTGACTGGCAAAAAGGTCGCAGCAAGGCTGGCCCCACCTGTGGAATATCCTGTCCGCAATTTCTTTCTTGAGGGACCCCTCATGGGGCAACAAGATTGCCCTACTCAGTTTGAATGCTATCACGTTGGATCTCCCCGAGATGTGCGTTGCCAAGAAAAGGTGTTGGGTGGAAACAGCCCACTGCCAAACTCTGAGAGCCTCGCGACAAAGCAGGTAAGACCAGAACTTCTCCTTCTTTACGTATTGGTTAAGTCTGCTGAGGTCCAATATGGGTCTCCAGTCCCCCATCTTCTTCGGAACCAAAAAGAATCTCGAGTAAGCTCCGGATCCTGTCTGGTCTGCAGGGACTAGCTGGATGACTCTTTTTCTTAGCAACATTTGGACCTCTATTGTTGCCTGTTCCCTGTAACTGGTGGAACGTCCAGGATTTTTCTTATGATGGGGGGGGGGGGTGGCGAAGGGAATGAAATACCCTCTGGAAATGATACTTTGTACCCAGCTGTCTTTTGTTATTTTGAGCCAGGCATCTGGGTACACAGAAAGTGACCCCCAACTGCCTCTAGAGCAGGACAGTCAGGCCTCCTCGCGTGAGTGCTGGCTGGGCTTCCCAGAGAAGTGATCTCTGTCACCCTGGTGTTGCGGACCCCCTCTGCTGCAAGGGAGGCGTCTTCCATTATTACCCCCTTCTCTGCCCCTGTAGGGGGGTTCACCACGTGTGTCCCGAAAGGCTCCTTGGGCTTTTCGAAACCACACTTTTCCTCTCCTTTGACCTTTAGGGTAGGGTCGGATAGGGGTGGAAAAATGGATCCCGACGGCAGAGTCTTTCTGTCCTCTTCATACCTGGTTAAGGTTTCCTTCACTTTAGGCCCGAAAAGGGATGAGCCATCAAACGGACTGTTCACGAAGGATGACTTGAAGGGCTCCGCAAAGGAACACAAGCGCATCCAGGAATGTCTCCTAAGAGCAACTCCTGTACCCTCTGCCCTACTTGTTCCATCAGCTGCATAGGATACAAGGCGCATGGATGAGATGACAATAGAATTTTGGGTAGCAAGCTGGGCAGCAACTTTGTCGGACACTCCTGCAGCTACTGTACCCTGAAGATTATCTCCCAACTCCTTAATAAGATCTCTTTGCAACCTAGTAAAATGGGTTAAATAGTTCAGTGAACAGAGAGAAAAGTCACTAAACTAAACATGCGCTTCCCATATCTATCCATAATCCTGGAGTCTCTGTTAGGAGGATGGATAGATGAGGAAGTCTCAGCCATTTCCTTCTTGGTGGCTGCCGTCATCACCATGGCATCACCCGGAACACCTTTAGTTAAGAATGTTTTGTCAAGTGGGGCAGAAATGAATTTATTAGGCCTCCTAGGGACAGGCTCCATAGTATCCGAAGACTCCCACGCCCTTCGTGAGACCAGCTGCATCAGCTCGTCAAAGGGGGGAGACACCCAAGAGGTGGAGGGCTGAGACTCGAAAGCCTTCAGGAGAACTGACTCATCCTCAGTAGGGGTTTTGGACTGCCAGTCTCGCCTCTGCCCAAGGATCTCGGGTATCTCAGCGCAGGAGATATCCTCATCTAAGTCAGTATCCAATGTGAGAGACTCCTGTGGGGAGTCTAGGTGTTTCCTCTTGCACAATCTCTTCCTGGGAACCTCATCAGTGGGAGCCTGTGGTGAGGTCTCGGAAGAGCAGGGGTCACCCATTGGGGCTTCCTGAGGCTCTAGGTCTCTACGCTTGGTCAGGACGTGTGAGACAGAAGCAGATACAGGCACTTTAGGGGAGAAGGAAGGCAGACCAGAGGCCGAGGATGTCCTAGGAGACATGACTCTCCTCATGGCATTGAAAGCACCCCTGCTCCGATGCAAGGGAGCCGACGGATCCGAAGAAACCATCGACGCCCCCGGCATCGGGACAGTAGGCTCCAAGCCTGAGGTAGGAGCCGAGCTCATCCGAGCCGAGGCCCCGAGAGGCAAAGTCGGAATCGACAAGTCGGTCCAACTATCCTCCCCGAACCCGACCAGAGAGCTTCGGCTCCTAGAGTCCTTGATAGGCACCGAGGACGTCAGAGTACACGGAGTCGAAGACAATGGAGCAGGCGTCGGCTCCGAGGGTTTCACTAATATTAGGTCTTCCTCCTCCGGCTAAGAAGGACCAGCATGGCTCGGAGGAGAAATACTAAGAGTTGGTGCAATGGTCTTCAGCTCCGAAGCCATTTGGGTCGAAGCCAATAACATTTTGGCTAATGTTGGTACCGACAACAGCTTCTGTACCACACGATCCATGTCCAGATCCGACAGGCTGATAAATGATTGAGAGGATCATACAGAAGGTGGTACCGACTGGAGAATAGGACTCTTTGGCGCTTCGGAGACCGGTTCCAAGACTGGGGACTGGCTCCGAAAAGAAAAGACTGTCGGCTCCGAGGGCAGTGGAGCCAAAGTCGACGACGTCTTGGATTTTTTTTGAGTCCGATGTCTTGGAAGACTTTGAGGACTTACTGGAACCATCCTGGTCACTCAAAGTTTCCTGAAATGAAGGCTTCAAAAAGCCTCTATCGATCAGTTTCCTCTTCCTTTTCTGCAGGACCCTAGAGGAGAAGGAATGACAAATGGCACAACTGTCTTGCAAATGCAGAGCCCCTAGACAGCAAACACAGTTAATGTGGCTATCTGTAACTGACATTTTCTGGCCAAACTTTGGGCATTTTTTGAAGCCAGACTTAGGGTGCTTATCTTGGTCAGCCATAGCACTGTTAGAAAAATTTTACGAAAAAAATTACAACAGTAATTTTTCACACAATAGAAAAAAATACCACACAAGCAGGCTAAATCACACACACACACACACAATATGACGAATATAAATGTGATATCACACAAGCAGACTATGCAAAACAGATAGCTGCTGAGAAACAACAACCTTATCTAAAATAAGTAGTGTTTACTGTAAATTTTTAACAGTAATAAAAAACTACGCCTTATCCAAAATACAGAAGGCTAGAAAGACCACACAGTAAATCTACATTACTAAAACTATCTAAGAAATGTGACAAAGGTCACTGAATAACACAAAGCTGAAAAAAGGGAAACAATAACCTAATCTATATAACCCAAGGTTTACTGTACTAAGCCTTATCTGAAAAACCGAAGGCTAGACAGACCACACCAAGTAGGAAAACTACTTCTAACTAGGCCTAAACGAGGCCAACTAGAATTATGTCAAAAACAGCAAATGGGAAGGGAAAATACACTGAGAAGCTATAAGAGCTTTATAAACAATCCTAACTATCTGTTATACTAACCAGCAAAAAACTTTTTTAGAAGATTTTAATGAAAAAATTGCTTATCTGGTCCGAGCTAAATCAGAACCTCCGATCTGTTGCAGCGGCAAACTAGATGTGGGGTAATTCACAAGTGCATCATGGGATAGGGACTTGGCCTCGAGCTATTTGAAGATCTTGAGCTTTGCAATTGGCCGTATCGGAGCCAAGGGATCGGCAACGAATCCATCAATAAGGAATGAACGGTAAGATTGAACAACTTCACATCTAATACTTTGCTGAAGCACCTTTTAATTTAATTACAACATTCAGTCTTCTTGGGTAGGAGTCTATCAGCATGGCACATCCTGACTTGGCAATATTTGCCCACTCTTCCTCGCAAAAGTGCTCCAAATCTGTCAGATTGCGAGGGCATCTCTTGTGCACAGCACTTTTTACGTCACCCCACAGATTTTCTATTGGATTTAGGTCTGGGCTCTTGCTGGGCCATTCCAAAACTTCTTTTCTTCTAGTGAAGCCATTCTTTTGTTGGTATGGATATATGCTTGGGGTCAATGTCGTGTTGAAAGGTGAAATTCCTCTTCATCTTCAGCTTTCTAGCAGATGCCTGAAGGTTTTATGCCAAAAGTGACTGGTATTTCGAAATGTTTATAATTCCCTTCACCTTGACTAAAGCCCCAGTTCCAGCTGAAGAAATGCAACCGCAAAGCATGATACTGCCACCACCATGCTTCACCGTTGGGATGGTGTTCTTTTGGTGATGTAAAGTGTTTTTTTTTTTGCCAAACGTACCTTTTGGAATTGTGGCCAAAAAGTTCAACCTTGGTCTCATCAGACATAACACATTTTCCCACATGCTTTTGGAAGACCTGGTGTATTGTTTTGCAAATTTTAGCCGGACCTGGATGTTATTCTGTGTAAGAAAAGGCTTCTGTCTAGCAACCCAATCCCATAGTCCACACATATGGAGAATATGGGAGATTGTTGTCACATGTAGTATACAACCAAACCACTACTTGCCAGAAATTCCTTCACATCCTTCAGTGTTGCTGTAAGTCTCTTGGCAGCCTTCCTGACAAGTTTTCGTCTTGTCTTTTCATCAATTTTGGAGGGATGTCCAGTTCTTTGCACCGTCACTGCTATCCCATATTTTCTCCACTTTTTGATGACTGTCAATGCTGTGGAAATTTTTTTGTACCCTTCTCCTGACTGATACCTTTCAACAATGAGATCCCTTTGATGCTTTGTAACCTCTCTGAGAACCATGGCTTTTTCTGTAGCAGGCAACTGAGTACACGTCAGGAAAATCCTACTAGGACAGCTGAACTTTTGGGGTTAATCAGAGTCTCTTTACTTGATGGCAGGTGTGTACTCAAGAAGACTGAATGCTGTAATTAAATCAAAAGGTGCTTCAACAAAGTATTAGTTTAAGGGTGTGCACACACAACAAAGTATTAGTTTAAGGGTTTGCATACTTATGCAACCAGCATATTGTACATTTTTTATATTTTTTCTCACTAACAGATTTGTTTATTTTTCAATTGAATTGTACAGGTTATAGGTCACATTAAAGGTAGGAAATGTTTTGAAATGATTTATTGTGGTCTCATTTTTTTATATCACAAAAACCTGGCATTTTAACAGGGGTGTGTAAACTTTTTATATCCACTGTATGTCCATGAAAATTACAAAAACACGAGAGTAGAGACAATCCCTTGGCAGAGTTGTTTATCCGTCATGAATGATCTTAACAAAATTGAGAATGGTGACACAATCTCACTCCATTAACAAAGGGACAAAATACCACAGAGCAATAAAAAGTGAGACCCTATACTTCTATAGCCCCTCCCAGCAAGGAGCTACATAGTACATGTTCATATGCCTTCTGCAGGTCCAAAAAACACATGTAGTTTGTACTGCTGAACTCCCACGACTCCTTTCATAGCCACACAAAGATAACGAGCTGACTCACTATTCTAACCTAGACAGAATCAGTAGTGCTCCACTTGAATTAGAGGTTCATTTGCTGGACAAGCCCTCTTTTCCAGTAAGCAACTGTGGGCTTTTCCAGGGATAGTGAAGAATGCAATCCTTGAGGAAATGGAAAACACCATCCTCTCCTCATTTCTGAAAATGGGGGTCACAATCCTGGTTTACTAGTTCAGAGCTTCTGGTCTCACCTTTCATGCAACACTTAAAGGGGATTATAGTCACGACACACCAAGAATATCAAGCAGCATTTATGGCCTAATCTGACCCATTCCTGAAGCCTTGTTATCATAAACTGTTTTACTGCCATAATAACCTCTTCTACAGAAATGGAATCAATCCTTCCAGCTGCTTTTGGCACTTACTCCTCACGAGAGAAAGTGCCTGATGGGTACAGGAGCTTAAGTGTTCCTTTCACCTCCTGCTAATATTCTCAGTCAAAGCCAGTACTTCTCTGCCACTGTTGAAGAAGAAATGCTGCATAACCTTCCACAGTCCTGAGCCAGTGGATGATTTGCCAATGCCCTATAGGGGTCATCCAAATGTTAGTTTCCATGGCCACTCCAAACATCTCCAAAACCCAGGTCTTCACTTTGGTGACTGCAGTAGCTGCTGCCTTCCTGTGCTTCACTGACCTGTCTGCACCATTCAGTCAAAGACTATGAACTACCCCCCCCCCCCCCACACACACACACACACACACACACACACACACACACACACACACACACACACACACACACACACACACACACACACACACACTCCCATTAGCACTGCAAAGAAGTTTTTTTTTCTTTGCCATAATGGCTTCCCTCATTGTTACTGTGCACCACACCTAGTGGTGGATTTACTGTCACTATAAGGTCTGACCAGAGTTTGGCCATATCTACTTGCTGCTGCTTTACCTACTCAGGTCTTGAACAGGTTCCATCTAGACTTCATGTATCCCCATCGTCCTCCAGTATGTGGGATAAGCTATACTAGAAGTGGGAATTGGGCTCAGCCCACAAAGATACATCTGTTGGACTTACCAGGAAACCCTTAGCACATATGTTTGGGTTTCCCAGGGTCAAATGCCTTACCCAGCTATTCGATTAAACTACCCACTAAGTGGTGATCAGGTGACATCCCTATACCACTCTTGACCTGAAGTTTCAGGAACATACAGCCTCCAATCTGAAGACATGTTTGAAAACTGTCACTGACCTTTAGACCAAAATGTTTAGTAGTGCACTCATGAGCACCCCCATGTTTGAATATTAGTGATTATTGTGGATGATCTGTGACTAGTACTGAAATTCAATTGGGTACAATCAGTAAGCCACTCCTCCAAGTATAGCCAGCATTCTTCACATAAGTGTTGAAATCCCCAAAGTAGGTGAAAGCCTGTCTAGCACTACATAGGTAGGTACTAGACTATTGGCCCTAGGGCCTACATAAGCCTAGCCAAAAAGGTACCCTGGCTTTCGCCACCCAAGAACATTTTTTCCTGTGCCCCTGTCGAGCAGAGCCACAGAGGTGATCCCCAGGGTGAATTTCCTATTTCCCATCCAAACATCAAGATTTTTCTTGAAGAGTGCTAATGAGGAGCTTTGTTTGGTATAGATAGGTAGTTTGTTCCAGAGTACGGGAAGTCTCTGGGACAGGAATCTATCTCTCCAGCATGTTCTGTTTACTGTAGTGACAAGGTTTAGGTCCCTAGAGTGTGCAGCTCGGAGGGATTGGGATTTTTTAAGTGGAGCTTGTCCAACAGCTCTGGGTTTGACATAGCTTTGTATGCTAGGCATAGATTGCTTCTGAGTAGGCGATATGTGACAGAGTAAAGCTGGAGTTGTTTGAGACGCTCTGCATAGGGCATCTGTTTGAGGCCAGTAATCCTCTTTGTGAGGTATTTCTGTGGCCTTTCCAGTTGTTGTAGATGTCTTGTGAGGTACATACCAAAAGGGGCATTGTACTCTATAATGGGTCTAATGAATGACAAGTAGAGGGGAACAATTACCTCTTTTTTTTCCTGGATGAGAAACCTTTTGTGATAAGGTGTGCCACGTAGAAGGATTTCCTGACTACTGTGGCAATGTGATTATCAAAGGAGAGACTACTGTCCCCCTGTGTCCCAAGGTCTTTTCTCACTTTTGGTGTTAAGTAGACTACCACCTATGTGGTAGTTCATGGGTGCAGAGTTTTTACCAAAGGGGATGACAATGCACTTTTTGCCTTGAGCTTGAGGCCATGGCTTTGACACTAGGCATCTGTCTCCGTGAGGCCCTTTTGTGTACTACACCCACACTCACCAATTAAACTGAATAATATGAATATGAAATGCATCTTAGGATCACAGTGATGTGATCTTCTTTGTCTACTGGGACAAACAATACATTTAAAATATGCATGTGGGGTTTTGGAAGCATCCCCAGATGTAACAGTGGCTTCCCTCTACAGGCAGTTAAAAAAAACAAGCCCCCCCCAAACCACAAATCTTGTTCTATAACACAAATATACACAGGTAAGACCAGTCACATCTAACTAGTGATTTTCAATTTTATGCACAAGCACCAGCTTACTCCTCAGCAGAGGAGTGACAATCCAAGTCCCAAGAACCAGTTTCCATTCAGAGGATTCTGACACAATGTGCCCTGCTACTGCTTTCCACTTGATGGGAGTAAAAGCTATTTTCCCACATTTCACATTGTGGGTGGTAACCCTTTACAAAACAGAGGGGCCACAAGTCAGAAAGCAATAATGTTACTGTGAAATACATATTTCTTCATGGATAAACCAAGAAAATGATACAAAGATATATTTGCATGAGCTCTAACAACAGTTAAAAATTATGGGCACTGTAGTCACAATGGAAGATTGTGTAGATTTTTTTACTGAAACAGTAGAAAGCAAAGGAAAAAAGATACTACAGAGAGTGGCAGAGCAAATGATAAAGCAACATAATTAAAATGAGATAAAAAGAGGTGTGTGTGAGTTTCTGTTGTAAAGAGAAGCCTGCAGCAAAGAGAAAGACTACTTACTACTACAACAATACAAACAAGTGAGGCATGGAGTGCAGATTTAGTATATAAAAAAATTCTACTATCAGTTAATGCTCATTTTACCTAATTTAATTTGAAAATGAATTCACCTAGTAGTCACCAAATGAATGTTTGCATAATACAACACACAGAGTTTGCCCTTTATGGATTAGACACAAAAACTTACATGCGTTGAAGTATGCAGATCCAGCATGGTTAATTGGATATATGTCTGCAATGTGATTCCCCACCTTGACGGATCCTGATACATCAAACCCTGTTAAAACAATAAAAACAAGTATTTGCTACACATGATCACATATACATTAAAACAGAAGCATAGCATAAAAAATGACAAGAAACAGCACTGTATCAGTATTAGTTCTGCCTTTTTGGTGTGATATGAAATTTAAATGATTACAAAACAAAGGAAATTAGCTCCCTATTTTTTTTTTCATATGGGTTACTCAACAAGCATAAAGAAATGGCTTAAATTAGCATCCCATATCAAAGCTGAGGGCATTCAGAATAAAGGCAGGCATAAAAATTAGTGGGAGCCATACTGCCTTAAAAATTCACACTAAATACATTCAGAAGCATTTGTTGTAAGATTAATTTTAATTAGAGCTGGACAGTTTAACAGCTGTACTTTAGCCACCGAGACATACACAAAAACATTTCACTACAAGCAAGATGTCAACTATAACCATAACAGTAAAACTACTTTTGATTAACTCTGGTGTTATACTTTTATTAGTTTTATATTGCTTTTGCAGAACAAATCAAGCAAATATAATGTCATTAACAACTGTGCAATTACTTCACTTACTCTTTTAAGAGTTTATGGTAATACATTGTGATACGTGTTATACATGTATGACGACATTCAGTAATAAATCTTTTTGAAGATTGTGATGCCATCTTTCCACTGCACTAAGGCAACTGTTAGTTGGGAAAAACCTGAGCACTATGAATTGCTGTGATACACTGGTGTATAAATAATACATATTCTTCAAACAAACATTTTCCCTTATGTATTTTTATATATTGCATATTCTGATAACGAGATTTATCTGGGCAGACACAGAGCTCAGGTGAAATTCTCAGAGAAAGCATGTGAAAAAATGCATATGATAAAAAAGACAAATCATAATCAAGGACAGAAGCACATTTATTATGCACTGTTACTACAACATAAAGAAAGCATGTGAAAAAATGCATATGATAAAAATTGCAAATCATAAACAAAGACAGAAGCACATTTATTAGGCACGGTTACTAAAACATAGAGGCAGTGAAACTCAAAGCCTGACTGGTAAAATAAAACCGTTTTAATGGTGGTAAAACAGAATGATTATAATACAAAAGATGCATTTGGCTAATCAGACTAGGAAGAGGAAAACTGCTACTACTTCTAATTTTACACTGATATCCTGATATAACAGCATTGTACACAACAGCATTGTACACAATCAACATAGCTGCAAAGCAGCAACAAGAACATACAACTAGCATCCTAAAACATGTTCTCTATTACCGATGAAATGTAAACAAAACAATTAAACAGAAAAGTCGAGGAAGGCAGGTCAGTCTTCTGGACACCCCACTAGTGAAACTGCCAGAAGACAAAACGGGGAAGAACACAGCAACCATAAACTGAAAAGGAGGGTGAGCAAAATGCAGAAGTTAACTGTCTGCCATCCTTCAAAGTGAATGACACATAAATATGCAAAAAAAGGTTACAGGCTTCAACTACTGGCTTAGATCAGTGTCGATCCATGGGGATTCAGCATCTCTCCACTTGGAAAGAAAAGTGTGGGACCCAGACCTGCTTTGAAAGAGATTCATAGGTTGATAGTCAAGTACTAGGCTAGCTGCCCTTCTGGACCATTTTAAGCCTAACCAATTTCCCCTTAGTAAGAATCAAACCCTGTATTTATTTTCTGTGAGATAAACACCTTAACCATTATGTCAACCGCTCTCCTCAAATGGAGCTTGAGTACTGAACAGACCTCTTCTTCCTCAGTGACTTTTTATGGATATTCCAAGTTAAAATCTGATAACAATATGGTGAAAGTGGGATTCATCAACATCTGGAGTCTAAACAAAAACTAAAACTGCCAAGACGTTTATGTTTTCTTTGAAGGAAATGGCATATATCTGCTCACACAGACATGGTTTAAAAAACATTCTACACTCCACAAATACATGGTTACAACTATTTCCACTCATACCTGCTTACTAACCAAAGAGGTGGTACACCTATTTTCATAAGTCAGTCTTTCAAAAATGGGGTCATAAAAACAAACTTTCGGCATGAAGTACTCCTCAATCAAGTTACACTCCACACCACAAAAACTACAGTTCTTTAACTTATCACCCCCCTTCTATGTCACCTTAGCAGCAACACCACTAGTTAGAACACCGTCAGTGACCTACATTATCCTACAATGACATGGAGAACTATTTTCCATAACCAATAATCAGATGTAAAACTACTACATAAACATTTAACAATCTTAAACCAAATATAAAAATATCAAAAAAGGAGGAAAAAGTACAGTTTTGTACCTACCATAAATGTAGATATTCGAGTGCTAATACAGCTGCAGTAATCACAGATGGGTTCTCTGCCGTCAGGCGGGTCCTCGGTCGGCCGAATTCCAAAGTCTAGGTCCGGCGTCGGTTGTTGTCGCTTTCTCTCCTGACGTCAGTGAGGCCGGAGTATATAAGACACAGCGATGCCATGTTCTTCAGTCTTTCTTGCCCCAGATGTCGGGTGCCCCCAGAAGGAAGGCAATACATAAATTATGTTTATATGTATATACATGCAATGCAATATAATCCAAAATCAGTAGTTGCAAGCAAATAAACCATAGAAGGATAACCCAGTCAGGTTGTATGAAGAGGGGGTTAGGCCCCATGCCTTTACCAAGTGGGGAAGGAGGGAGGGAAACCTGTACTGCAGCTGTATTAGCACTCGAACATCTACATTTATGGTAGGTACAAAACTGTACTATGTTCATCGTGCATACAGCTGCAGTAATCACAGATGGGTAGAGTCCCAAAGCTACGCACAGGGTGGTAGGTACTAGGAGGAACTGGGTTGAGCCAGAATGCCCTGCAACACAGCAGTGGCAAAGCCTGCTCTAGTTTTGGAATATAAAGGCAGGTGGTAGTGTTTTGTGAAGGTATGTACAGAACTCCCAAGTGGCTGCCTCCAAAATATCTTTGGTAGGAACTCCTCTGAGGAAGGCTGTAGAGGTAGCTGTGGCCCTGGTGGAGTGTGATCTGATGCCTGTAGGAACAGATTTCCCATGATAGGAATAACAAAACCGTATGCAGTGGCCTATCCACTTTGAAATAGTCTGCTTGGTAACTGGCTTCCCTTGAGCCCCTACAGCATAGGACACAAAGAGTTGTTCTGATTTCCTGAAGGACTTTGTTCTGTCCAAATAATAACGTAGCTGCCTATGGATGTCTAAAGAGTGTAGCAGCCTTTTCCCTTTGTTTTGAGGATTGGGGTAAAAGGTAGGTAGGTGTATGGCTTGATTTAAAGCTACCCTGGATACCACTTTAGGCATAAATGATGGGTTGGTATGAAGGGAAACCCTGTCCTGATGGAAGATGAGAAAGGGCTGCACCGCCATGAGGGCCTGTAGTTCCGAAACCCTACGAGCTGAAGTGACAGCCAGAAGGAAGGCTGTTTTCCAGGACAAGTATTGCAAATCTGTTGTGGCAGCTGGTTCAAAAGGAGGCAATGTTAATTTTTCTAGTATGTAATTAAGATCCCAGGCTGGTATTGGTTGTTTCCTTGGTGGTCTTATATTCTTAGCCCCTCTGAGGAACTGTCGTAAGAGTGGGTGAGAAAATAAAGGAGGATCAGTGTTGAATTCTGCAGAAATGGCTGAGGCATGGATTTTTATGGAAGAAAATGAAAGTCCACTGTTCAGCAGCTCAGCTAGATACTGTAATACCTGAGGCAAGTTCAGTTTTCTAGGGTCCTGGCCTTTTTTCTCATTCCAAGAGCAAAACCGCTTCCATTTTGCGGAGTAAGCTTTTCTAGTAGATGGCCTTCTGGCCTACAAAATGACATCCTGCTCCTCCTTGGAGAGTAGGGTCTGTTGTGGTGTTAAGGAATTTTCCATGCAGCAAGATTGAGTGTTTTCAGCTGACTGTGAAGAGTTTTGTAGCTGTGCTGAGTCAGCAGAAGAGGCATTAGAGGCAGGGACCAGGGAGGAGTATGTGTTAGGCTCCTCAGGAGTGGGTACCAGTGTTGCCTTGGCCAATCTGGAGCAATCAGTATCATCTTCGGTCTGTCTGCTCTTGCTTTCAAAAGCACCTTGGGCAGAAGAGGCAGAGGTGGGAATGCGTAAACTGTACATGCTGTCCAACTGAATGAAAGGGCGTCCACTCTCCAGGCCTTTGGATGAAAGGTCCTTGAACAAAACTTTTCCAATTGATGATTCCTGTGGGAGGCAAAAAGATCTATGTCTGGCCTCCCCCACGCTTGGATTATCTCTGTAAACACCTGAGGATGCAACTTCCATTCGTGTGGATCTGTCATATTTCTGCTTAGATTGTCTGCCAGCGTGTTTTCCAATCCTGGCAAGTACGGTGCTTGAAGTTCGATTTGCCAATCCAGAGCCAAGTTCCAAAGAGTCATGGCTAGTCTGCACAAGGGGTATGAATGTGTTCCTCCTTGTTTGTTTATGTACCACATTACTGTGGTGTTGTCTGTTCTTATCAGTAATTGTCCTGGATGCAGGAGGTCCTTGAAAGCTGTAATTGCATTTATTACTGCTAGCATTTCTTTTTGATTGATGTGAAGGTGCTTTTCCTTTTGGGACCATTTGCCCTGAATGCACCTGTCCGTCATGTGTGCCCCCCAGGCGTAATTTGAGGCGTCTGTTGTGATGACTTGATTTGCTTGAGGCTTGCAGAATGGGAGGCCTGTATTTGCTTGACATGCTTGGGCCCACCATAGAAATTCCTTTTGCAAACATGGAATTATTGGTATTATTGTTTCCAAACTGTGACTGTGTTGAGACCATAGGTTTTTTAGGTACCACTGAAGTTTCCTCATATGCAGCTTTGCACATGGGATTAAAAGAATGCAAGATGCCATGAAGCCCAGAGCCTGCAGGATTTTCCTTGCAGTAAGCCTGGTACATTTTGCTAGTATTTTGAAGTACTGAGTTAGTTGCCCCTGTTTTTCTGGCGTAAGATAGGCCATCTGGGTGTTTGTGTCCAAGTTGGCACCCAGGAAAGTTATTTTCTGAGATGGTGTTAGCCTGGATTTCTCTTTGTTGATTGTGTATCCCAGAGAATTCAGTAACCGTGTTACATAAGCCAGATGTTCCAGAAGTATGTGCTTGCTGTCCGCTTGGATCAGGCAGTCGTCCAAATAAAGGTAAATTTGTATCCCTTGAAGTCTGCAGTAGGCAACCACTGATGCCAGGCACTTTGTGAATACTCTGGGCGCAGTAGATAAGCCAAAGGGCAATGCAGAGAATTGATAGTGGATTGAACCTGCAAGAAATCTGAGGTATCTTCTGCAGCTTTGTCTGATTGGGACATGCAGGTATGCCTCCTTGAGGTCCAATGTTACCAGCCAAAACTCTTTGCCCAGCATGGGAAGAAGCTGCTGTAATGTGAGCATCTTGAATTTTGGTACGAGTAAAAATGTGTTTAGGATGGATAAGTCCAAAATGGGTCTCCAGTCGGTTCCTTTCCTTGGTACCAGAAAAAGTCTTGAATAAAAACCTTGACCTTGTTCGTGAGTAGGTACCTCTTGTATAGCTCTCATGCTTATGAGCTTTGAAATTTGTAGTTGTGCCTCTGCCCTTTGATTGTATGGCAGGTTTGGCATGCCTCTCATTTTTGGAAGAGTGTGGAATTGAAATTTGTAGACTCTGTTTATAACGTCCAGGATCCATTTGTCTGTTGTGACAATATGCCAATTTCTTGCAAATAATGCTAGTTTTCCTCCCAAAGGTGCTGCCAGCTGAGACCTGCTTGGCATGGAAATGAGGGAGTCATTGGGTTTGTTTCCTGTATTGTTGTGCACTGTCTTCGCCACCTCTTGGTTCTGGAGTTTGCCATTGTCGGCCTCTATATGATCCTTGTGATTGCCCTCTGCCCCTTGTGCGTCGGTATCTATCTCTTTGGGGCTTGTCAGTGGCTGGAAAGGACCAATTTTTTTGAAGGCCAATTTCTGCTAAAACGTGGTGGTTGGACCTGTAAAAAAGCTTTGACAGTTTGCATAGATTTGGCTTTTTCTTCCATTTTCCGTAATATCTCCTCAGCATTAGTACCAAACAGCACATCCTTTTGTAAAGGAGCATCTAGAAGTTTAGCTTTCACATGATCAGGCAAGTTTTGTTCCCTAAGCCAAGCATGTCTATGAATGACTGATCCTGTAGCAGCCGCTCTACTTGAGGCCTCTAGGGCATCATAGCCACATTGTAAGGTGTGTTTACCCACTTGCTCTGCACTATGCATCATATCCTGCAACTCCTTCAAATCTGGTTGTTCAGGTTGAGACATTTTATTCCTTAATTGTGATAACAGGAACTGTTGATATTTAAGCATATGAAACTGACAATTTAAGGCCCTCATGGCTAGGGTGGCGAGGTATATACCTTTTTCCCCACCTTTCTAAGGATCTTGACTCTCTTTCGGCAGGAAGTGGATTCTTGGCAGTAGAGGCCTTCAATCCCTTGGGGCCTTGAGAAATGGTTTCAGCGTCAGCATTATGGCTTTTGTAGAGAAATTGGTGAGAGTTAGGAACTCTGTAGTACCTATCAGGTTTGACTGGTGCAGGAGGCAGGGAATCCGGGTTAAGGCAAGCCTCCGAATAGACATCATCAAGTATGTCCAAAACAGGAGGTATCGCCAGAGGCCTGTGTTGAGGTAACAAAAGAAATTCCCTAGGTCTTTTCTTGGAATCGGAAAAGTCTTGGCCTTCCCAATGGAAGTGTTCCCTTAAAGTGTGCAAGGTTTCCCCAAAGGAAAAATCCTCAGGAGGAGATACAGAAGGAATGGACTGCTCTGCATCCGAATCCTCAAAAGGGGAGTAAGAGTGTTCCTCTACATCAGAATGTTCTGATAAAATGTAGCCCTGATCAGAAGAGGGAGAATCTTCCTCCACTCTGGGTCTCTTGTCTGGAGGGGGTTGAGAACCCCTAATAAGAGTAATTAAATCCTCAGCCATTTTAAGCATCTGTTTTTTAGGCATGGGGCCTGGAGATGGGCCCTGTGCAACAGGCCTCTTGGGATGCCTGGCTGCTTTGGATTTAGTAAAGGCCTTAATAGAAAAAGAAGATGAGGGTCTAAAGACACCATGGGTGGAAGTGGACCTGTCCACATTAGGAGGCTCAACATTAGCAATGGCTTCGGTGGTTGTAGTCTGGGAAAGGGCCGAGGTACCTGCTGTCTCGGGTACAGAGGACACCGCCAAAGGAGTGTCGTTGGTAGTCAGGGACTGCAAAGGCGTCTCGCTGAGAACCGGACCATGTGTAGCCTGTTTTGGCGTGGTGTCGGTGGGGACCGCGGGCCTCACGTGTCGGTCCTTGTCCTTGTGTTTTTTGGACAAAACGGTAGTCGGAGTCTCCAACGACATTTTATAATCAAAGGCTTTACCAAAATAGTGTTGGGCGAACTCCGCCCGACGCTTAATAGTGCGTTTATTGAAAGTAGCGCAAAAGCGACAGCCCGAGACATTGTGGTCTGGGCCTAAACAAGGTATGCAGAGGGAATGGAAATCCTTATGCGGTATTTGCTTCCCACAAGAAATACAATTATTAACTTTTTCTGACATCGGTCTGAGGCAAGAAAAGTTTCCCCAACGGGGTACTTAGCTTTAATGAAGACTTCGGTTTCCAATTTTTTCGTAATTCAGGAGATGGCCGACCGGCACTTGCGAACTGCTTCTGCTTCGGGCACCGCGCGGCAAAAAAGACTGAAGAACATGGCGTTGGCTGTGTCTTATATACTCCGGCCTCACTGACGTCAGGAGAGAAAGCGACAACAACCAACGCCGGACCTAGACTTTGGAATTCGGCCAACTGAGGACCCGCCTGACGGCAGAGAACCCATCTGTGATTACTCCAGCTGTATGCATGATGAACATCACATACAAAGCTAAATGTTACCACATCCCCTTTTTCACCTTGACCACAACGCCATAGCATTCTTCATATAAACTAAATATAACTTAATAATTAAAAATTATACCTTGTTAAAGAATTGTTCAAATGGCAAATATAGCACATAATAATAATCACTTTGCATCAATCAACTGGGGTGATGTAACCCAATCACACCCTATTAGTGAATCATTCACAGCCCTCTACAAAAACTTTAAATAACAGCTTTGGCAAATTTATTCCAATGAGGCATAAATATAAAGGAATTCCTACAATAAACCTAAAGAGTAACATGGACATGCAATAGTGGGATGCGATAAACACAGTATTCAGTGGGAAATAGATGGGCAGAGGCAAGAGTTCAACATCAAAAGAAAGAGAGATACTGATCTATCCCTACAAGCAGTACCAGTAATCAGTTAAACAGCTACCTAATGAATGCACTGTTTATGTGAGAGGACTTTTTTTTAATTTTTTTCTTTGGTCCTCAACTCTGAGAGGATGTTTCCTTTGGTCATCATCTTTCAGAGGACCTTCAACTTCAATCTGAGGGAGTGGGCACAAATTGAGGCACTGCATAGGGTATCAATAGACCTTACTACAGCTCTGCATAAGAAATATAGGAAAACATGAATTCATTATCAAAAATGTCTTTCTCCAGTTTGTTTAACAAGGAATAATAGCTATCAATTTACAGCATCTAGCAATGCAACAGTTGCAACTTAATTTTCAATATGAAAGAAGGCTGCACCTATGACTTAATCTCTTACTTCGATGGAAATCTAACCCAATTTTCCAGATTATAATTTCATTAAATCTACCTTTTCCCCTTGCACCATTACCAAGCTTTGTAAACAATGAAATTTTAGTCATTAATGCTGACAGTGCTTGTTGTGTCATACTGTTAATCATGTCTTTAGTGTTAATTGTGTGGGCTACCTTGTGCCATTCAAACCAAACGAGCTTGAAAGACAGACCACATAAAGTAACTCTGTTTCACTGTAACTTAGCAGTGAATTTATGGTATTCATTGCCATAGTTAAGTATATTAAATGTGACAAAATTACTCCAGCTGAACAAGAAATATAAAAAGCTAGTTTTCTTATTCACCTGAAATGATTTGCTCACATTTAATGCTCATTCTAAGTCAAAGGTCTAGGCAATTGTCATCTAGCCTTTAGGCAGTCAAGAATGTTAGACTTAATTACCTGGCTGCTAGCAGGCATTAACGAGTTAAAGTGGTGTAAACCACCACTGTCTAACATACACAGCAAGTGCATTCTTATTACTATTACTTCTAATTTTTTTAAGTCTTCAACTATTCATTTCTTAGGAGGATATGCAATCATTCCACATAAAAGTGCACACAACTAAATTTAATAAATAAATGTTGCAATTATTAAAGGAAGTCTTAAAATATATTTTTTTTGTAGCTGGATAAACAAAACAGTCTATTCACTGAATAAATCTTCACTAATTAAAATGGCCACAGATATATGTCCTGTCCAGCAGGCACACAAAACCTAGTACGACCAGGTCCAGTACTACACCAGGCCAGCGCCTCTGTAATTGTACTTGCTCCTCAAAAAAAAAAAAATCATATCAGTTTTTTTTGTAATTACTCCTGACAACAGCAGTCCCTGCTTTAAAATATCCTAACATTCACTCAAATATTGCACACAAAATAACTATATTGAAAGCAATTAGTCTTAAAAGGCAAAGAAGACCGATTATTATTTTCTGTTCCTACTGCACAAATCATGACTGTCTAAAAGAACTTGGTATCAAAGCATCACCATTTCAGTTAATTCACTTGACCCGACTATATTTTGTAGTCTTCTACGGCAGAAATATTTTTTTCTGATTCCCCTTAACTGCCCTCATGGAATATTTTATGTAAAATAACAGGGCTTGCAACTATCCATTTTCAAAAAAAGTGTTACATGAAACCATTTTCTCATATACTTTATACACTTTGGTATTTAAACCACTGCAATCAGATAACAATTCCATATTTAAATATTAACTTAAACCAGTAGCTTCCAATCTGGATGCCACAGTAACATCTCCAGGGTGCCATGGTTGACTAGGTGAAAAATAAAATTAGTCCCCCCCAAGTCTTTTACTGTTACTTTCTAATTATGCAGCATAAACAGTTGCTAAATACACTCGTTGCAAAATTCTGATGAGAAAGCATGCAAGACTAACCTTTAGTTATGAGCTCAAACTCAGAAATGTTACATTAATTCTCAAGAAAAGATTGTCTGCTTATTCCCTGATAATGTACATCTAATGTGGGAAAACTGAAAAATGACAACATATGGTAAAAACCTAAAAGGTGAAAAAAAGCACAGTGGAGGAAAATGGCTTCTCTGAAGCATGAAAAAACATCAGAGGCTCATAGTGCATAATATAAGATATAACTAATTTCTTACCATTGTTACTTATTTTGTTAAATATGGCATACCAATTCAAAACAGTCTTTTGCCACTCCTGCCATTAAAAGTAACATTTCACTAGGATAAACATACAGTACTGGTTCACACATCTGACGTAAAGGTCTAGGCAAATATATACATTTTAATATGCCGCTGGGAAGGTTTTGTGCCAACAGTTAAATGTTACCATCTGAACAAGATTTGGATATTTACCTCAAATACTGATAATAAAATCCAAAATGCAGGTGTGGACTGTGAATTTTAGCAAATGATAGTATGTTGTTCAGTGAAAGCCGTCATAAAATGAGCATGTCTGCATTAGATGGCTCGAGGATAGTGTGGACTGGATTCATACTTCTGAATTTCTGACGCATGCTGTGGAAAAATGGCAGCTATGAGAACTATCTCCTGTCTTGAAGATACAGACTATAATACATTAATCACATCTGCACTCATTTTGCCTGTCAGTTTAATTATTTCAGGGAACATTACAATAATCCACAGATATAAACAATGACTTTTCAGAAATGTGAACCCCAAACTATACAGATTATCTTTAACTGGGTATGCTAGCATTTTTTCCTTTGGATTATTGTTGTGGTATGCACTGTAGAAGGTACAATTCTGTACTGTTTTTTCAACACGAGTTCACATTCCAGGCCAAAACATTATTATCCCTAGCTCTTTCTTTGCACTGTATTATTCGAAGATATGACTCGTATATCCTCTCAAAAACTAGTTTTGTCATTGGACACAGTACTATTACTTTGTCAGATTTAACCTGCAAGCCATCTGTAGTCTCAGCAGCTTAGCAAGTATCATATTTGCTTTTGGTGCCAGAAGACGAGGTGGCTGCAGTTTCTATTCCCACACCAGGTGCTTGGATTAATTGTCCTCTACTGACACTGCAGTGTAGCAAAAAGGGGGTGCTGCACTCGAGTTTGTCATTCTTCTGAGGAGATGTTAAAACTGAGGTCTCATCTGCCTGAGCTGGTGGTAGCTAAGGTGGATACAGAAGATCCCACAGCACTTACAAAAAAAGAGCAGAAGGAGTTCCCTGGTGCCATGGTCAGAGTTTCCCAAGTCAGTATGAATACCACCAGAATAGAGGCATACTGGCTAGTGGGACTAATTTGCTCAATAAAGTATAAATAGATAATAAACACAGCCCTGGACTCAGTTTATTTCTTCATTGAAAGAAAAACAGATTGAATTTCTTTCTTTACTGAAAAAAAAACATAAGATTCCAATTTTTCTTTACTGATGATTTTTTTTGCTAATCATATTCTTTCACTGCACCATCTTTCATTAGCTGCATGTCCAACTCAGCAACAGTACTCTTTTGAAATGCTTTCTTTTGTTACTGATAACTGTAATGTTACCCCAAATTGTCCACAGCTCTTCTAGCAGTTCTTCATGCTTCTATGCAGAATATACTTTAAGCAACATATCTACTATGAGTAGTCCCTTGTCTGATCTAGACTTCATTTTCCAGATCACACTTTTGTAGACTAATTAAAATTCTCTGCAGTCTAGGTGGTGGCTTCAACACAGACTTACCAAACATGTTTTGCAAGGGTTTGTGTTGGTTTCCATTTGATCTTCTTTACCATATGTGTATATATTGGATTTCTCACATAGAAAAGGAGCTGTTACCAGTTGTATGTCAATCAAGGAATATCTCTTTAAAATGTTCTTGACTCACAGGCAAGTGTTCTACTTTTCTGTAAGAGCATAGCTCCTTTATCATACTGAATGGCATGTTCTTGCAACAAAACAGGCTTGTTCAGGAAGCCAATAAATTATCTGTTGTTATAATTATCAAAATGACCCTTCATACCCACTGGTGTTTTGCCTCTTTCCTCAAGGTTATGTGACCTGAGGTAACATTATGTAAGTAAGTGGGCAGACGGAAAGTGCAATCCCCCAAATACTACCAGTGCCAATGTTTTTTTTTTTTTTTTTTTTTTTTTTTAAGAAAAGTAAAAAAAGTTTATTTTGATAACTATAAGACAGGGTGAGTTTTTCAGTCGATAATTCACAGAAGCCATCTTATTTACATCATAATATTTTAGTGCTGGAATTCTCATTTGATAATTCGGTACTTACGTATTATCGCAACCAGATTTTCTCGGTAATGCTGGTTGCTTCTCATTGTGTCAAGTAGCACCAAGAAAGCATTAAAAAGCTCAGAAACATGTTTTCTTTAATGTTTTGTGTTTTTAGGAAGATTTATCAGTTAAACGGCTGAAAAAATAAGGTTTGAAAATAGGTTTCCCCTGTACCGCCAGCATCTCATATCAGTTAAGCAAGTCCCATTCTACTTCAAATGCGTTAAGCAATCCACATCTTCTGAGCTTCCTACATAGAAAAAGAGTACAACAGCGACTGAGCAATCTATATCTTCTGAGCTTTCTACACATACCGAAAAACATTACAACAGGGACTTGGCAATCCACATCTGTTTAGCCGTAACACATAGGAAAATCAATGACATTCAATCAGCCTTTACCACGAGAACAGAAGCTTCACAGCATAAAAGCAAAGCAGTACTGTTTACTTCTTACAAACTTTGGCAAAGCCTTTCTTAGCAATCCACATCTGTTGAGCTGTAACAGAGGAAAATCGATGACATTCAATCAGCCTTTGCCCTGAGAATAGAAGCATCACAACATAAAAGCAAAGCAGTACTACACTTCTTAGAAACGTTTGTAAACCCTTTCCTATTCTATTCCAAAGTTTCTTCAGAACTGTTTGTAAAGCTATAAGAAATAAAGAGTTTACCTAACATAAATTGCATGTGTCCCATTTCTTCTTTTCACCAATACATCCAAACAGAACAGGGTAAAGCTGAAAAACAATCTTTTCCTCACAAGAACAGCACTAAAAGTAATCCGTTCCACAATACGAAAGCAGCTAATCCGTTTGAACTATGCGTGTGTATAACTTCGTATGCCAACTCTCACACTCCTTTCAGGCCAGCATACGTATACATGCAACCATTGCAATTTCTGAATTCAACGCTTGACATCTTTACAGCAAGCTACCCACAAATCCTAAAATTTTAACCCTTAATCCCACCCCCAATATCCTAGCAAACTTTTTAACAGTTTACCCTTCCCGATTATACTTATTTGTTGTTGTTTTAGTAAAAGACAAGAAAGCATATCATGTCGCAAAATCTGGTTGCGATAACACGTAAGTACAGATAATTCTTATGAAGATGGCTTAATCACATCATAAATAACTCCAAACTCACACTACATCTTCTTAGAGGCACAGTCATTCTCAGACATTTTAGTTAGAAATTTTGCAACATACTGCACCACTCACAGAAATCTGTGTGATGCTTGTCATGTCTTTTTGCCTCTGACATCTGCACTATGGTTTGATTTTCTTTGGATCAAGTTCCTGGTCCTCTAACCTTAGAATATGACCCACGTATTTCAGTCTTTTAATTTTTATTTTACACTTGTTAAGCCTGTAATTATACTATCGCAGTCTATTCAACAGTTGTTGCATTAGTATGTTTTCACATTCTTCTCATGTCTTACCCAGATTACTACACAATTTATTAATTTTACAACATTTTCCAGCTCATTGAAATGACTTACAGCATTGATGAAATACCAAAACACAAGTCTAAAGTATCTATACCTTCCCAGCGGCATATTAAAAAATATACAATTTGGTGTTTGCTTGTTCTAGCTTTATTTGCCAGACGTTTTCTATTATGGAATAAAAACAACTTGGTATAAAACATAGCACAGGCATTCTTTAGATTACTTTTTCAACTGCAAGCAATGGGTAAAGCCTTAATGAAATCAACAGCAGGCAAATACCAATGACATACATGACTGCCACAGATAAAGCTCAACAAACTGTAGAAAATACACAAGATTTACTGTCTCTAGCGGATGCCTTCAAGTATATACACACAAAACAAATATCCAAATTGGATAACAGAATTAAATCTGGTGTATTTTTTACAGTTTGTTGAGCTTTTGTATTTGTAATACATAAAGCCTTCTCATCACTTTATTAATATCTCAGCACTCAAGACCACTTTTTTTCAAGTGTAAGCAAGTAGGCAATGCCTTGTCCTAATCAGATCTTCTGAATCAATAAAAATGTAAACAATGCCTTTTTTACACCATATGGTTCATACATTCTGCTAATATATTCATGATGTTTTTCAGTTCCTGTTCTCCTTTACTTCTGAGTGTTACATGGAATTTTATAGAAGTTATCACTGGCACAGTATCATGATTTATTTGTAAGTAATGCACCTTGAAAGTTTCTAAGCTTACAAACCTGTAGAGTCAAGCAGCATATTAGCATTTTGGCTCTGCACAGTATCTCAAATGTGAGAATGAATCCAAACAAACTCAGTCTTTGTCTCCATGCTGTGAATTATTTTTGCAACTCTAGCTTCTTAAAAGCTGCACGATCTAGAAATTTAGGAGAAGTCAACACTTTTAAGTGCATGTATTTGAAAGAGAGAACTGAACATTATTCTTGTATTGACACGTCAGCAATCTCTGACCTAATGGTTAAACCCAGTGGCTGGAAAAGGTGAACAATATACACACATCTCTCTTTTGAGTACTTTCTAGTACCAGAGTTTCAAAAGTTATTTTCTGACAAGATATTATGCACTGTTCAGATATCTAATTTAAATTCAAAATTCTGTCTATTAATATTCAGCATTACTTTATAACAGTCTAACTTACATTCTGGTTTCATTGCTCCAGATGCACTTGCATTATTCGCAGTCTCAAGTCTTTTCATTTTAAAAGTATCAATAATTCATTTTGATGCGTCTGTTCAATAACAATGCACATTCCTCTGAACACATTTTTCCATTTACACATTTTAGAGAAATGTACCTTTCTTGCAAATATTCTGCTGGATTGATTAAGACAAGGAAAATGTCCCCTCCCATGCTTAGAGCCACAGCCCTAATTAAAATGATGCAAACACCTCCATCCTGGATCCTTTCTTTGTTGCAATGTATTGCTTTGATGCCTCCTATTGCATACTCACTAATGCCACAACACATACTACCTTCATTTTTCACTTCTGCCTTATTACTTTGATGTCTTTATTTCTCTTTTTTTTTGCCTTATTTCCTGACTCATATTTTTATCTTCCACACAGTAAATATACATCAGTACCTTCACTTGCTCTACATATATCCACAGCTTTTAATAATGTCAGCTTTGTTTCTCATGAAAGCCTTAGATTTGTACAATAAATTATTCTGTCACTAATTAGAGGAATTACACAGCTCATCAAATTCAGTCTTTTACTTTATTCTTCGGTTCGTAATGTACACATATAAATAACCTTATGGCTTCTTTATCAGCAACAAGCAGGAGTGCCACATATTAGACCTTCTCATATTTTCATCTAAACCAGTTAAAGTGAGGAATAAGTCAATTCCTGGATAAAACGTTTCCAGTTTTCAGCCAAATTACTTCTAGCAAAAAAATTCCAAGGAGGTCCAGAACCATTTTTCCATTGAAAATTATAATGCTGCAGATCCAAATACAAAAGTTCTGATGGCAAATACAGTTCTGCGTCTTCAGTTCTTGCAGATGCCTGTCTACTCTCTGACACAATGTCACATCAAGAAACGTAATAAATAATATACAGGCATGATAAATGTGGTGCAAACTCTAAGAAGTTCATATTGCAATTTAAAGAACTTCTGACTACCACATGACATGCACTTCACAGCATATAGCTCATCAGCATTTAAAAGCATATACTTCATATTTAACAACTGTCTCACCAGAAAAAAAAGTAAACTAACAGTACAATGAAACAAACATAATATGTTCTTTAAGTAATTACTATGACCTGAAAAACATTTTCTAGCCATGACATGAATACAAAAGCATAGCTAGGCACTAACCTGGGAATATAGTACTAAATCTATGGGGGTTGCCAACTGAAAAATATGTGACAAACCACACTAAAACACAAATTTTTACAGCGAGTAAGTACTTACGGTCTGGGATTTTAAGTCAAAGAGGAGCAGTCCATTATGTTGAGAGGCAACTCAATGAGTGGGAGATAATCAATTTCTTGCCGTCAAATGGCCCAGTGATCAAATGTCACAAACAAAATATGGAGAATGCTATCCCATATAGAAGAGAACAGTCCTATATAATGAGTTAAGATTGTCTGCTTTCAAATTTCAGAGTTGGCACAAGTAGCAAGGATTCCGGAGGACTCAGCCCCCCCCCCCCCCGCCTACACACACACTCACATGGAGGCTTGCTCTCTACACAAATTCTTATTTACTGTGATTCCCTGTCTGATAGTTTGAAAGCTCAGTAGTCAAGGTGCTAGTTTCTTGAAAAATAGCTTTCAACTGGTATGATATTAATACTGGGGGGTTTTGATAGCTGAAACTCAAGTTGGTCACTGCAATGAAGTAATAAGTTCACTTAAATATTTATTAGGACACTTACATTCATTCAGTTATTTACTTTCTGATACCAACTTCATTATAAATGGATCAAAGGGGAGGTGAAACCTATCCCACTAAGCAAGCTGGCCCCTGGGTGGACGTGGACACACACACACACACACACACACACACACACACACACACACACACACACACACACACACACACACACACCATGGGTAACTTAGAGGCCTGTCAATTTATCTATTGGCATGTCTTGAGCACAGGAAACACATACAAGTGCTCCAGGTAAGATACACCCAGCTGACAGCTGAACTGGAGACACAATCAATGTGAGGTAGTAATGTTGACCTCTAAGCTACTCTTACTACCCCTACCTTTCTGGCAATGTCACAACTATGCAGAAAGTGTTTGAGATGTACTTTGACTATATTCCGGTGAGCTATCAAAGCAAACGTATTTTAATTGTTCTCTAAATGGTTCTAGGATAAATTACAGAATTAAAAAATGCTCTAAAAAGCCCATGATTTGGGCTCAGTCTCAACAGAAAAGGAAATCCACTGTCTTCACTAGTATTTTTCACTACCTGCAAATCCAGCCTCAGAAAATACCATCTTCATCATAGGGAATGACATAATAAGCTAAAACATACATAGAAATAAGCTTCCTTTTCAGTCTTAATTAAGCAGTTCACTGTCTCTTTTTGTAATGGTGGGGTCAAGCTTAAAAACAACAATTTACAATAGTTGCAGGACAGACAAGTGATCACATAATCCGATGTGATACTGGACTTCATCCTTAGGATTATTACTAATAGACTATTGAAAATAAAATGAAATTTCAGAGCCGGGAAAGATCACACTACTCCCATTTTGATTAAATGTGCTCCCATTAAAAATAAATTTTATCTACATTTCAAAATAACTACATAGACATCCTTGCACAACCACCAGCGCAAATACATGCATCACTAGTTACTGTGATATTAAAAAAATATATACACATTATCAATATAAAGCTACTCACCAGAAGGTTGTGACCTTGTACATTTCGCCATTTAAAAACAGGCTCTGTGACAACCTAAATGGGTTTTTCAAATAATAAAAGACAATAAATTATTTAATTTTTCTAACTAAATTAATTTGATTTAATGACACAAACTGTGAGCACAGCTTAACAAAGACATAACTGCAAATTTACACTGACGTGTATTAAAAACAGTGTATACAACTTTTATAAGTAATGTGTCTCAACATATCAAGAGTTGCTAAAATTTGCTTATGCGCCTTCTAAAAGAAGTGCTGTTGTTTGCTATCTAACACAGTATGTGTTTAAAATTAGATTCAAAGCATAACAGTGTTTCCATTTCTCTTACCTCTCCTACGCAATGAAGAAGCCTGCTTGGGTGAAACCTTGATTTGCTGTTATTTAGTGATGTTGCACATCAGAATAAAGCCATATTTATGAATGTTTGTTTGCTGCCATTTTCTGGACATATTTATTGATATAGGTACCTTCTGGCCGTTCTATGCTCTGTTTTACATGCATTCACGTGCACACATACACGTGTGAGAGAAAGAGAGACAGATAGATACTTACATATGCATATATACTACATATGTATCCATAAACACATTATGATGAAAGGTTTCTGGAAGTTTACATAATCATAGAAGGAGAAAAATAAACAACTTTAAAGGCTTCAACAAATGGAAACAGGAAAAGCAATCAGATTACAAAAACCAGGAATGAGGAAAAAGCTCCTAAATGCTATGAAATAAAGAGCAAGTTAAAAAAATAAAATAAAATAAAAGGTGGGCATAAAATACAAAGCAGGTCAGTGAAGAAAGCTTCAGTACTCAGACAGAAGTGTCAGTGCTTGCCCACTCACAGACAAAGTATTCAGAAAACTTTCAAAACATGTACAAAGCTATAACTTTTCACAGTAGAAAAAATATCATCATCAAAATGACCAGGTAGCAATCCACACACGAAAGTTTAATAAATCCACAATCACATACACAGTTAAGAGCTTTTGTCCATTAGGACATCATCAGAACTGATGATAATGTCCTAACGGATGAAAACGCTTAACAGTGTATGTGATTGTGAATTTATTAAACTTTCATGTGTAGATTGCTTCCTGGCCGTTTTGATATTTTATTTGATGTTTTTATGACCCAGAGTTGATTCATCGCCTGTATTTTTGGATTCTAGTAGTAAACATAAGGTATAATTTGCCTTACATACAGAAATGCTCCTGGACAAACTAAACAGATACGCTAAATACTTTAGCGATGTATCAGCACGCAAATTCTGTTCTAAACTCTTCAGCCAATCATAGCTCTCCATTAATTAGTAACAGAAATCATATTAGCTACGCAATCATGAGGACCATAAGATGCCTAGCCTTATACACCTTTAAGAAGATAAAATTAAATGCAATACTAATGGAGTTGGCTATGTTGAGACCTAAAGCAGTAAAGTGGTAATAACTCGTGAGGATGAAGAATTCATCTTAGTTGATAGATCTTTGCAGGACAAGATGTGTAAGTTACAACTAATTTAGCTAGCCACATATTGACCAAAACATCCTTAGACACCAGAGGCAAGTTAACTTCTCAGGAAGATAGGAGCCTGGGTAATTATTGGATGAGAACAATGAGAATGACTCTCAAAGGATTTGCATTAAGCGCAGCCGGACCTTCCTTGTATTATGCTACACTGAAAATAAGTGACGCCAGACATCAGCATCTGCAGCATTTCCCTGTGTCTAACTATCCACTGTTTACTTATACTGAACAGGGGCATCATGAGAATAAAGTGTCATGCAGACAGGACAGAAATGACTTGTGGTGTCTAAAAGAAGTGACACAAGCAAAATCAATGACTTTCCTTTCTAACAAATTACAGAAGGGCAGTACCATATGTTGTTGGATTGCCAGGTCTGGCTACACTATTTTCTACTTACAGTTCACTGCATAATAAATTACACAGTTAGAAATCAATTTCACTTCCAGAGGACACATAAGCAAAAGTGAAGATGATCAGGATTTTAATACTCAGCCTTGTCTATAAATGGTCTCCAAACTGTTACTATAAAAATCTTAAACCTCTATAGCACCTATGTTGTTCACTTTTATTTTGGAGAAGGGGATAGTGAGGTGCACACAGACAAGAGGACAACACATACAACTCCCCTCACAAAACTCTGAGCACAACACAGGTGGAAAACTAAGCACTTGTTTGCCTGAACTTAAAATGAGAGGCAATGCTGTAAACAACTTGCGAAAGAAAGAACCACTTTTCAAGGACAAAAGGACACAGAACCCAAGACAAACATTATATTCTTTTAAGGGAGTAAGCAATTTTGTAAATCATGAAACTGTTGTAGATTATGTGTATCTAGAAGACTGCAAGGTATATGACACCAGTAAGCATATGCATAAACACATACACAAAATATGCCAGACTGAAGTGAGTCCTAAAGTAACCTGGACATACTAGCTGTGTTAAATAGTGACTATGACCTCTCCATCTGTGTTATTATCCCCTCAACTCTGAAAAGACAGTCTATTTTACTGCAGCCTCTCACTTAGCTTTGGATAGCCAGTAGCAAAGTCACACATGTAATTTTTACTCTGAGTAATGCAGATTGAATTTTATGACTTAATTACCCTACACACCAAAGTCATGGCCACAAATCCTCAGTATATTCCTCAATCATGCATGTTTGTTTACTATTTTAGACTAAGAATCCATTAAGTACTTTTACTTCAGTTCCTACTGATACACCATCTTAATGCAATGTTACTTCCATCACAATACAATCTAAGGTATGGATATTCTGCTTGTATCTGGCCAACCAAGACATTCCTCCCTTTAACATACAACTCCTTATATCCTTACTTGACCAGATGTCATGCCACTGTACTCACTCTCACAAATGAACATTTAACATACATTCAGCACGGACACATTCATTATATTTAAACTGTAACTGTAAGCTGGCCCTCAAGTCCTAACTTACCGTGTATTCATCTACAGAAAATACAAAGTAGCAAATGATACCCCTACTTCTAATGTAACTTCCCCCACCGGTCACCTGATCTATTTCAGCTGTTCCATGCACTTTAAGTACTACATTCCAGGACCCAGTCCAACAAGGGGTTTCAGGGCCCCACATCTTTTATTATACAACTAAAATCCTCTCATGCTTACCTGGATTTCCAAAATCTACTGCAGGCCCAGGCCTTATCACACACATCTTTTTTTTTCCCCTTTGTTCCAGACCTACTTTCCCTTCTTAGGGACAATGTGAAATCATTCAATACTGCATTATTCCTCCTTTTATGTCTAGTGTTCTCAGCCTATGCTCATAGTATTAATCTTCCATTCACACAATCTTTGTTAACTTTCATTATATTTAGCATGATACTTTCCCTATTCTCTAGTATAAGATTTCTCAAACAATGAAGTCAGCCTCTCTGCAGAGGCCTAGCTCTGTTTCAGGGCAGGCCAGATGAGCCTGAAAAATTGTACTTAAAATTCTTTTAAGTTTTTTTATTATGGGAGCTGTATTTTTTAGTCAAGAGCAAACTCGTTGACTATATCAGTTCATTGAGTCTGTCTCTCTTTTAAAATACATTATGATCCTGAAGGCTGGCTATTTAAGTATAGGAGTGAGACAGCACAACCAACCACAATCACATAATAATTCTGGCATCTTCCACTTCAACAGAAGACAAAATCAACAAAACAGCATTTCAGCAAATTTGCCATCATCATTTAGAGTGACACACAGTATTTTTGTGGCATCAGTATAAATTATAAAAGATAACAGTCAATGAATATTTGTACTTGATTGTTGACCAACAGTAAAGGTATAATGTACAAGCCAGCACCAGTGACGTGAAGGAATAAAGCCCTAACTATGCCCCGTGTGACCCACATTCGATTAGTAATTTACGTGTGCTCATCCTGGAAGAGGATGGGACAGAGCCAGATGCATATTCCATGAGTTTCCTCAAGGTGGGGGGGGGGCTGGGATGCATGTCCGGGAGCCTGGTGATGGGCATTCCACACTCCAAGACACTGTAAGGTAACAGCTTTCGTAGTAGGTGCCCAGGAACATACACTCACATGGGAAGATATGAGCCTCTGAAATGATGTGGATGCCCAAAGAGGTAGGACTAGGTAAAACACAAATGCCTTCACTGCCGGGATGCCAATGAGAGCACAGACAACTTTGATGTCTGTCTGTATGACAGCCCTCCATTTGGCTCTCACTCTAGTGGTTTTGGGGATTCTCCACCACTAAAAAATGAATGGGCCCAAATTCAGAAGGGGGGACTCGAAAGTCACCAGACAGAGGAGAAAGAAAGCGCACAGAAAATAAAAGGTATAATGCACTAAGAAAAACCTTCACTAATTCAAGCCTTTGCATGTTAAAGAGGTAGCAGTTTTACATAGGGAGTCCCAAAGTATTAGAGAGTCCAAATATGACATAACGCAAGAACCTGTGCTCTACAGAAAACATAGTATGTTTAATGGTTGCTATTACAGCCCATGTGGCAATTTAGTTGCCCTTCTCTACACTGCCACCATTTTCTCCATCTCCTTAAAAAACTGTAATCTCCAGTATTAGACACGACACTTTACACATGGTTTCTCAACTTGTACAATGGAACAATTTTCCGCCTTTTGTCAGCAATGTTTCTAGCTATACACAGTAGTATTCTACTAGCACAGCTGCATCGTCACTTTACAAAATGTTTGCAAGTGCAGCTATTTTGTTCCTTTTCTTTAATTATTTGTATTAATGTGACTCCTGCAGAAGAGAGTTTCCCAAGTAAGAGTTGACACCAAGATCAGTTACTTACCAGGCTAACAAACATATAAATAAATAAGCACACAGATAAAAAAACAAAATTACTCTTTCTGGACATACATGCAATCATCTGTATTTGTCCTGCAAATTCCAAAGATGAAAGTATTATGAAAGTTATGAGATAACCAACCAGTCTGGCTATCGACCACTAAAGAAATGCCCGTAATAATGCATACACCAAACACCATCACTCTTTTAAAATGTATGTTAGCTTTAAAAATAATAATCATTGTGACTTAATCTTTAAAATAAATAATTCTAATCTGTAATTAATTTTACCTCAATATTGCTTGTTTTAGAAAAGTACTCCAAACAGGTGGTCTTCCCACTGGCAATGTTTCCTTCTATACAAATCTGAAAGCAAATCAAAGCAAATTACTATAGAAACAATAAGATTAAAAGTACTTTCCTAACTAGACAGTTAAGCAGGACTGTAAGAACTCTAATTCTTGTATAGTATATGAAATGAGTATTTAAAAAGAATGCAAATAACTTTCCATTTCATTATATTAGGCCTTGGAGATCAACTTTAGCCTGTACAAAAAACATAATATTGAAACTCTGAGCTCATACAAATAAAACAGTTATCTGGACATACTTCATTAACTGTGTACAGATCTACATGTAACACTTCTAATCAGTTTGCCTTCAAACAGACTTTTTTATATGAAATTGCAGTTATACTACAGACATGTCTGGCAAAAACCATAGCCTCCTAGGAGCTTATTTTTGTTTTATCCCTCCTTGAAGTATTTGATTCCTTAAATTAAACAATCATTAAATAATTTCTGCAGTAAACATGTGACATTACTCCAATTATTTGTTTTTTTACCCATTGGGATGTTAAGGCTGTCAGTAAACAGGAAAACAATTATTAACATTTATCTACATGCATAGAAATCCACTACTCCCTCTACCACACCAGACCTGCATAATCTCCTTAGGGAACATTACAAAACAGAAATATTCTTGAGGAATAAAATTTGAAACTCATACCATGAAAGTATTGTCTTGGTTAAATGTCTGAAGCCAAACCCACCTGATGTTTAAGCTTCATAACTAAGGATGCCATTTGTCACTGACACTTAATAACAAAGAAATTATCAATTCTATGCACATTTGCTTTTTTGGATGTTCTCTTTGTCCTCCTATCCCTCTAACTCATTACGTTTTTTTTCTTTATATAGCTTGTTATATTATGACAATGTCTGATAAATCTCATTATAAAAACAAAAATGCAGTTAAATTTATTTCTACTAAGATCAAATAATTATAGAAGAAGTCTATGGAGTACAAACAGCAAGAAAGCAGGTGTTCTGTGACATATCATCTCATTACCGATACTATGGACTGCTGGTGGGTCTGGACTCTCTCGTAATTGACACAAATCTCGAGATGCATGAAGACCTTGACACTGGAAAGCCTGTTTTGTCATTTTACCACAATCAGAATGTGTACCACTCAAGGAATAAATCAAATGTCCCACTCATGCGAATGAATACATTAAAAAATGTTTGGTTCTAGTCTTTTTTGTAGAGACCTAACATTTCAAAAGTTTGTTTATAGAGTTAGCTCCCTAAAAAATGGTACATCCTAGAGTTTTGGGATGAGAGCAGTGCCTGACCCCTTCCCTGTGGACAGCTTCACCTCAAATCTCCCTCTTATTTATATAAACATCCTCCAGGGGTGCTTCACTTGTATGAAGGGCAGTGAACTTGATGAAATGGAGTTTTAAGATGTTGGTTTTCAATTTAATGGGCTGTATCCAAGTTTCCCTGATAGCAGAAATGTATGCAAGTACTGTACATCCTGGCCTGTGGTGCATTATTATATTATTTATTTACTGAAATTTGTTAACCGGGTTGGTCCAGCTGGGCCAGAGGCCCATTTTTAGTGGAGACCCAAGGAGAAAAGCTCCAGTTACATAAAAAAATAAGGATTACATAGGTAACAAATAGCAAGTAGCAATACCAAGTGACACTCCCAGAACATGTTAGTACTAATTTGATCATAATCAAACATATTTAGATTGCCCTAAGAAAAAAATCACAATGAAATAAATAGATGAACTTTTTGATATATGTACAAACAAGTTATATACAAGCAATCAGATTTATTGCCTAGTCTTCCTAGGAAGGTATATTTGCTTACAGAAACTCATAATGAAGAAATGCCATTAGATAAAGGGGAATTAGGTGCGTTCTAAGCAGGGACAAGACTTGGTGTTGAGAAGGTAAAGTCTGAGTTCCTTTTTAAAGTGTGCAGGGTGTATGATGGAGCGTATGTGTAGTGGAAGTTTGTTCCAAGTGTGGGCTACTGAGCAGTTGTATAGGGGTTTGCCTATGTTCTTCTTTGGATGATCTACATTCAGAAGTTGCGGGTTAGAGGTGTGGGGAGTTGTAGAAGGGGCGTAGGTAGATAATTATTTATTTATTTATTTTACATTTGTTGACCGGGCTAGTCTAACTGGATTTATGTCCATTTTCAGTAGAGGCCCGGGGAGATAAGCTCCGAGGAAGCACAAAAAATATAATCACATATACAAAGATTAAATTCATGTTAAACATTCTTAGAAAGAAAGACCAGGAGAAATCTCGGAGTTGCAGGGAGATAAGTTCCGAGGAAGCACAAATATAATAACATATACAAGATTAATTTCATGTTAAACATTGCTAGAAAAAAAGATAAGGAATGATCTCATTGGTCGTTTGTTTTTAGTGTAGTGCTAAGTAAAAAAAAAACACTTAACATAATACAGATGTAGTTGCATTATAACATGTAAAAGATAGCAGCTGAGTAAAAAAAGTTATTAGATGGCGGGTTGGTATAAAGAAGGACAACAAAAGTATGAGCTGCAATATTCAGAATATGTGTTAAAAACAGGTTTGATTAAAGAAGTTATGAGGAGATAATAAGAAAAGATCCAGAAAGGAATAAGTTAGTTGTTACTAAGAAAAGGAACTGGAATATAGAAAAGAGGAGAGTAGGTAGATCCAAGGAGGAAAGGTAACAGATCAGTCAGGTTTAGTACAAGGGCATAACCACTGTGTTCTAAGAAAAAGTTTCAGTTTGTTTTTGAAGAGTGATAATGAGGGAACAGAGGAAAGTTCAGTAGGAAGAAGGTTCCAGGATTTTCCAACAGTATTACAGAAGAGAGAGTCTCCAGCCCTGTTGTTAGATTTACAAATATTTACCAGAAGTCTTTGTGATGAACGTAAGGTCTTAAGATTGTTGTATGGGACAATGAGGGTGGATAGTATAGGGGTATCCATAGGATGGTAGAGGGTTTTGTGGGCAATGGTAAGTTGGTGGAATTTAAGCTGATTTTGTAATTCAAGCCATCCTAGTTGCTTTAGGTTGATAGAGTGGTGGGTTCTGAAAGGGTTTCCTGTGGCAAATCTGGCTATGCTATTGTAGGCACTTTCCATTTTATTAAGGTTGGTTTTAGAGAGGTTAGTGTATATGGGTGAGGCATAGACGAGAGTAGAAATTAGGTGAGTGTGAGCAATAGTGATTCTTGCTGCAGGAGAGAGAAAGGGTTTGATTCTGTAGAGAGCACCCAGTTTTCCGTTAACAGATTTTAAGGTATTATTAATGTGGGTGTCAAAGTTAAGGCTGTTATCCATGGTGATACCAAGTAGTTTGGTAGTTGAGTCTGGGGATATAAGAGTGTTGTTACTGGATGTTACTGTGAGGTTTATTGGGGGGATTTACTAGTAGGAGTGAAAAATAGAAGTTATGTTCTTACCATAACGTTCCATGTTAGTTGTCTTCTTCTCGCCTTCTTCTTGCTGGATGGGTTCGGAGCCGACCTCGGCTCGACTGCCACTCTAAAAGCTCGAGAGTTGGTTCCACCGGCTCGAGGCTCCCCTTATATCCCACAATGCTAGGCGAGAGTTACCTCAGATCTCGTTTGTAAGCTAACCCCAGCTTATAACAGTAACAGTATAACTGTAAAACAGAATCCACCTCTAACAACAGGAAGAAAGAAGGGTGACCTACATCCTGAACCAAGAAATATGCATAATAGCATATGACTAAGAAAGAGGTGGTAGAAAGAGAGGTCACGATCACAACTCCTCTAGGTCTGTCCAGGCCAGGGGAAGGAGGGTGGGGCATAAGAAGAAGGCGAGAAGAAGACAACTAACATGGAACGTTATGGTAAGAACATAACTTCTATATGTTAAGTTGTCTATCTCGCCTTCATTCTTGCTGGATGGGACCGTCCCTAGCACCTTGTCCCGGGTGGCCTAACGGAACAGACTCCTGAGAACAGTGGAACCAAAGTTAGCTCTATGCCTAGAAGCTAAATCCAACTTATAATGAGAAATAAAAGTGTGAGGAGTAGCCCAAGTAGCGCTGCACAAATGGTGTCAATAGGCAGTCTGTCTTGGAAGGCTAAAGAAGTAGCCAAAGCTCTGGTGGAATGGGCTTTAGGTTTATTAGGCAATTTTGTTGTCTAATTTCATATACCAGGGAAATCAAAGATGTTAGCCATCTGGATAATGATACCTTTGAAACTGAAAGTCCCTTTCTGCTTTCCGCATAGGAGACAAACAGCTGATCAGATTTTCTGAATTGTTTTGTCCTATCCAAGTAGTACCTTAATTGACGATGAACATCCAGGCAGTGTAATTTTTGTTCAGACCTATTGGAATACTCTGGGAAAAAGACAGGGAGGTCAATACTTTGGTTTAGATTTGATGTTGAAACCACCTTAGGCAAAAAGGACGGGTTAGTTCGTAAGGATACTCTGTCCTTATGGAACAAAAGATAAGGAGAACGACAACTGAGTGCTTGAAGTTCTGAAATTCTTCTAGCTGATGTGATAGCCACCAGAAAGAGAGTTTTCCATGATAATAATTTCAAGGAACATGAAGCTGCAGGTTCGAAAGGGGAAAGAATCAAAGAAGCAAGAACTAAATTTAGGTCCCAAGGAGAAGGAGGATTTCTTATAGGAGGTCTGAGAAGAAAAACTCCTTTCAAAAAGGCTTTGCAAAGTTTGTGGGACATTAGGGCAGATTCAGAAATACCCACATGGAAGTTAGAAATAGCTGCCAATTGAACCTTAAGAGTAGATGGAGATGAACCTGCATGGAAGAGTTCAGCTAGAAAATCAAGGACTAGTTGGATGGAAGCGGTGAAGGGATCTATGTCCTTTCCTTGTGCCCAATATGAGAAGCGTTTCCACTTACTCAAATAAATCTTTCGAGTGGAAGATTTATGGGAAGCTATCAATATATCTCTAACAGAGTGAGATAATTGAGGAAGCCTGGCTACGGTTGGAACTGGAGGAACCAAGCAGTGAGGTTCAGAGAGAGGGGAGGGAGCGATGAAACTGACCCGACTGGTGGATCAAAAGATCTGGAACTAGGTCCAGATTCCACGGTCGCTCCAAAAGAAATCGATGTAGAAAGGGGAACCACACTTGTCGAGGCCAGTAAGGAGCAATGAGGATCAATGAGGCCTTCTGAGCGATAGCTTTCTGTATTACTTGAGAGATCAGTGGGAAAGGAGGAAATGCATACAGAAGTCCCCCGGGGCCAAACTTGGACTAGAGCGTCCCTGCTGGGTTGGCCTGGTAAAGGGAATAGAGTGAAATATTCTCTGCACTTGCTGTTTTGGGGAGTAGCAAAAAGATCGCAGCAAGGCTGACCCCACTTGAGAAAAATTTCTCTCACTACAGAGTCTTTCAGAGACCACTCGTGAGGCATGAGTATAGCTCTGCTCAACTTGTCCGCAATGTGATTGGACTTCCGGGGATGTGCGTTGCTATCAGAAACGCTGAGAAGAAATCGCCCATTGCCACAGTCTGAGTGCTTCTCGACACAGGGGGTATGATCTGGTTCCGCCTTGTTTGTTGATGTACCACACTACAGACATATTGTCTGTCTGGATTGCAATCGTTCCCAAGGGAAGAGAGTCTTGAAGGGCTTGCAACGCTAAAAGCACTGCTCTCATCTCCAGAACATTTATGTGCAAGTGGCATTCGTTTGGTTGCCATGTGCCCTGGACTGTCCTGCCCTGATAATGCCCCCCCCCATTCGATCAGGGAGGCATCCGTTGTCAGAGTAGCAACCGGAGGAGGTGGAACAAATGGTCTTCCCGACAGGAGCTGGGGGGAAGACATCCACCACATGAGATGCTTTTGCACGCGCGTGATCATAATGGTGTGAGACATTGGAAGTTCCTGGTATGACCATTGAGTAAAAAGCATCCACTGAAGGATCCGCATGTGGTATCTGGCCAATGGAAGGAGAGGTATGGCGCTGCCATGATTCCCAACACCTTTAGAACTAACCTGGCTTTGACTCTGTTGTTGTTGAGAAGAAGTGACACCAATTTGTGAATGTCTGATATCCTTTGGTTCGTTAGCCTTGCAGACATGTTTATAGTATCTAGATTTGCGCCTATGTAGGTAATAGTACAAGGCGACAAAACAGACTTTTCGCAATTTATTGAAATACCCAGTTTTTGACAAAGCGAAAAGTATAATCTCTGGCCATCAGAAGGAGATGCTTGGTGGGAGCTGTGAGAAGCCAGTCGTCCAAATATGGAAACACCTGGAATCCTTGTCGTCTCAGGTGAGAAGGTTTGTGAAAACCAAAAAGGTTTATATGGCTTGTAGGGTTTAGACTGCTAAAACATTTCAAATCATTGTTAAAATCACCTAGGATGATGGTTTCTTGAGGTAAATTATGAGATAGGTAACAGAGGATATTTTCTATTGTTTCAATATTATTACCAGGAGGGAGATAGGTTTGTTTGAGTCTTTTGGCTTTTGTTAGACAGCGAACTCCGTCCGCTAATGATTGGCAAAAGTGCTGGCTTGTAAAAACCTTCTCTAATGAAGATTCAATGTCACCACACAGAAGACGCTCTGAGAATCAGGCAACATCTAACTGTGAGGCGACAATGCTACCGCAGCACCACCACCGCAGCTACCAGGAGGGAGATAGGTACAGGAGGGAGATAGGTACAGATAATAAAAATGGATTTGACTTTGTTAAGTTGGAGCTTGGTAATAAGAATTTCAGCGTTGGAAACTTGAGGTGGTAACAAGTTGTAGGTAGTAATCTGTAGGTTGGATTTAAAAAGGACTGCTACACTGCCACCTTTTTTGGTTTTACAGTCAAGTCGTAAAATATTATAACCAGGTGGGATGATTTCATTGTCTTTAGTTGAGGGTTTTAACCAAGTTTCTGTTAAACAAAGAATGTCGAAGGAGTAGATAACCAGAAGAGCATGGAGTTGGGTAACACTGTTGTTAAGGCTACGTATGTTGAGGTGAGCTAATAGCAGTGAGTTAAGTGGTTTAATAAAGGAGTGGATAGGCTGGAGGTTGGGGTTATGGAGTTGAGTAGTAGTAGTAGTAGTAATAGGGCCTGGGTTGGGATGAATGTCACCATCTTTCACTAAGAGTTGTAGAGATAGAAGTTTAAGATCTGGGAATTTAGTATATAGAGTGAGAGATTTTCTTGGTTTGGGAGAAAATGGAATTTTTCTGGTAGATAGCTAGGAATGGATGTTATGTTACTATGGTTAATGAGAGTAGGTAGAGTAGGAGAGATAGATAGTGTGTTGTGGTAGAGTGTTTGTGTATATATTGGGTGTTCATAGGAGGTTATCAGATAAGCTAAAGTTAGGGGTGGTAGAAGTATGAGTATGAGTAGCCACCATAAGAGGGTTGAGTAGGGTGCTAAATGCATCTGGGAGGGTAAGTTGTTAGGTTGTAGTTATTGGTTTGGAGGTATGCTAAGTGTGGAAGGATAATAGGTGTAGGTTGTGGTAGGAGAAATTGGTAGAGGTAATTGAAAGTAAGGAAAAACAGGTGGTAATTAGCAATGGGAGGGGATATGATTAGTGTGAGAGGGAGAGGGTGTGGTTAGTTGTTATAAGTGTAGGACCGCTGGGGGTGGGTGGGACTTGGGGTAGGGAGGCGCGGAGCAGGGTGAACGGAGCGGGAAGAGACAAGTGAAGGAGAGAGGGAAAAAACTATCAGCAATGTTGATAAGAAGGTAGGTAGGTGAGACAGGAGTGGGAAAGATCAGAGGTATATCAGTAGTCTGTTAGATTAAAAAACAGGTAAGAGAATGCAAAGTAAGAGGTAAGGGAAAAATAGTAGCAGGTCTACTACCTAAGGGTAATTTGTGAAACAGTGGAAACACTGAGCGATTGATGCTTGAGATAAGAAAGGATAGAGGCTGCCACCTACTGGGCAAATCCAGTATTGCAGATCTGTAGGGAGCAGGCTGGTTTAGACCCAGGGTGGAGTGAACAGCAGGTCAGAGGGGTGTACATGAAGTAGAGGAGGTTAGTTAGATTCAGGGTAGATAGGAGGGTAGTAAAGGCTGCTGGCTGTTCAAGTCTGTAGCTTACTTTATAACCCTGAAGCAACAGACAGTTTTCAGTTATAAAACAGGACTTAGTCAACCACATACTTCCTTGCTTCCTTGGGAGAGGTGCAGGGCAAAAAAGACAGTTTAGATGAGGCCACAGAAATTGGATAGGGTCCTTTGTCACCAGGTAAGTAGGCAGTTAGAGGCTCAAAAGAGGAACTCAGGCCAGTTACTCGCTCAAAGAAAGTCGATGTAGAAAGGGGAACCACACTTGTCGAGGCCAGTAAGGAGCAATGAGGATCAATGAGGCCTTCTGAGCGATAGCTTTCTGTATTACTTGAGAGATCAGTGGGAAAGGAGGAAATGCATACAGAAGTCCCGGGCCAAACTTGGACTAGGCGTCCTGCTGGGTTGGCCTGGTAAAGGGAATAGAGTGAAATATTCTCTGCACTTGCTGTTTTGGGGAGTAGCAAAAAGATCGCAGCAAGGCTGACCCCACTTGAGAAAAATTTCTCTCACTACAGAGTCTTTCAGAGACCACTCGTGAGGCATGAGTATAGCTCTGCTCAACTTGTCCGCAATGTGATTGGACTTCCCGGGGATGTGCGTTGCTATCAGAAAACGCTGAGAAGAAATCGCCCATTGCCACAGTCTGAGTGCTTCTCGACACAGGGGGTATGATCTGGTTCCGCCTTGTTTGTTGATGTACCACACTACAGACATATTGTCTGTCTGGATTGCAATCGTTCCCAAGGGAAGAGAGTCTTGAAGGGCTTGCAACGCTAAAAGCACTGCTCTCATCTCCAGAACATTTATGTGCAAGTGGCATTCGTTTGGTTGCCATGTGCCCTGGACTGTCCTGCCCTGATAATGCCCCCCCCACCCGATCAGGGAGGCATCCGTTGTCAGAGTAGCAACCGGAGGAGGTGGAACAAATGGTCTTCCCGACAGGAGCTGGGGGGAAGACATCCACCACATGAGATGCTTTTTGCACGCTGCGTGATCATAATGGTGTGAGACATTGGAAGTTCCTGGTATGACCATTGAGTAAAAAGCATCCACTGAAGGATCCGCATGTGGTATCTGGCCAATGGAAGGAGAGGTATGGCATTGCCATGATTTAACACCTTTAGAACTAACCTGGCGACTCTGTTGTTGAGAAAGTGACGCAATTTGTGAATCTGATATCCTTTGGTTGATTAGCATACAGACATGTTTATAGTATCTAATTTGCGCCTATGTGAAGTAATGAAATACGACAAAAGGCGACAAAAACGTTTCCATAATTGTTGAAACAGTTTTTGACAAGCGAAAAGTATAATCTCCTGACATCAGAAGGAGATGCTTGGAGAACTGTGAAGCCAATCGTCCAAATATGGAAACACCTAGGATCCTTGGCCGTCTCAGGTGCAGCTTCTGCTGCATTTTAGTAGCTTCCGAGAGGCAGTGGTGAGACCAAAGGCAGGGCCTGAACTGAAATGACTGGTTCCCAGCCTGACTGGAGAATCTTCACGGGCGTCTATTCATTTATGTGATAATGCATCCAGTCTAAACACATCCAGTTTCCTTTACCCAAAGGGAAAATGGATTACCAGCGTGACATCCAATCTTGTTTTCTTGACTGATTTCAACACTGAGATCAAAATGGTCTCCAGTCCCCTATTTTCTTTAGACTAAAAAAGAACCTTGAGTAGATTCGGATCCTTGTTGGTCTGCTGGCACTAGCTGAATTGCTCTTTTGCAACAGTTTGAAATTTCCAAAGCACCTTTACTCCGCTGGTAGTGGAGACATCTGGAAGGATTTTTGACAGTTGGAAAGCGAAGAAGAGATAGAATAATAGCCGAAATGATGGACTGTACCCATTGTCTTGAGTCGAGGGATAGCCAGGCTTCTGGGTACAGTGACAATCTTCCCCGACTGCCTCGAAGATGGGCGGTGGGCAACACCTCAGGATACTGAAAGGAGCTTGTCGGGAAGGCTTCCGATTGCCCTGGTTCTCTGGACCCCCTGCCCCTAGGGCGTCTACCATTGTTATTCCCACCTCTGCCTTTGGTAGGAACGACTCTGTCGTCAGGCAAGTCCCTTGAGATTGTTTACGGAACCACATCTTCCCACCCTTCTGGCCTTTGGGGTAAGGCCTAGAAGGAGTAAAACGGACTCCGGCGGCAGAAAGGGTCTTGCCATCAGTCTCGCACCTAGTCAAGGTTTCTTGGGGGTTTTGTTCATAGGAGGTTTTTTTCAAAGTAGATAGTGTGTTGTGGTAGAGTGTTTGTGTATATATTGGGTGTTCATAGGAGGTTATCAGATAAGCTAAAGTTAGGGGTGGTAGAAGTATGAGTATGAGTAGCCACCATAAGAGGGTTGAGTAGGGTGCTAAATGCATCTGGGAGGGTAAGTTGTTAGGTTGTAGTTATTGGTTTGGAGGTATGCTAAGTGTGGAAGGATAATAGGTGTAGGTTGTGGTAGGAGAAATTGGTAGAGGTAATTGAAAGTAAGGAAAAACAGGTGGTAATTAGCAATGGGAGGGGTATGATTAGTGTGAGAGGGAGAGGGTGTGGTTAGTTGATATAAGTGTAGGACCCCTGGGGGTGGGTGGGAATTGGGGGTAGGGAGGCGAGCGACGTGAGCCCGCAGGGTGAACGGAGCGGGAAGAGACAAGTGAAGGAGAGAGTGGAGAAAAAACTATCAGCAATGTTGATAAGCGAAGGTAGGTAGGTGAGACAGGAGTGGGAAAGATCAGAGGTATATCAGTAGTCTGTTAGATTAGAGAAAGAACAGGTAAGAGAATGCAAAGTAAGAGGTAAGGGAAAAAATAGTAGCAGGTCTACTACCTAAGGGGTAATTTGTGTGAAACAGTGGAAAACACTGAACGATTGACGCTTGAGATAAGTAAAGGGATAGAGGCTGCCACCTACTGGGCAAATCCAGTATTGCAGGTAGATCTGTAGGGAGCAGGCTGGTTTAGACCCAGGGGTGGAGTGAACAGCAGGTCAGAGGGGGGTGTACATGAAGTAGAGGAGGTTAGTTAGATTCAGGGTAGATAGGAGGGGGTAGTAAAGGCTGCTGGCTGTTCAAGTCTGTAGCTTACTTTATAACCCCTGAAGCAATTAGCAGACAGTTTTCAGTTATAAAAACAGGACTTAGTCAACCACATACTTCCTTGCTTCCTTGGGAGAGGGTGCAGGGCAAAAAAAGACAGTTTAGATGAGGCCACAGAAATTGGATAGGGTCCTTTGTCACCAGGTAAGTAGGCAGTTAGAGGCTAACTCAGGAGCAGCACAGAGGAACACCGGGTACTTTGGATAGAAAGAGAAGATAAATGTAGAGGAGAAAAAGGTTAGCACATGTTACTCAGTAACATCAATAAATAAATAATTAGCTTGCAAAAAGGCATAATTAATAAAATTAGCTTCTATGCATTCACTTATTTCAGAGAGAGGTTGTAGAACTCAACTGTAAGGCAGTAGTACTGTAAGAGTTATAGAGTAGCAAAGGCACTGTTAGGACAGCTATACATATGTTGACTTTAGGTTATAGTACATATATTGAATGCAAAATAAAGGTATAGTGCATACATAGACTGCAGTTATTGGAGTGTACTATACAAGTAACTCAATCCTAACCAAATTTGAATATCTGTTCACTGGGGCAATAAAGATCAGCCTTACATGCTTTATACTAGTACCATTAAAGCAAAGGAGCCAAGTGTATGGCGTAGTTTGAAAGCTGAGATGCTAAAAATAAAGAAAGAAACACTCTGTTCATCAAATCATATACAGTAAATAGTTGGAGGGGAAATAATACCATTAGTATACCTAGATTAACTCTATGAGGGTGGGGCACTCAAAATAAGACGTTCCTTACTAAATACGGACAACTGATATCATAAGAACGCCGAGACTTACTCCACGTGGGTGGCGCAGCTATATAAAAGTTGTTCCAGGCAGAGAATGAACCTTTACAATGTGAGTGTTCCTATATCAGTTCAAAGTGGGAAAGAATGCCAAGACTTGCTCCACGTGGGTGGCGCAGCTATATAAAGCCATTCCAGGTAGAGAATGGACTTTTACAATGTGAGTTCTCCCAGATCAGCTCAAAGTGGGAGTCGCTGATTAAAAATGGTCCATTCCAGGACTAGAACGGACAGTACATTGAAATGTAGCTCCACGAGAGTGGAATACTGCTACCAAAAAAAGTTCCAAGCATAACACAAAAAATAAGATATAAATAGCAGCCGTTTCACCCATAAATGGGATAATAGGAGCAACAGCAGTTTAAGGCAGCTGATTCAGGCTTGTAGGGAGGTGGCTGAGCAACGGCAGCATATGTAGGGTCCACGTGGGTGGTGTAGTTGCTTTACTCGTTACAGGCTTGGAAGCCAGTTATGAAAAAAAAACAATAGCTTGGCCCGCTACAGACAGTGTAAACATTCAGATATATAGCCCAGAAAAAGGAGCCGGAATGTTATATGAATAATGCAGTCAGCTCACAGTTGCTTAAATTACAATATCGCAGACTGCAGTAAAGCACAGGAGAGAAATAATAACAAGGATAACATTCTAATGCTATCTAAAAAAAAAAAGCATTTAATTCACAGTTGCTTAAAATGCAATATCGCAAACAGCAGTTAAGCAGTTAAGCTCACAGTTGCTTAAATTACAATAGCACAGACTGCAATAAAGCACAGGAGAGAAATAATAAAGATAACATTCTAATTGCTATCTAAAAAAAGCATTCAAATTCACAGGTGCTTAAAATACAATATAGCAGACAGCAGTTAAGCACAGGAGAGAATAATAAAAAAGAAAACATACAGGTACACAGTCATGAGTTACATGTAGTAAGCATTCAATTAACAGATGAACCTCTGTATTAGACAAGGCTACTAAATTGCAAAAACAAATCACTTACCAGAGGCAAAAGGAGCTTGGGCAGGAGCAGACAGCAGCCAGGGAATAGTCAAGAAGAGTAACAGATTAAAGATGGCACCTCACAGAACTATGGGTATAAATAATATCCCAGTGGATAAGAGGCAGAGAGGGGAGGGGATGAGGTATGCATTAGGTAGAGGCAGGAGGGGCAGGATACAAGCCACACCTAATGAGACCAATGATCGTTCATACAGGGGGGGATGCAGAAGGTACTAAAGGTAAGTGATGAAGGAGAAGCAGAGAGAAAGAAGTAAATAAGAGCCTAGAGATAGAGGAGGACAGGTAGAGGGGAGGTTAAGGGCTTAAAGAAAAAAGTCAGAGACAAGTGAAGGAGAGAGTGGAGAAAAAACTATCAGCAATGCTGATAAGCGAAGGTAAGTATGATGAATCACTTGTTAATGAGAAATATAACACTAGCAGAAATTAGAGAGTACTAAACAGTCATTAATGGTGCCCATTATATACTGATGTACATTCTGCCACATAAGCACCATATATGTGTGTGGCATGCAAGCATATGTATTGACTGTGCATGTGAAGACCTAATGACACAGGATAAAAAAGTAATGAGAGCTGGACAGGGAGAAGGTCTGTATAGAATGGAATGTATAACCTGAAATTGAGAAAGTAGCAGTAGTTGAGAGAATTCGAGCCATTGTAATGAGTTCAGGGCAAGGCAGTGATGGGAGTTGTAGGGGGAGTTAGTAATGAATCTTGCAATTTTGTGGTAAGTTTGTTGCAGTTTGTTCAAGGTAGTAGCTTGTATATTGGTTAGTATGCTGCATACAGAAGTGTGGGAAGGACTGTGCTAGGGAGAGTCTAGCATTTGGAGTAAGAAATCTTTTGTTGTGATAAAGCAGGCCAAGTTTCTGGTGTGGTTTTTTTTTTATTCCTTGCAGTAAGTGTAAGTTGAACTTGAGTTCATTATCAATAATTATGCCTAACAATTTTGTGTGTGGTTTAGGTTTTATGACAGTGTTGTAGGAGGATGTTATAGTTAATGTGGGTTTATGGTTTGAAAGTGAGCAGGGAAGAAGAGCAAGAGCTTGATCTTCTTGGAGTTAAGGATAAGAAGACTGTCAGATAACCATTTCTCTGTGGATAGAAATGAGTTTTGAGTAAGGGTGTGAAGGTCTGCAATACTACTGGAGATGGAGATGAGTGTAGAGTAATCTGCATACTGTATAAGAGGAGATTGTCTGCAAGAAGTGAAGAGTTCATTTGTAAAGATATTAAACAGAAGAGGACCCAAGATTGAGCCTTGTGGAACACCAGTTGGAACAGATATATAGGGAGAGCAGGAGGAGAGACATTTGACAGATTGCTGCCTACTAGAGAGATAGCTGGAGAACCAGGCAAGGGAGGTAATAGATAGGTTGAGGTTAGACAGCTTAGTATGGAGGATAGAGAGATAGACTATATCAAAGGCTTTGGAAAGGTCAAGGAAGAGGCAGGATATCAGTTGACTGTTATCAAGGGCTTTGGCTATGGTACGAGTGAAAGATAGGAGGGCAGTGGATGTGCTGTGGTAGGGACGGAAACCATGCTGTGTGGGAGTGAGAAGGTTGTGTTGGAGGAGGTGGTTGAGAAGTTGTGAGTGAATACATTTCTCGAGTATCTTAGAGATGGGAGAAAGAATAGCAATGGGATGATAGTTAGATGGATCAGTAGAGTTGCCACCCTTATGCAGTGGGATAGTAAAAAGGATTTCCAGATAGCAGGAACTGCAGCTTCTTGTATAGATCTGTTAATGAGAATGGATATGGAATAGGCTATAGATTCAGCAGCAAGTTTGAGGAATATCGGTGGTAGGTTATTGGTAGAGGGAGAACATGGTTTAAATTTTAGAAGAAGACATTTAATGTAAGAAGTTGACACAGATGTAAATGAGAAGAGATTCTGGTTGTGGCGGTAGTGGTAGTTGCAGTATTAGTGTGAGAGGGAGTGAGGTTTTGGATAGTGTCAATGAAGTGTTTGTTGAGTAGGGTAGCAATTTCCAGAGGAGATTTGTTGGGGTAAGGTGAGGGGTTAGAAGGGCTGACAGGGTAGAGTATTTTGTTAAGAGTAGTCCAGAATTTGTGAGTGCTGGATCTGTTGTCTAGTTGAGAAGAGTTGTAGTAAGACGTTTTTGTCTTTAGTGACTAATTTCTTGACTAGGTTATGTAGTTGTCTGTATTTATGTAGAAGTGTTTATGCATGGTTGCAACTACAGAATTGCACAATCAGTATATAAATCATCTTCCCAACTCCTTCTCTGCTACATCAGGAGTGGCAGGTTGGATTTACAAAAAACATCACTTCCCTTATCCTATGCCCTTCAGTAGTGTAACATTACAAATCCCACCCCCTTCCTTTCATATCTTCATCTCCATATATTCTACATAATAGTTCTCAAATGGTTGCCATAACACTGATGAATCACTTGTTAATGAGAAATGTAACACTAGCAGAAATTAGAGATTACTAAACAGTCATTAATGGTGCCCATTATATACTGATGTACATTCTGCCACATAAGCACCATATATGTGTGTGGCATGCAAGCATATGTATTGACTGTGCATGTGCAAACCTGATGACACAGGACAGCAATTAAAAAGCTAGGCGGGATGCAGGATTCTCTATAACAATTGCAAAACATTCAATTTTGTTTTGCTTTTAACTAAATGTACAATTGTTCTGTGGTAATGCTGCAACCTTAGAGTGGAAATATACAAGTGGGAAATAAGGGATCTGTTTTCCACATTCAGGTGTACACAAGGACTTGCCCTTCTATGAGTTTCATTTTTTAAACAACAAAAATAAATGTTTCACTGCATAGATCTGCACTGAATGGCTAGATGCATAGCAAAGAAATGTCTTGGGCAGCAAAAATGCCTGTAGGCATGCTTGGAAACCCCTACTTACCAGCGATTTCTAGTATCAAAATAAGGTTGCATTTTGTATTCAGAGGATTGACCACACCATTACTTTGTGTGCAATGGGATGGGCTACACCATAATATTACAGCACAAATGGCCTGGCCAAAACATAGGTGTGGAATTTACAAGACGAAGAAATGTAGCTGAGGCAGTATCTCACCAACACAGGCTGGTAATGTACACCAGTTTCTTTGCAGTCAGAACCCTTTATTGCTTGGAATAATCTTCACAATCTGTTTATACTTCTGGTTACAATGTGTTTTCACTTGTACAACTAATTGTGTTAAACTACTTACATTTCAGCATACTTTACACCTAGACTGGGTTTGAAACTGGACATCTTGGACTGGTTCTCTACCACGGTTAACAAATTTAGATAAAAATAAAATAAAGTCCAAGAAACATCTAACTGCTTCAAAACAAACAACAATGCACAAGATGTCAACATTCTTCAGAAAAAGATAAGCAAGCTGAGCACATAATTTGAAGAAAGATAGTAGATAGACTGAAGAAAGCAGAGAACTATTTTTTACCAAAACAAGTCAATAGCAGATAATGGAGGAGCCTTCCTCTAGACTTTTAAGTCAAAACTAAAAAATGCAAGAATACATGCAATATACACGACACTTCTTATGGGAAACAAACTGCTTACCTAAAAGTTTGGAAAATGGCAAACTGAGTAGGCTAAACTGTCCTTAAATTCTCTCAAAGACAATATTTTTTTTTGGGGGGGGCATCTTATGTAAATTATTTTGCAAGGTCAGTAACCATGAAGTGCATGACTTGAGCAAATAATAAGGTTTAATAATGCAGACTTTGCAAATACTTCCCAGCAAGATAATTTGCTCAAAATGTTCATATGGTGTTTTACGTACATTATCTAATTGTGAATTTGCTGTCATTTTTATTCTATGAAGTCCTTTGTATTTACAGATGACAGCACTAAACTGAACTTTGTTTTCCTTTGATACTAGCTCCGAGTCTTTTGATTCTTAACTTGGGCAAATACAAAAAGTTCACAATAAGCAGGCTTGGTCTCCAGAATACGTAAAGCAAGACACAACTCTGTGCTACAGGTACTACATGACGAATATAAATTACATTTTCATATAGAGTTAGTTAGGGATGCAACTTCAAAATGGTTACAGATTTGTTGAGTTAACAATTTCAATACAATCATTATTATCATAGATCCCTTTCTTCCTATTTTTTCTGTGTGGGTTCATTTTTTATTTTTATTTATTTATTTGCAGTTTTTTAACCGGGAAAGTCCATTGGGCCGATGTGAACCCATTTTCAATGGAGGCCTGGGGAGAAAAGCTCCTTAATACAGTAATTCTGTATCTGCATTAAAACTCAAAATACAGCATTATTATATTTACAGTAATGACAAGGAAGAAATGCAAATAAGTTTCAAATAATACACAAGACGACATATAAATCAGTAATTTAACTTGAGATATGCAGTTCATGATATCCTGCCAACTGACGCTGCCTCCCTTAATTTGATGCTACTTCTACTACCTTCTTTAACCGCCATGTATGACTGCCTCAGGCCTTCTCTAACACAAGTCATCCATCTCTTAGCTGGACATCTTCAGTTCCTCTTGCCTTTTTCTTGTCTCTCCCAAATTTTCCTCACCACAGTGTCTTTTGCCTTCCTGCACATGTTACTGAACCATCACAATCTTTTCTTCCTGATCTTTTTTGCAAGTGGGGACACTTTGGCTTCTGCTCTGATATCCTCATTTCTTTGAATGTTCCACAGTGTGCATCCTTCCATCTATTTCTGGAACTTCATCTCCATCATCTCAAGCTTCGTCAACTGCTATACCTTTACTATCAACATTTCTCTGCTATACAGAAGTGCTGGTCACACCAGTGTTCTGTTAACTTTACTTTTCAGCTTCTTTGGAATTCTTCTGTCAGACACTACCCCTGATACTCTGTGCCAACTCCCTACAATATCTCTGATTCTAGCTTTAGCCCCCATTCAGACTTCCCTTCTCCCCAAATCAGACCTCTCAGATACTTAAAAGATGTTAACCTGTCCAACTATTTTCCCTTCTATCTCAAATTTCAGCTCCTTCTGATTTCCCACATTTCTGCCATGACTGTCTCGTCTCTGCTCAGTTTGATCCTATGTGCATTCAGTTTTGTATTCCAGTCCCCTATCATTTGCTGAAGCTCCTGTTCAGGGTCTTCTTACAGTGTGACATCACCTGCATGCAGCAGCTTTGTTGAGCTGTCCTTTCTGACCTGTTTACTAATGCAATCCATCACACACATACACAGCAGTGGGAAAAAAGCTGAACACTGATGCACACCCACTCCCACTGGGAATTCCTCTGCAAGCCTGATCACTGTTTATACTTGTGTCACTGGGTCCTTGTAGACTGCCTGCACTAATTCTGCTAATGTTTCTGGTACCTCAAGCCATTACAGGACTGCTCAAATCATCTTTTTTGGGACCTTATCATATGGGTTCTCCAAATTTAGGAATGCTCAGATGGACACTTCCTCATTTCCAGCTTCTTCTCCGCTACTACCTGTCTCACACATGCAAACGTGCTGTGTTGCATCATGATTTGAAACAAAACTACTTATCTTATGTCTTACTTTCTACTCCTCTTTATATCCCTTTATCCATCACCCACTCCAGCACTTTCATGCAGTGTGATGGAAATCTGATGCTGCTGTAAAGCCCACAGTTGTGAATGGCCTCTTTGTTCTTATACACTGGTCCTAGAATGTTCATTTTCTTGTCATCTGGGAGAGGACACCCTCCTTACCATGATTTGTATCCTCAGGACCATTTGTCCCCTAACTCACCCAACACCTTGACCATATCTGTTGTGACTTCATCTAAGTCTGCTGCTTTCCATGACTTAATTTTCTTGAATGCCGTTCTTACTTCTTCTGTGGTGGGTTCTTCTTCCTATTTATTCATAAGTACTGCAGCATTTGTGGGGGTTTCTTCATTCAGAAGCTGCTGGAAGTACTCTTTCCACCTACATTTGATGTTGTCTGGATTGTGTTAGAGTTCTTAGGCAGAAGTATTAGGATGTTTTTCTTTAAGTAGAATTATTTCAGACATCCTGCTGTGAATGCTTTTGTGCAAATCAAGACAGGAAAGCATAACTATATTTTTTGAACAGAAATATTGTTAGGCACATGAAACTATATAGCTACACAAGTAAAGATAAGAAATCATAGCTGTTACAATTGGAAAGAAATCAGCATGTGAATTTGATAAAGGAATGATTTCAGGAGGGATATTTAGCAGAATAACAAGGACAACGGAAGAGGGAAGTACTTACACTGATTACTAGTGGAGCTCCAATAGTGACAGGAGGCAGGGGGAAAAAAGACAGTAGTAGCAGATTTATGGTAGTAAGGGGCTACTGGCAAGGGGGGGTGGATTACGCTGGCATGTATTTATACTCCACCTAAAACTGCTATTATGGAGCTTAAGAAAATTTTGAGAGAAATAATCAGCTTTCAGTAGGAAATATTACTTACAGATGGGGAATGGAACTTGATTTGCAGTAGCGAGGAAGCATTTGAGGGACCTAAAAGGGAAAATATATCAAAAAAGGGTAGATTTCTGAATAAATATATGAATATATTTGGTATGGAAGATGGGAATTCAGTAGTAGGAACTAGGAAAGAATTTGCATATTATTGCCAGAGATAAATAACTGGGTTAGACTACACAGAAATTATACTTCATAGGAAAATGTGCATTTGATTACAAAATTCAACACACATCCAATAACTATTTCAAATCATGTGCTAATAACAACTAAGATAAAAAATGCAGGATAATGAAGTGCAAATGAGACACTGGTACTTCCATACCTACCTGTTCGAAAGAGCGAAATTTAAGGAATGGATAGTGGAAATTATTCGAGAGTTATTAGGGAAGACAGAAATTTCTTCTGAATTTACAGCTAGTGAGTGAGGAAAAATGAAAGTGGATTTTAAAAATAGGATAGAAATAAAAGAAAAAAGAAATTTGATTAAGAAGTAAGAATTATTTACAGGGGCTGACAAAGGTTAAAGTATTGCAAAATAACGAGTCAATCACAGAAGAAAAAGTGCAAATGCAAAGTGCTAAACAGAAAATAAGGGAGTATCTGAATAAAATGCATGAATTTAGAAAGATTGCTGTTAAGCAACTGTTTTTTGATAACTCCAGAGCACAAAAAACAGGCAACAGAAAGTAGTAAGGGTTGTTAATAAACGATCCTGTAACAAGAAAAATAACCACAGATCCTGTAGAGATAATTTTATGAACATTTATATACAAAGAAAATGGAGGTATACCAAGGTTAGAGGCAGATGAAGCTCAATAATTAACAGCTAAGATAGGAGGAGAGGAGATAAAAACGGTGATGTATAATCAATCTGCAGGAATACATTCCTGCAGAAGGTTGAAAGCTAGGAGGGAAGAAAGTGATAAAGATCCAGAAGGTTTTGTTTAACAGTATTTTTAAAGAAGGGAAAGTACAAACATCCTGGAAGAAAGCTATAAGGCCTGTAATACCTAAAGATAGTAAAGACCAATCAGACCCAGCTTTATATAGGGCTATTTCAATTTTAAATCATGATTATAAAGTGTTTATGTCTATAACGGCTAAAAAATGGCAAAGGTGTTGCCAAAATTGATAGATATGGATCAGTGTGGTTCTGTGGCAGAGAGGCAAGCATTTGGCAACATTAATAAAACAATAATGATCCGCGGGAAGCAGAATTTAAAAAAATATCACTTCTTCTCGTGGGACTTGCTACAGAGAAAGCTGGTATTTTATGAGCAGGCAATGGAAGCATTTGCATTCCCTGATATAATAATAAATAAGGTTAATTAGGAGGATATATGAGGGATCAGAGGCAAAAATTAGAGTGGGAAGATTCCTTTCTGATAAGTTGTGTCTGAACAGAGGAACCAAGCAAGGGTGTCCACTTCCCCCTTTGTTATTTGCATTATATTTAGAGCCACTGGCAAAGAAAATAAGGGACTCAGAAATCCAAGGATATAAGTGGTATGGTAATCAAAAAAAGCTGGCTTTATTTGCAGACAATATTATTTTGTAATTGATAAAGCCAGAAAAGGACAGCTCAGCATTGTGGACAATTCTGAGACAGTTTCAAGTCTTTTTGGAATATAAAATTAATGAAGACAAAACAATGGCTATAGCTGTAAACTGCACACCCTTACATGAATTGGTTCAGCAATACCCAAATTTATGATGACATGATAAAATGAAGTATTTAGGAGTTTGGGCTAAAAAAATAATTCTGTTATGGCAGCCAATAATATGAGGGAAGAGACTAAACAAAAGATAATACAAAAACCGAGAAAATGGAAGCTCTTGTTTATGGATAACGAGATATAAGTAACAAAAGTGTTTTTAGTCCCTTTAGTTTTATACATAGGTCAGGCATATTTTTTTATCAACCAGAGAAGTTGCATGGAGTAATTAATAAAGATTTGAAGGATTTAATTTGGGAGGGGAGGCGGGCAAGGGTCAAGTGGGATAAGCTGATCCTGCCAATAGAACAAGGTGGTTTAGGGTTACCTAATTTGAAGGGATATTTTAGAGCTACACAGTTAAGAATCATATGCATAACACAAGCAAAAAGCTATAACTCAAAGTGGAAAGGCATGGTAATGAAGCAGAGGGAAACTCAGGAAATAAGGAGAAGGTAGGATTTTGGATGCTGATCCTTAAGGAGAATAACAACTGCCATACAGTACATTACATTCATAAAGTAGCACAAAGTATTTTAAGAACTAAGCCAACACTCGAATGGAGAAAGGTGATTCTGCCAATAGGGATGATTGTAATTAGGGGTACAGAGAATATGCAAGAGGGGAGTGGAATTTACTGGAGAAAACTAGCAAAGGAACCATGGCATTGGGAGCAAATAACTAGAGCGAGAAAGGTAATAGAGTGAGAAGAGGCTAAGAAGGCATTTGGTCTGCAGGCTAGAGACTGTCTCCCTGTCATAGATTGATATCAGAGTACAAGCAAAGAGAAAGGGATAGGGGAATCCTAATTGAAAGACCTGCTCTGGTAGAATTTTTAGTTGAATCCAGAAGAGAACAGAAGCAGCTGTTTAAAAAGAGATAATTAGTAGGGCATATAAAACACTGCATGATAACTATAGTAATCAATCAGAGAAAGTTAGAAACGATTGAGAAGAGAGACTGGACATACAATTCACAAGTGAACAATGTGAGAACATATGTACAACTCCCAAATATGCAAAAAAAGACTAGAAGATTTAGAATTTTTGTATGGAAGTGTTTGTGTTGGCATTTTTATACTCCAAGCAGACTCCAAAGATTTTTTTTTTCCTCAGGTAGATGACAAATGTTGTAGGTGTGGTATGAAAGAAAAAGGTAACTGGGAACATATGTTATGGAAGTGTAATGAGTTGGAAGACTTTAAAAAGTATCTATAGAATACCCTGTCATAAATACTGAGTGAGCAAATGGGTGTAATTAAGGAAATTATTTTTGAGCTGGGATACAGTACCAGAATTGCCTAGACATAGTAAAGCCTTGTTCAGCTTACTGGCTGCCAAAAAAGCAATTACTAGAAAAAGAAAATCAAAGTCTACACCAAATGTATTTGAAGTAGTGAATATTCTAACAAGAGATAAAAGATCTGGAAGTGGGACCTTTAGAAAAGGTTATGAGCAAACTACATAGAAAAAAATGTAAATTGTGGAAACAACACATGCAAAATAATGTTTGGGGATGAGGCATGACGTTTAAGAGAAGGAAGGAATTGATCAGTTTATATAATGGAGTGATGATAACTGTAAAAAAGAATATATGGGATATATAATGCTTGTGACTGTGAACATGTTAACATGATTTGTTTTCTTCTATATAAATCTATGTTTACCTGTGTCTTAAGTGATAACTCAATAAAGGTGTTATAAGAAATAGAAATGAAAGAGTAGCTGTTATTAAGCATGTTGTAGGGCAGTACAGGTAATACTAGTCAGGTTAATATGCAGCTCCGCTTAGAAGAGAGAAGAGGAAAGTTTCAGGATAGTGAAACACCTTGAGTTGTTGTTAAATGGGGAAAGGAAAATTTATTGGATAATGTCAGAGATGAAGAACATTCAGCTAATTTTAAAAAAAGCTGTCATTAGATGAAGAGCAAAAGTTTCTTGGATATAAAAGTAGGGAAATGGAAAAACTATACTTATTGATTTCGTTATAAGAAGTAAAAAAAAACTTCCCTTATTCTTCTCTCTCCCTGGCAGCTCTGTAAGGTTCCCAAGCCAATAATAAAAGAAAATGTAAATCAAACTCTAAACCAACTGTAACTGAAGTACTGATTACTATAAAGGAGATAAAAAACTGGAAGTATGATTTTTAGAAAAAGAAAGCGCAAACTACACAGAAATAAATGGAATTTCTGGGAGTAACAGGTGCAGAATAATGTTGAGGACGTGTAGTAAGGTTAAGGGGTAGGCAGAAATTGAGCAGCTTTTAAAATGTTGGAATAAATGAATGAATGATAGATAATTGCTAAAAAATATATATATAACACATGAAAAACATGAAAAATGTTACAGTGGTTTGGTTTGTTTTCTTTTAGGGTATACCTTGACATAAATGTTTTGAATTCAAAAACTGCCCTACCACAATGCTTTTGCTGTATATTCACTCAGAAAGGTAACACAAAGTGTACAATGCTTTATGAATCCTCCCCCCACAGTGCAAGTATTACTAGAAATATTTAACACAGCATCCACTATAAAAGCTTATTGAAAATTAATATCACTTATTTTTTCACCGCTTCTTATCGCACAGTTTTAAACTTCTTAATTTAAAAAAATGGAAATAATTTATTTCAACAGAATAATACAATAAGAAAAGTTCTATACATGCATTTTACTGAAACTACTATAATCTAATTACCAGTACCTGAATTGCTCTTTTTGACTGAAGTGTTGAAGACTGTAAGGCAGTAATCCACAACAGTAGGCTGTGATGGAAAGTTTTACCCATGACAATAGGCATCAGTTTAGTCATTGAGAATGCACCAATGTATGCTACTATCATGCCTAAAATAAAACTTTGCATCCAACCAGAATCTGGGGGGGGGACACAACTCAAAAAACAGGCAAATCTGCAAAAATATTGCGACCGTGCTAAGTAAAGGTCACCATCAGTATCCCAGTGTTGCAACATAAACAATAACAAGAATAACAGCACCACAATGACCACCAGAAGCATCAAATATCACTGCAACACCAATGGGGTGTACCAGTGCAGCATGTCACATAGGCTGGAAGCATGGCAGTAGCTGATGTATAGGAAGGATAATAAAATACACAAGACCAAGGGGGTACCAGTGTATAGAGGTACTACTAAACAGTCTATGCCAGCAGTCACTCACAGCTTTAGTATGGAAAGCATGAACACATACATCTATCCAGTTTCTGAGTTATATTTGAAAACTGACCCCTATAAACTGTCACCACCCTCCCATGCATGTATCAGTCCCAGAATGCTAACATTACCATGTGTTTGGCTAAACAAATGCAATTTATATGTAGTATATGGTTATTTGTGTGTGCCAGTTTGTTTAAAGGTGGGTTAATTTATGATGAATTTCCTTAGCATAATCCTGGCAATTATAGACGAAGACCAACAAAGCCCTTATGAGTTTTGATAGCATTACAATTATGTAAGACAAAATAGCCGGAATGAAAATAAAGAACAATGCTGAGAGGGTCTCTGTTGTATGTAGTATTTCTAGCACATACTAGTGATGTACATAAAAAGTACGGTTAAGAACAAGGGGAAAAAAGAGTCATCACAGCACTCTCATTTTGGACAAGGTCACTTTCCTCGTGGTTCAACACAGTATATATACCAGCCATAGCACAGATTTTTCCTTGTCTTTAGAGGCAAGTGCCAAATGCATACACAATGAAATCTGCCAAAAGAAGCCATAAGCATACACTTCAGTTTTTCGGTCACATAAGCCATGCTGTTCAGCATACTGCAGAGAAACAAATCATGGACAGCAAAATTCAGAGATGATGTGAGTGCATCATAAAGTGACAAAATTTTACAGAGACGGCTGAATTCTAAAGCAAGCATAATGCAATATAATATACAAAATGAAACTTGACACATAAGATATTGTAAAATCTACAGTTTTACTTACAACTGACTTCTTTTCTTGACTGGTTCTCTGAAGTTTGTCTGCTGAAAAAAAAACAATAGTAAACAACTATGAACAGTTTATTATACATTTCGGTTTCAATGCACAGATTTTGTAACACAGAAAGTCCTGGATTGACAGAGAAGCTCAAAAATAGTCATCATAGTACCCTATAAGTCAAGTTAAAATAAGTTGAAAAAGCAATTTTAAAAGAGAACAAACATAGGTCATAGGTAGGTACTAGGCTATCTGCCCGAAGGCATTTATAAGCCTAGCCGGAAGATGTTGGCTTTCACCGCCACCTTAGATTAGTTCCCTGTGCCTCTGTCCAGCAGAGCCATTGAAGTGATCCCTGGGGTAAACTTTCTGCTTCCCATCCACTCGTCAAGGTTTCTCTTGAAGAGGGTTAGTGAGGAGCTCTGCCTAATGTAGATTGGAATCTTGTTCCAGAGCATGGGAAGTCTCTGATACAGGAATCTAGCCCTCCAGCACGTCCTATTTATTGTTGTGGTGAGGTTTAGATCCCTGGAGCGTGTGGCTCAATGGGGAATATGGTTTTCTTTAGGTGGAGCATGTCCATCAATTCTGGGTTGGACATGGCCTTGTATGTCAGGCAGAGATCAACTCTGAGTAGGCAGTATGTAACCGAGTACAGCTGGAGTTTCTTCAGTCGAGCTGTATAGGGCATCTGCTTGAGGCCAGTGATCCTCTCGGTGAGGTACTTCTGTAGTCTTAACAGTTGTTGCAGGTGTCTTGTAAGGTAAATCCCAAATGGGACATTGTACTCTATGATGGGTATAATGAGTGATGCGCAGAGGGGCCCAATGACCTCTTTCGATCTGGATGCAAACCCTTTTGTGATTAGGTGGGCCACATAGAAGGATATTCTAACCACTTTGGCAATGTGATTATTAAAGGAGAGGTTACTATCTACTTGGGTCCCCAGATCCCTTATTACGTCTTCCGTATTTAGGGGGCTACCACCTATGTGGTAGTTTGTGGGTACTTTGTTTTTCCCAAAGGAGATGACTATGCACTTTTTGGCATTTAGCTTGAGGCCATGGTTTTCACACCAGGTATCTGTCTCAGTGAGACCCTTTTGGAGGATGTCTGTGTCAGCCGGAGAGTCAATTATAGCCCCGAGTTTGCAGTCGTCTGCGAACTTGGTCAGCCATAGTCCTCCTGTGCTTGCCTGTACCTCTGAGAAGTATATGCCGAACAGGAGGGGTCCTAGGACTGTGCCCTGGGGAACACCACTTGTAACCGGTTTAGAGTCAGACCTACCTCCCGCAACTCTTACCATGTGGGTTCTGTCCGTGAGCCAGTTAGCAACCCATCTCACGACATAGGGGTTTATGTTCAAGCTGGTGAGCTTGTCTATAATACCTGAGTGGGGAATGGTGTCGAAGGCCTTTGCGAGGTCTAGGTAGGCTGTGTGGATACCTTTCCCTCGTCTATAGCCTTGGTAACTGTCTCAAAGAAGTCCACCAGGTTTAGGAGGCATGATCTGCCCTTAACAAAGCCGAACTGGGAAGGGTCCAGTGTTTGGAGGTTCCCAATGTCTCTGTTAACGAGATCCATGATGATGCGCTCCATAGCTTTACAGACCAAGCTAGTCAGGCTTATACGGTGGTAGTTCCCAGGGTCTATTGTGGCTCCATCTTTGTGGAGCGGAATAACTGTTGCTGTGCACCACTCTGTGGGCACGTAGCCTGTGGAGAGGCTGAGTTTAAACAGTGTGTTTAGGTGAGGGGTTAGTTCATCTTTGAGCTCGTGTAGGATGCAGCCTGGGACACCGTCCAGTCCCACTGATGCTGTGTTTCTGGCTTTGGAGAGGGCTGTGTTAACCTGAGTGTCTGTGATTTCAGGGTTCTGATATAGTTATGGGCCCTTTTGGGAGTGAGAGGGGGGGTGAAGTTTGCACTGAACCTGTCTGCCAGGATGCTGGCTACATCGGTTGATTCAGTGTGTTTTGTGCCATTCTGCACCAACTCCGAGCAGATCTGAGAATTGCCACTTAGATTCTTGACATAGCTAAAGAATGCCTTGTGGTTAACTTTGGAGTCCATGGCAATTTTTCTTTCGAAGCTAGCCTTGGATGATTTTATGAGGGAACATAGTTTCTTGCTGATACTGATCAGGGATGTCTTCCCTTCATGGGATTTTACTCTTTTCTGTACTAGTTTCCTCCTTCTATTGTATAGCTTGTTTATGGTTTCCTTTTCTTGGAGGAGTGAGTCTTGGTTTTGTTTGGGATAGCACGATCCATGCATTCTTGTAGGTGCCCGTAGAGTGCATTAGTGAAGGATTTTGCAGCTTGTATAGTGTTATCCTTTAGCATGGGGGCTTTGAAACTTACCACCTCGGTCTTAAGTAACGTGAAATTTGCTTTTGAAAAGTTTTTCACGGTGGGTTCTTTGACCGGGGGTGGTGGCGGAATGTGGATATCCACAGTGATTAATTTATGGTCAGATCTAACCAGCAAGGGGTTGGCCTCCAGTGTGGAACACTGGTCGCCCATGTTGGTGATGACCAGGTCCAACATGTTGTCACCTCTGGTGGGGGTGTTGACCAGTTGATCCAGAGCACTTGAGTTTATAAATTCTAGGAAATGTTGGGCAAGGGAGCTTGTACTTGAGTAGTTCTCCCAGATAATGTTTGGGTAATTGAAATCACCCAATATCAGGGTGTTTGGTAGGACCTTTATGTTTCCCAGTGTTTCCAGGAATGTGGAGTGGGGGTCCTGGGACATGGTGGGTGATCTGTAGCAAGCTATAATTTGAATAGCAGTTTTGCCCGTTGTTAGTTGCACGTGGATGATCTCTGAAGCATCGTGCTGTGCCACTAACCTGGAGGTGTGGGTATCCTTGCTGAATATGGATACTCCCCCGCCTTTTGTATTTCGGTCCGGGTTTTGTGGCCGAAATGTATGTTATGAGTTGTAGCCTGGTAGTGCTGGGGTGCTCTCTGGAGCCCTAAACCAGGTTTCTGTTACTGCACATATATTAATTTTCTCCATACTGAGGAGTGCCTTGAGTGCGTGCATTTTGAGGTTTAGACTTCTGGCATCGAGTAGCATTAATCCAACTAAAAAGTGCTGAAACACGGAGTGGAGCCTCAAACAAGCAGTATTCAAAAGTTTTAATAAGCCACACAGTACGAGCACAAAACCAGTTAAAACATGAACGCTTTCAATCATTTTACATGCGTTTTCATCCTATAAAAACTAGACTTCATCAGATGACCAGTGTATCCTTGTGTTTCTGTTATTTATATTAAATTAAATTAACCATGACCAATGAATTTAAACTATCTATGTTTAAAACCACCAGTAAAATTACAATAAATATCTAATATAAAATTCAGACATCACTTTTTCCTAAAACTTGTAAAAGGAAGAAGCAATAGGTTCAAGCCTATTCAAAAATATAGTGAACAAAACATAGGGGATAATGTAAACAAAGGAAACACTAGAGATGATTATCAACAAGCTTTGATTCTGGAATACAATGTTATAAACAATAAGATTAAAAATATTTTTTTAAAAGAATGGGAAAGATTTGTTTCCCTTACAGATTTGGAAAATATATCCAAAATTTCACATAAGGTGGTATATAAAAATTCACAATGTATTAGAAACATTTTAGAAAATAAACATAAGGTCAATACAAACAAGACCAAGTTAGGTACATACAAATGTGGCCACTGTACACAATGTACATACATTATGAATACGGACAGATACCATATAGAAAGTAGAAACAGGTGGATTACTACAATTGTGAATCAAAGGGAATAATTTATTTAGCTATCTGTTCAGTTTGTAAATCCTTCTAAGTAGGGAAGACTGAAAGAAAGTTAAAAAGCAGGATATACGAACATACTTATGATATAACAGTGGGCAAAGAGACTAATGCTTTGTTTAAACACTCAAAGGTATGCTTGAAATCGAAATTTTCCTTTTTGGTATTGGAACAAGTCAAAAATGACATGGGGGTGGGGCGCATGGGAAGAAAAAATTTAATTTAGGGAGCTATGGTGGCAAGTGACCCTTGAGGCAGGAAATTTCCCAGGGTTGAATGACTATGTTTCAATACTACCACTATTAACATTATGGTCAGCTAAGCTTTGAATATATAGAAATGTAATTAATGAAAACAGCCACTAGATGGCAATGTACTCCCCTATTTTAAATTTAATTCTCCACTTTAACAAGCAAGTGTTATTTCCAAAGTGTTTTTAACATTTTCAATATTTTAATATTATGTTTGTCATTTTACAATCAAATTTAATCATTGTGGTTTTATACGGTATACATTTAATATTCAAGGATGTTCAATAGTAAGACAAAAAAGGTAGTCAAAAGAAATGCACCCAAGATGACAGAGGCAAAGCATTCATACAGTATGGTATAATAAGATGCATACATGTGAAGAGCAAGTGTTGGTTTTCCTATGAGAACATGTATCCAGTTATGGCAGTATTATTATAGCATTTACCAGATGCATCTCTGAAATCAAACTTTCTAACTCTGGTCCTGAAATTTGTTGGGAGATGATTTACTTTAAGTAAGCAAGAAGAGATTCTAGATCCGTGGTCACAGCCAAGGTAAGCAGGGGCCAGTGCAGTGCAATAAAGTTTTAGGAGTTTGAACGAATATTATTTTAGACTGAAATTAATTAATCTAAGGTGAGAATTAGAAGTATGCTATTTCAGACATTTGACAAAGAAAGGTAAGAACTCCAGGTTAATTAATTTAAATATGAAAGATCCAAGCAGTAGCTTTACTCAATTAGTAATTGGCAGCTATTTTGCTTTAGTAAGGACCAGACAGATTTTAGTTCACTTTTTTGTGGCTAAAGTGATGAATTATCATGTTACTAGTTGTGCCTTGTGAGGCTGTGAGGTTCTTCTTTAAAGTAGAGGCAGTTACAGGGAGTTCCTACATAGCCAGTCAAGGAGAACCCCTTTGCCAACTGTTAACCTACCTTGGGAGGACCCAAAAAAAGCATAATTTTCTATTGCGTCTTTTTTTTTTTTTTTTTTTTTTTTTTTTAAGTTCAACATGGTATTGAAAGTTGAGGCAGTGGTCTAAACAAATCACTAGGTATCTAAAGTGTTGCATATTTTCTAGGAAAGTCTATGATTACTGAAGGTCATTGTCAGTGTTTAGAAATGGAGGCAAGTTTTTGGTTAGTTCCAAACATCACTGGTTTGGTTTTTTAAATATTCAAGATCGGGTTTTTTGGGAGTTATCTAATTAGAAAGTTACATAAGATTAAACTTGAGATGTCTTTTAATTAGTGTGAGAGGTAGTAAATTTGTAGATCACCATAGTGTCAGCAAATACTACGTCTGGTAAATTAAAGACATCAACTGAGAGATGTCTGTGAATAAGATCAGTATGACAGAGACAGGACAGATCCTTGTGGTATACCATTAGAAAAGACTGCAAAGATGGAGGTTGAAATACCAGTTTTCACACTGAATTTTCTGTCAGCTGAGAAGCTTTTAACCCATGAGACAACCAGAGTACTTATCCCAGCTTGGAGGTGTGAGCAGCATGTAAGGTGTGATCCACCAGGTCAAAGGTCTTCATAAGGTCAGTAAAAAAACAACCCTATAAGATCACCGTCGTAAATGCTCATTAGGAAGTCATCTGCACTTGTATATAAAGTGATCCAGGTGCTTCTGCTGGACCAGAAGTCACGCTGATTTCTTGTAGGCAGATTTCTTGGTTTGGCAGAATTGAGACTGGTGGAATTCATTTGCTGAAGAAGATTTGAGAAATGTTATAATTGGTTTAATAACTGACTGCTTCTACTGGGTGGAAATGATGCTTTGGGACAAGTTATGTTTTGAGAGATTGTAAGAAGTGGTCCTTACAAAGGTTAATAAACCAGGAATGTATGTCATCTGAACCTGTGGGCACATCTGCTTGGATTTTTATCAGTTATACTCAAATTATTTTAACTCTGAAGTAAAAGGGTGAAGTGTATGGGGGGGTTCAGGCTTTTGTATGCACTGGTTCTGAATAGAAGAAGGGGGAGGATAGTCGAGAAAACTCTGTGAGAAAGTCAGATACTGTGTGATTACCTATCGTTAAGGATATTGTGTTATTTCTGAGATTTTTACAGGATGTATCATCTGTAATTTAGTTTACTAGGTTCCAAAATTGTTTAGGTTTACTAAGGAGAGCTTCTGCAAGGTATGAAGGAAGCTTTATGTGACAATTTGCTTACTTGGCCAAGTCTTTCAGTAATATGAATCTGTTTTTTTCTCTAATGTCATAGACTCATTCCAAGTTTTCCATGCTTCATTCCTTAACTTAAAAGGGCTGTGCAGTTCTTTGGTTATCAACTGATCTTTTGTTACCTTAATAATCTAATTTTGATCAAGCTGTCAAAGACAGTGCAGCTTCTAAAGAATATTAAATAACTGATTTTTGAGCAACAATTAAGTCAGATGCAGAAGTATAATATGGTGCTTCCAAATACAGTGCTTGCTTTTAAGCTGTTAGACCATGCATGTTTAAATGTAAAAGGCAGATATATATATATATATATATAAAACAGCATACACTGAACGTACTTGTGTCACAATTATAATTTATAACTTTTTCAGAAAAAAAGCCACCAATCACTGCAACAGACATTAAAGATCATGTCTAAAGGGGCAAAACAATCTTTGTTTTTTGCATAAATGTGTTCATATGTATGTGGACACTTTCTATGCAAACTCTAACGGTTATTTCACTCCAGTTTCCAAATAAAATTACTTTAATAACAGCTTAAGAACATGGAAGTTTAAACTTACACAGCTGTCTTTATGGCATTAATATTAGTGGGGGAGAAGGATGTGGTTATGTCACTTTGTGTTCCAGCCCTAATTATGGTGGATTAGTGTATGTAACTGTGAATTAAGTTATGCAATTACCAAACTATTAAATTAATTTTGCAAAGAGCTACCCATTAGTTTTTTTGCTAAACTGTTAATTTAATATTATGGCAATAACATAACTTAATACACAATTACTTATTCACCCAAATCCAGCAAAGTTAGTGTTGGAGTCCAAAGTAACATAATTGCCTCCTTCCCTCCAACTATTATTAATGCTTTAAACATGGTTGTGTAAGTTTATGCTCCCACCTTCAGACATAACATAAGTCAGGGCACACCATATTTCACATAGAAGAAACATAGTAGCAAACTGAGTGGACAAAATAACTCAGTGAGGTTACTGTTACTAGGTATGACTCTGTTACTCAAGTATAACAAGAGAAGTGACTATGCTGTAAGTAAGAGCACCCGTCACTGACAAAGTCTGTCCAAAGAGAGGTAAGCCAAGTTAAAATAATGGAGAAAATAGATAATCTGAAGACACAGAAGAATGTAAACCAAAGGGTAAAAAGGTTACACAGACAAACTATTCAGTAAAACCTTGAAGAAAAACCCTGCCAAGCTAGAGTCTTCACTGTGTAATACATTAAACCTGCTATAGTTGAGGCCCATGAGATATATACAAATTACTCCTTAAGGACTTGCCAGTGTTTCAGCTACATCACTTCTAAATGCTTGTGCCTTTTTACTTTTTTAAGTCTTTATGGGTACATTCAGACCAATAAAGCCAGACCCCATTAGCCGCAGATATGCCATGTTTTGGTCTTTTTCTGACTTTGTCATTAAAGCATAAATGGATTGTTTTGGCTAAAGTTTATAAACACAAAGTTTAAAGTCAATCTGTCAGTGACTTCCATTTTAAAACGGGGCTTATTTTTAAGTATTAGGAGATAATTTTGTGGTAAAAATATGCTGTTTGTGAGAACTTTATTTGTATGGTAAGTTTTAAGGACAGGGAAGTCCCTTACAGGGCAGGAAACATGTTTTAGTGGAGTGTCTGTGTACACTTTGTGACAAATTACCTTCAGTTCTTTCTATCAGGGCACTTTAGCTAAGGAATTTAAATGCTGACAGGGATTTTTGTATACTGCTTGTACTTTAAAGTTTGAAAGGAATTGTGTGGGCAAGTGCAATATTTTGTGCTATTTGTGAACACCTGCCTGACAACTTACTTTCCAACTAACACCAAAATTAATGCCAGCTTGAGAAGAATTCAAATAAGGATCCACACTGTAAATCCAAACAAAAGGGTGTGAACTATAATGTAAGAGGTATGTTCACAACATACTACACAAAAGTGATAAATGCATTACTTTGTACAGAAGCACAAACATTTTGCTTTATATTACAAGAAAATAAGGTGAAATATAACCATGCACACACTTTATATATACATTTTGCCAGGAATATACTTTCCACAAGCTGCATCAAAATGGCAAAAAGAGGAATTACCACTTTTTTAAGTAAGAAGCTGGTCTGGGTAGTGCAACAAGAGCGTCATGATAAGGCAGACAAGTCAATGGCTCAGGTGAGTTCCTTTTTTGGCCCTATGCTGCTAGTTAATTATTATGGCCCCAACATTGATGACATCCTACCACTATTAAGTTTAGTTACACTGCTTATATCTCTATACCCACTCCATGTAAATATCACAATGGGTAAGGATTTTAATGATGTTTTAGATCTGTGGCTTGACACAATCCCCAATAATCATATATGCCTTCCCTGGCTATACACTGTCTTAAGATGCTAGATTTATTAAATGTTGGAAGAACATTGCTCCCTGCACAGAATGATTACGCTTTCATAAGCACGTGTGAGTAGACTGGATGTATGGCTAGGCAACGGTAGAGTTCGGCACATGTGCTGTGATGCCTGGATTGATCTCAGTAGACTCTCAGACCACACTACTGTGAGGTTATCTTTAGAACGGAGATTCCATCTGCCAGATAACTAACATATGAAAGTCTGATCCAAAACTGTATATACATATAAACATGTCCCCATACATATATCTTCCTTTTTGAGATTCACCCACAACACATTCCATACTTCTGCCAATTATTTGGATGTGACCATATACAAAGATCAGGGGGACCTTTAAGTCCACAATATACAAGAAGCCAAGCTTTTCAAACTCATATTTACATTTTGAGTGTTCACATCTCAAACATCAGAAGAGGTCTTTAGTTAAAGGGCAGTCAATATGATGACCTCTGATGAAGTAGTTTTCAAACAGGAGTGTAGTATCTTGACTAGGTCGTTCATTGAAAGGGGATATCCAAACTTATATGTGGACAACATTAGGCAAGAAGTTTTAAATAATCCAGCAAATAGATGTAGCCCCATTTTATGTCAACCTGAACCTATTGCGAAAGTTGTGTCTGGGTCTGGAATGACTAGAAGTTTAATTTTGGATTATTACCCCCAGAGTTATGAAGTTTTTTTATTTATTTCTGACAGAAATATTTTTGTTACTGTACAATGTGTCCATTTTTTTGTGTATTTTCTTGACTATCTGTGATATGTGGAGATTGAAACTCAGCTTATTATCAAATTTGTCTCGCAGTAATTTGGTTTGTAGTTCAGGAGCAATTTGTGTATTACTACTGGATGTGATTAAGAAGGTGGATGGGGAGTCTGTGCTTCTGGAGGGATGAAAGATCATGAGTTTGGTTTTGTTAGGGTTAAATATGAGCTGTGTATTGGTTAACTATGATTCAATTTGGGTGAAAGACTTTTGTGTTATGTCTTGGAACTGTTGCATATGGTAGATGTGGCATACATAAGTGTAGAATCGTCTGCATATTGGATTGTGGAGGCTGGGGGGGTGTCAGTATCGAGGTCACTAGTAAATATACTAAACAGAAGAGAATCAAGTATGGAACCTTGTGGGATTCCTAATGTGACTGGGAGTAATGGAGATAAGTCTTGTTGCCATTTTACTGCTTGTTTTCGACCCGTTAAGTAACTCTGAAACCATATGAGGACTAAGGGGCGGAGATTAAGGTTGGTGAGAGTACTCAGTAGTTTGTTGTGAGAGACTGCATCAAAAGCCTTAGACATATTTAGAAAGACTTATGACACTAATTTCCCTTCCTTTCTAAATTGACTAATGGTGTTGGTAAAACTGAGGAGGGCAGCTGTGGTACTATGATAACGCCTAAAACTATGTTGGTATTTGGCAAATAAATTACTGGCTTTGAGATACTGCAGAAGTTCAGAATGAATGCACCGTTCAAGGATTTTAGATAGTGGAGAGAGAAATGCGATGAGCCTATAATTTGCAAGTTCAGTTGAGTTCCCACCTTTATGTAGGGGTATTATATGTGATATTTTCCAGATGTCTGGAGCACACTGTTCAGCAATGGACCGATTAAAAAGTAATGACAGAGGGTAGGAAATGGCTTCTGCTGATATTTGAGAAATTCAGCTGGTAAGTTATCAGCTACTATTGTAGTTGTTTTGAGTTCCTTTAATAGTTTTTCTATGGTCTTTGTACAGATGGATTGGAATGAGAATGTAATATTGCTACTGTTGGATAGGATAGGATATGCATCGATGATAGATCGTGTAGATTATTTCTGGTTAGTGACAGAAAGTTGTCAGTGAAATACATGTTAAGTGTTCAGCGATGTTAACTGGGCTCTCTAGTATATTAGGGGGAGGAGCTGAGGTTTGTCCGGCATGAAGGATTTTACTGATTGTGCTCCAGAATTTTTGTGGTGTTTTTTGGTGTTTCTACTGTAGGTTAGTGTAGTAATTCTTTTTGTCTTGTTTTATTTGGTACTTTGTCTTGTTTCTGATCTGTTGATAGGCTATGCTATTAGCTTGAGTGT